>NW_024423786.1:8971055-9272729 GCF_017311325.1 Ursus maritimus
CTTCCTTCCTTCCTTCCTTCCTTCCTTCCTTCCTTCCTTCCTTCCTTTCTTTCTTTCTTTCTTTCTTTCTTTCTTTCTTTTTTTATTCAAGTATAATTAATGCACAGTGTTATGTTAGTTTAAGGTGTACGAAATAACGATTCAACAATTCTATATGTTCATCACAATAAGTGTACTCTTAATCCGCTTCACCTATTTCACCCATCCCTCAACCCCCTCCCCTCTGGCAACCACCAGTTTGTTCTTTGTATCTAAGAGTCTGTTTTGGGGGGGTTGTCTCTTTTTTCTTTGTTTGTTTTGTTTCTTAAATTCCACATATGAGTGAAATCATATGGTATTTGTCTTTCTCTGACTGACTTATTTCATTTGGCATAATACCCTCTAGGCCCCTCCACATTGTTGCAAATGGCAAGATTTCATTCTTTTTGATGGCTGAATAACATTCCATTGTACATGTATACCACATTTTCATCCATTCATGAGGGCACACTTGGACTACTTCCATATCTTGGCTATTGTAAATAATGTTGCAGCAAATATAGGGTTGCATACATCTTTTAGAATTAGTGGTTTCATTTTCTTTGGGTAAATATCCAGTAGTGGGATTATTGAACCATATGGTAGTTCTATTTTTAATTTTTTAAGGAGCCTCCATACTGCTTTCTACAGTGACTGCACCAGTTTGCATTCTCACCAACAATGCACGAGAGTTCCATTTTCGCTACATCCTTACTAAGACATGTTATTTCTTGTATTTTTGACTTGCAGGGCTCCCATTTTCAACATGGAAATGTCGCATGATAGTCCAGGCAAACAGGGAGAATATTAAACAACAACATAATGATAATATAGTAATAATAATAATAAGCCTTACGTAACAAAGAATTCTGGACTCTTCAGGCTGGGTGGGACCTGGAGATAATTTGTTCCTTGTTTTCTGAATTGTCTCTCTCAATATACTAAATGTGTAAGTCATTCCACGGAAAAAGGATTGAGATCACCTAAACTATATACTACAGCTCTCCTTAGAAAGTGCACATACATGAGGCTGTGAAAGTCTCTGAAAAGTCCTGTAGTAAGAAAACTTGTCTCCCTTGGTTCAGCTAGCTTTTCCCAAACACATTTGCTTACAGAAGCCTCTGCCTCTTTTTTTAGTGTAGCACTCAGTAGTGACCCCCAGACCAAGCTTTGGGAGGTGGTGCTCTAATGTAAGCTTCTTATTTTGTAGATGTGGTAAGTAAGGCTCCAAGGCCATATCGGCAGTCAGTGATGCCTTGGAGGCAACAACCTTGATCTCCTGCCTTGTGCTCCGCTAGGCTATCTGTTAACCTCTACTGTTCATGATGAATTGAGGTGCTAGATCATTATTCCCCAAACTGTGTTCTATGGAACCCCACTCTCATGAGGTGCTAATGAGCATTGAGCTAGGGACACATACTCTGGTCACATCAGCTTAGGATCCACCCACAGAATTTCAGAAAGATGAACAGATTGATTGGCTCTGGGCTTCTTAGGATCGTTAACATGGTGACGTCTGTACGAACGACCAAGGCGGGGAGGTATGAGGTTCCCCAACTTATTTGGCCAGAAAATTCCTTTTGCAAGGAACCTCTCCCTGTGGATTTGTTTCATGGATACAAGTTGAGTAATTCAAGTCTAGATCAATAAGGTTTATATTGATTTCTGTACCCATTCCCACCCCATCCCGAGTATTCCTGCCCTTTCTGTGTTGAAAACGAAATTGGTCAGTGCAACAAGTGACCTTCTCCCCCTCTGACATTTGTTCTTCCATATTCCAGAGCAAGGAGATTGGCCTGCAGATGCATGAGGAGCTCCTGAAGGTCACCAATGAGCTCTACACGGTAAGTCCTGCTCAGGCTTTGCTGCTGGGCTTGGGATCGGGTCCCCTTTCTTCAGCACCAGGAGCCAACGGGAGCCTAACCAGAGACCTGGGATGAGCCTAGGCATTTTTGCTGTGTTTTATGCCCGAATGGGGGGGGGGGGGTCATCAACGTGGGATGTAATGGTTTACAACCCCGGCTTCTAATTCTGTATACCTGGGGTGGGGCCCTGGGCATGTTTAGTTTGTATACGTTCACAAGAGACCTACATGACCTGCCAGCGGTGGGAATGTGTTACCTACTAAAGCAGAAGACCCAAGGTGAAGGCGGGGACAGCATGGACACAAAACCTCCTGAGGCAGGACCGTGGGTTTGGGGTCAGATGCAATGGGCTGAAGTTGAGGTCTGCTCCCTACTAGTGATGGAAACTTAGGCAGATATGTAGCTCCTCTGGGTGAAAGCATTCTCCTCTGCAGAATGGAGCACTGTTCTGAGGAATCACATGAGGTGAAGGGGGTGAGCATGCCTCGTCATTTCCAAGGAATGATTTCAGAACATTACAGCTTGGCCCAGAACTGACCTTGCTACCTACATGGAGGCAAGGTCTAACTGAACTTGGAATGGGTATTAGAATCTGAGAGGGCACATCAAGTTATGATGCAGGAATTTACTGATTGTGCCCTGAGGGCCCTTGGGTTTCTTTATGGAGGAATGTGGTGAGCCTCAGGGACAACCTAGGGGAGTGGGGTGAAGGAGCCCCTGCAGGGAGAGCTCCAGACCCTTCACCCCCAAAGACAGTCAGGGTAGAATAAAGCTGTTGTATTTGAAATATGTTGGGGCTCCTTATAGAGTTTCTCATTAAAAGTGGGGATTCTGCTGCTAAAATTATATTAGAGGAAGGGAAAGAACAGCAGGCTGTGAGAAGACCCCTCTCTTTGGTGTTATGATCTTTCTGTAGTCACGTCCTGTGTGGCCAGCAGGTAGTGGCCCTCTCAGGGGCCGAGAGCTTTTGTCCAAGAGCCTGGATCTCAGGTTGGAATTCCTGTCTCAGATTCTAACCAGCAATGGGACTTCTCTGGGCCTCAGTCTCCCACTCAGTAAAATGGGAGCGATAGTTCCTAGAGGTTAATCTGTAAGAGCTGAAACTCACATTTCAATTATTTCAAGTTAAGGAGTACAGCCTGAGCCCTGGACAGTTTTTAGCTGGGCCATTGCTTAGGAGAAAGGAAGAACTGCTGCTTCTCAAGCGACTGAGTCAGCTGGACATTGTGGGGGACAGTCGCCTAGCAGTTGAAAGCACAGACCCTAAAGCTAGAGACCTGGGCTCAAATTCAGTTGTTAAACAGAAATCATAGCACCTACTTCTTGCAGACCCTATGGGAGCTGAAGGAGACCAGATAGGTAAAGCATGCGTAGAAAAAAGAACAAGAAGGCGCGGTGTATCAGAAGTTCTTGTACTACCATCAGCATGATTTCTGCCTCTCTGGCGAGTGTGTAACCAGCTGTTGTGCCTTCCTAGTGGGGGAAGGGTGGTAATAAACATGCAAAGCTGGTCCCCAGATGTGCCTACCTTACTCAGAATTCTGCAGACCACTTGGCCAGACCAGGGTTCCCCAGTCTAGGTCCTTCTTATCTTCCTCAGGCACGGCCTTGAATGGATCACTTTCCTCTGTGACATTTCAACACCTGGGTCCCAGTGCCAGGGACCCCCTGCCAAGCCACTCCCACCCAGGAGTCTAACCTTTCCTCTGGGTTCCAGCTGGGCTCCTCTCCTCCACGCCCTCTGTACACCCCGAGTACTGCCCTGCTCTGCTCCTTTCCCCCAGCTGCTTACAATCGCCCTCTTTCCTTCTCTGCTTGTGTGTGTCATACTAATTTTCCAAACCCAGACCAAACTCCACCTTTGGAAAGCTATTCCTTCCGGGCTTTGAATTCTTACAGCAGTTTAAAAAAACCTGTCATGTTATCCTCATGTCCCCAGTTGGCGGGTAATGTCCCGAGAGCCAGATCTTCGTCAGTAACATGGCACTTAATGCCCAGAGAATCAGTTTGAACCCAGTGTGTGGCCTCTGGTGGGTCACTTCCCCCCTCAGTCTCACCTGTGATCAACAGATCTGGCAGTCTGTAAACTGGATGAAGCCCAGCACGCTGCCCCAAATCCAGCTGTGCTCCACGCACACTGGCCTCTGCTGGCCATGGGGCAGGGCAGCTGGAGAGAAACGCTGCTTGTGTCAAATGCTCAGACCAGGCCAGCTGCCTGGGGAGGAAGGGCCAGCACCTCCCTAGTTCTCTCCTAGAGCCACTTGTGGAGGAATGGAACCTCAGAGGGCCAGCAGTACACCCCCCAAGTCATTTATTGACTGCACACGGGGTCTTCAGTGGTTGCCCAGAAATCATTTATATTCGAGCATTTGGGGCTGCCTGCTGCGGACCCAGTGCTGCAAGAGGTCCCGCGGCGGGCTGTGAATGTGTCAAGAGTTCATCTTTGAAGTATCTTGTACGTCCCCAGTGTTCCCAGGGTGCTTGCTGAAGCAGAGGAGGGAGGGATGTATGAATAAATGAAAGAAAGTTCTGCTCGAGTTTCGAATCCGGGTGGGGAGACGAGTAAAGTAAGTGAACTGGTGATAGAGCAGTCCAAGACAGAGCGTGCTACGTGCTGGATACGTGGACTCCAAGGAGGGCACCAACCCCATGAACCCTGTGAGGGCCGCCCCGTGTTCTCCGTATGGGCCCAGAGCTGACGGCCGTGCTGGCACATAGTAGGCGAGCCACACCTATTCACTGAGTGAAGAAACGGGAGGGAGAGTATGTGCATGTAAGAAAGACCGAGGCTTCAGAAAAGTGCTGGGTCCAGGTGGGCTGCTGCCATCAAGGGTGAGTTTGAACTCGGTGCCTTTGGAGGGGTCAGAATGAAAGAAGCAGAGGGGAAGAGAGGCGGAGAAAGCGAATTCTCAGCAGGGGTGGCAGGGTAGGATGCCAGCGGAACAAACGGATTACAGACCGATCTGGGTTTGAAGTCTCGCTGCACCACCTACCAGCTTGGCCAAGCCAGTTAACATCTTTGGACCAGACGCCAAAACAAGGGTAGTAACTGCTGCGGCCACTTCGTGAGCGCTCTCACACTGTAGTGGGTGCTTCCCGTGTGCTATATACTTAACACATTTTACCGATAAACTGGGACACGCGGACGCACCTTGCTTAAGGCCTTTGTAGCAGTTTTCAGTAGCTGCACAACAAACTATGTCGAAACTCAGGGACTTAAAACAACCACCATTTCATTGGCTCATGATTTTGTAGGTCGGCAGTTTGGGCCAAGTTCAGGTAGGACCACTGACACGACTGCACTTTTCTGGCCAATTCAAAAAAGAGCCCCAAGTGGGAAACGCCCAGCGTATCAGCACCTTCCAAGCCTCTGCTTGTTTCCTACTTGCACATGGGCTATTGGCCAAAGCAAGTCACACAGCCAAGTCCATGGCGGAGGCACAGAGACTAAACATCACCTCTAGATGGGAATTATGTGCCAAGCCACCCAGCTGCTACTGGCACCGTGGAGCCCAAATCCCATGCTTCGTTAGTAGGCATTTCTTTCCAGCACTTTCTAGTGACCAGGCCTGGTTGCACAGCTTCCCCTCCTCTCCCAGCCCTGGAGTCATGACCCCCACTGATGGAGGAACAAATGATGTTGAGAAGATTATCCAGGAAGCCTCACTTTTGTTCTCGTGATGTTTTCTAGAGGAGGGGACGTGGTCAGGGGATACAACTGAGCTCGGCGATGATAGAGATAAATGCTAAGGCCATCTGTCACCCACTTTAGGGAAAAGGCTTATCTCCATCTGAGACCAGGGTGCAGAGGAGACTGCAGGGCTGGCCATTTTGTTCATTCATTCATTTGTTCGGTCATTTATTCATTCACTCAAGAAGCCTTCCCTCTGTCTTCATTGCCTTGAGGTGCCCTCCTTTCTGAAACATGCCAGCATGTGTGCAAACACAGGTGCATGTGTGAGCATGTGTGTACACCCCCCCCCAACATACATACCCCACCTCCCCTGTTTTTCCCCGAACTCTCATCAGTCAGCCTGACACAATATAGCCCTCGATAATCATATGTCGGCCTGGAGGAGAAAAGGGCAGAAGTTGAGAGTGTGGGCCAACATGCTAATCCTTCCAGAAGAACCAAAAACAGAACAAACAGACAATGAAAAACCCCACTGTGTTTTCATCATTTAGCTAAAAATATGTTCAGATTTTCAGTATAGTCCTAGATCATGAAATGTATCTGTCATGTTTTGAAGCGACAAATGCTGCAGCATCCCCCGGGGGTGGCCCTTTCTTTGTGCTCAGGTGCTGTGCTCCAGGCAGGGCTGCCTGCCTTCCAGGCCCCCCGCTGCTGAAGAGGCCCCTGAGACTTGGCTCAGGGTGATGTGGAGGGGGCCTGAGGAACGTCCACACCCAGCCACAACTAGTGACAGGTGGACACTGATTGGAGTTGCGAATGGACACTATTTTCCACTTGCTCAGGCTTTGATTTGATTTTGCACTGGGCTCAGGGGTATGAAATCAAATCTGAACCCCCAGGCAAATATTTGTGAAGGCATCTCCTTTCTGATGTCCACCCTCAGGGACGCAGGTGGTGAAGAGAGCTTGAGACTAGGAGCCTAGCCACCTGGGTTCTGTCTCCAGCTCCATCCCAGGCTCTCCAGGAATCTTCCTGGAATGACACCTCCATGTCTGTCGCCATTCATGGTTCCATCATGTCACTGGGCCTTTTCTCCTTTATTTGATATTTTTCTTTAAATTGACTCACTTAAAAAAAAATCTCCCCGTCCTAATGAATTAGTGGGAAAGCAGCCTTGTGCATTGGGAAGAGCACAGGTTCTGGAGTCATCTGGGCCAGGTTCAAGGCCCTGTCCCTTGTCAAACCCTCTGACTATGGGGATGTTACCAACTCATCTCTGGATCGTTCTGAGAAGAGTGAGTGGCAGAGAGCAGAGCATGATACCTGGCAAACACCAGTGCTAAATCAGTGCATATTTATGAAAGAGGGGAGCATAAATATTTTTCCTACGTACTTCTGCATCTTTCCTCTCTCTTCCATCCTCCATTGTTGGGCCGGTCGGAGCCCAGAGATTGTTTTGCCTGAAAAAGGGCAATCACCCACTGACCATTCTCCCATCCCCAAGGCTTGCTGTCTATTATGCATACTCCATACTCCAGCCAGAGGGACTTTCCTCTTCAAAAAATTTAGAAATGGATACATGCACTTGGTAAAAAGCAATGATTAAACAGTACAGAGTTACACAGTGAGAAGTAGGTCTCCTGTTGCCCGAGTGCCCCTTACTCCATACAACCTCGATTCCTGGTTTCTAGTTCTGCAGTACCTTCTCACAGAGATGTCTGATTCATCAACAGGCACACATGTATGGATGCATTCTGCCCACCCCTGTTTTTATGCAGGTGGTGACAGTGGGACCTACAGTTCTGCATCTTGCTTTTGTAGTTATATTTTGGAGATTGGTTCATATTCCTGATAATTACAGTCTCCCCTTTTATATGATGCTTATCATGTGCTGGGCACTGGGCTAAATGCTTTATGTATCTTAATTCATTTCATCCTCATGATGACCCATTGAGGTGGATGATAGTATTACCACCCTATTTTAGAGGTGAGGGATCTGAGGCACAGAGAAGTCAGGTAGCCAGCCCAAGGTCACCTGGCTGGGGAGTGGCAGAGCCAGCTCCTAGTCTACTCCCCCAAGTTACTTATATAAATACATTCAACTATTTCTATATATATATATAAGTCCAACATACATTTGTTTTGGAAGGATATGATCTTTCACATTAGCGGACGACAAAAAACTTGGTGTAAACAGAAGGGTTCTGGTTAAATGAAGGTACAACAGTGTTCATTCTCGCTGGTGCCTGCAAAGCAGCAGGAGAGGCATTAGACATGTGAGCACTGAGCTGAGTTTTTCCTCCTGATAGAACTGAAGAGAACTGGAAGGGTTAATGCCACATCTGTAACACCTAAAATCATCTTGCTGACACAGGTGGTTCCCATCTCACACTTTGGGAAACACTGACCCAGCGCAAGTTAGCTGGACTCTGGTCCTTGATTTCACACATCTGTGGCATGAAGGCACGAGACTAGAGGAGCTTTGAGCTCCTCTCCAGCTTTTATCTTCATGTCATGTTGCCCTCAGGCATGCCCTCATCTCCAACTCAGGGTGAGGCAAGGCGGGCCCTGCCCAACCATCACAGCCTGCTGGCCACGGTGCGGCCCAGGTTCATCTAGGGATGGAAATGGTCCTAAGAACAGGGACGAGGTTTCCCTCCAGACAACCTCCTCGCCTCTCCCAGCTCTCCCTCTCGGACATTCGTTCACTCGCTCAGCATGTGTTTGCTGATCCTCCACTGTGTCCAGAGGATGGGACGTGGCTGCACCATGTGACAAGTGTCCTTGTGGGGATATGGACAGTGGGAGGTGGGGTGGGGAGAGGAAGTCCACCTGGGCATCAGGAAGGCCACAGAGAAGAGGGGGCATTTGATTGGATCTAAGGACACTGGATTTCCCTGGGCCGGAGGGAGGCTGGGGGAGCAGTACTGAAGGCAGCAGCGAAGCAGGAAGGTGGGATATGGGGCCAGCAGCCCTGCTCAGTCAGGCAGTACTGTCTGTGTGTGAGTTGGGCATGAAGGTGGGCCAGTTGGGCCCAGGAATGAGGTGGGCAATGGGGAGGCTAGCAGAGACTCCTTCAATAGCGGGGGATGGGAATCCATCCACACAAGCTGGCGGGAGTGAAAAATCAGTGTACTGAATCTCAGAGGTTCATACACTTGTTTGGCTGTCTCCCCAGTAGGGTGTGTGTTCTGTGAGGCACACACACCCTGTTTTCCATGGAGTAGTATTGCCAGCACCTGGCATCATACCTGGCATATCACAGACTGCTCGGTAGATACCTAATGATCGAGGTGTAGCCATTCTCCCCACACCTTCTATAGACTCATCAGATCAAAGGCAGGAGACCACACCTCCTCCATTTTAAACTATTCCCTCCCTTACTTTTCCTCCTTCCTTTCTCTGTCTCCCTGTCCTCCTTCCCTCTTTCCTTCCATTGGTCCGACTGTCCGTCCATCCATCCATCTATCCATCCATCCATCCGTATGCTTTCCTCTGTGATGTCTCCATGATCAGGTAGGCTTCTCCCACGGGGTGACAAAGATGGTCCCTCACTGCAAGCTCACTTTTTATCAGCTCACTGCCTCCTGGTGGAAAATTAATATACCCTTCCCAGCATTTCCAGCAAAGCCTCCGGCTGTCTCTGATTGGCCTGGCTGGGATCATGGGCTCCAATCACTGTGGTCAGGTTAACATAATGTTTACTGACTGGCCAGGCCTGTGTTTCATGCCCGCCCCGGGGATTGGAGGGAGGTGTCACTTTCCCATGAGCCACTGGGACTAGAATGCTGGAGGGGAATTTTGGGATTTCCTCAAAGAAAATCAGGAAGCTGTTCCAGAAGAGGGAGGACTAGGCAGAGAAAAACAACAGGTGTCCACTGAGGGGGAGTATCTGGGGGAGAATATGGAGATGACTCCATTGGCTGGTACTCAAGCAAAGACCTGATACACTTCTACCTGTAAGCTGTTCCTCAAACCTGTTTGACTCCTGCTTTTTCTGGGCTTAGTGCTCACACTGCTCCCTTTTTCTGGAATAGTCTACCGCCACTCCTGCCCTGTTCACCCAAGTAATAGCTACTCTTCCTTCAAGGTTCAGTTTATTTATTTTTAATTTTTCAAGGATTTTTTGTATTTATTAGAGAGAGAGAGCGAGCATGCGCAAGCAGGGAGGAGGGGCAGAGGGAGAGGGAGAAGCAGACTCCCTGCTGAGCAGGGAGCCCCCTGTGGGGAGTGGGGCTCCATCCCAGGACCCCAGGATCATGACCTGAGCCAAAGCAGATGCTCAACCAACTCAGCCACCCAGGTGTCCCCCTTCAAGGTTCACTTTAGATGACATTTCCTCCAGAAAGCCATCCTTTAGCACCCTAGATTTCCCTTATCATAGCACTTATTACACCATGTGATAATAGCTTGTAAACTTGTCCATGTCCCTTCTAATGATTGTATTCTGTGATGGTGGAGACCCTGTCTGTCTTTCACATTATAGTATTTCCTAGTATAGTACCTAGCACATAATGAGCTGTTCAATAAATATTTAATGATCAAAGGTGTAGCTGTCTCCCTACCTACAAATGTATTCACCAGGGTCAAAGCAGTAGAACTGTATCTCCCCCACTTTATTCTCCCTCCTCTCTTTCCTCTGTTATTTCCATCTATCCATCCATCCAGTCCATCCACCCACCTGTCCATTCAACCATCTCTCTAACTGTCCATCCTTCCATCCATCCCTCCTTCCACCTACACACCCAGCCAGCCGTCATTCATTCATTCATTCATTCATGCAAATATATACTACTTGCTGGGTACCACTGTCCGTTTTAGTACAGGGAATATGGTCATGAACAAGGTCCTGACCCTCTGGACTTTGTACTATAGTTGCACTGAGATAGTGTGTGGACATGTAAAACGAGTAAATAAGATAGCAATTATAAGTTCTAGAGAGAACGTAGGTCATGCAGAGTATGGGTGGTCATACTGAAATTTGGGAACTTGCTTTTCCTTCAAGTGTGTCTTTGGCATGTACTGGCCCAGGACTTCACCCATGCATAGCTCTTGGATGGCTCAGAGACAGCTGTGCCTGTGGGGTAGAGAAGTGTGTGTGAACTTCATTGTTGAGAACCTATTGTCGAACAACAAATTCTTATCTTGCCCCAGCATGTCCCTTTTTTTTGATGCTGTCAACTTCTATATTTCCTTTGGCTTCTTTTGCATTTAAACGAGGGTCTGAAGGACTATGCATATATCATTTTCTTGTTTTCATGATCTGAGGATTTGGGAAGATGCAGAAAGCAAAGTGTATGTAGCAAAAGGCAGCGTGATTACTATAAACAGCAGTGTTTATAGACAGAAGTCCTAGCTATCTGGTTTGCTGTGTGATTTTGTACAATTCACTTGCCATTTCTGAGCCTCAGTTTCTTTCAATGATGGGTTAATACACCAAGATTTCTGGAGAGCCTTTTGAGAATGTCCATTCAACCATGAAACTGATCTGTGTCCAAGAACAGTGGTCTCAATTTATATGTCCCTACAGGGTCTTTCTCAGCCTGTGCTAGGCTTGTTCCAAGGGGCCTCCCTGATAGGGTCTGAAGGATTGAAATGGGAATTAAGCCAGGCATTAAGCCAGGTGGGTGCCTCTGAGGAGTTCTTCACAGGTGCCAAGTTGAAGGCTAGGACTCAGTGCTTTGGCCTCAGCCGAACTCTTGCATCCACCTCTGCTCCCTTCCCAGCCACACTGCTGTCAACCAGTCACTTTATATAGTCACAACTTTCCTGTCCACCCTCATTCTGGTCTCCACCAGGCAGCATAGAGAGGATAAGCTGCTGCCACAGTCACCCAGCAAGTTTGGGGGGAGGGTTGAGTCTCAAAACCAGATCTCCTGAGTCCCCGTTGGGTAGAGGATCCCTTCATCCCTATTTTGTGGTTTCTGCATCTGTAAAGCAGCGATCATGTAGGGTCTACCTCCTAGGGTTTTTGTGAGAAATGAAAGAGTTAATATAAGTAAAGTGCTTAGAACAAGGCTGGGCATGTAGTAAGTGCTCAGTCAATGTTCGCTGGGATCACCATTATCGGTATCATATTGCCTCCCAGGGTTGGGGTAAAGATTAATTGAAATGCTCCTTGGGGATAATTAAAAAAAGAGGTTTGCAAACTCTGAAGTAATTGATAAGTTTAAATATTATTTAACACATCCTGGACTGTCAATATTGAACAGACTGTTCTAAGCTATTGAGCTAAGGACCTTTCATGCTAAAGCCCATGTTTCAGGTAATTAAATAAAGGAAACGTCTAGAGGATTCTGGATCTAGTTAGACTCATTTCTGAGAGGTCCCCAGGTAAACTTTTCTGTGGCAGCTGTCTGACATAAATCACCCCGGGCAATCAAGTTCATTGTTATTCTTAGGGTCAGGAATTACCAATTGGATCACCGAGAGTTTGGCCCCAGGGTCCTCTGGCTATGTTCGCCCAAGCATGGGACTTTTGCAACACGGTTCAGAGAATGTACTGGGAAGCTTGGTTTGTTGCAGAGCAGGAAGAGTACTCTGTGGTTGAAGTGGAAAACTGGGCGAAGGGAAATGTGGGAGGCTGAGAACACCCAGCTGGGATGCTGACCTTGAGTGAATAGATGGATGGATGCATGGATGATTGGACAGGAAGATCTAATTGCAGATAGAAATGCTCTCTCTTCCTCTGAACTGCTCAACACAGATGATAGATTAGTGGTGAGATAAGCAGACTTCAGCAGCTGAAACAGGAAAAGTGGCTTTAGCAGGAATCATTGAACCCAGAAAGGGGTGAGTCCAGCAATGAACACCAGCAGCATGGTAGAGAAGCAAAGAAACTGGTGGTGCCTGTGAATGTGGAGGAAAAGAGAAAAGCTTTGAGAATGGAAAGGCAGGGGCCTGAAAGACAGATTTCAGCAGGCATTCCCAAGTCTTAGCCACGTGACATTGTGGGAGCCCTGGCATAAAGATGGTGGAAAAATTGGTAAGTGCTTTGGTTACCTATAAGCCTGCAGTCATTCCTTTTGGCCACTAGGTGTCAAGAACACATTGATCTGGCACACTTTGGTCCACTGAGTTTGGAAATAAGCTTAGTGGAGCTGGCATAAGGAGTGGATGAAATCATGGAGAATGGTATCTCTAGAGGCTTTAGGGCAACTAGAAAATTCAACCATGGGTGGAACACAGAGAAGGGGTCTTCCACCAATGAAGAAAAGTTGATTGCATTTTTTATTCATTTATTGTTTTAAAATTTGGGAAGGTTTTCAAGATGAAAGAGGAAAGAGAAATATGGTATAGAATAAAATTTTGCATATTAGATAATGTTCTTTAGAGTTTGTAAGCATTTTCCTGAAGTCAGGTGAGTAAATTCAAGGTGCTCAAACCCTCAGCCCAAATCAGGGGTGATGATGATGGTGGTGGTGGTTTTAGCAGCTGATGTCTAAGTGGCTCTTACTATGTGGCAGGTGTTATTCTCAGCACTTTATCTAAATGAACTCATTTTGTCTTCATAACAAATCTATGAGGTAGGTGCCATGGTTATCCCCATTTTACAGATGAGGAAGCAGAGGTCAGAGAGGTTCTGTGACTTGCCCAAGGTCACACGGCTGGTAAGTGGCACCATGAGGATTCAGCCCAGACATTGGTACCAGAGTTCATACTCTACGATACCTACCATGTTCTACAACAGATGCTCCCCCCCCCCCATTAACTCCTGGCCTACTTTCTGTGAAACAGATCAGTGCTGTGATTTAATGATAAAAGTTACAGAATAATTCTTCATTGTAATAAACTCACTTCACAGGACTTCATACGAGAATGAATAAGGTTATAATGCTGGCTGGGAATTCGTTCCAAGTTCCCTGACTTAAAGGGCCCCATTAGGCAGGAGCATATCCCAGCCCCACGTAGAAGCATCTGCTCTATTAGCTGCTGTAATTAGCCAAACAACAGGAAAAGTGAACAAACAAGGCTCAGGAGCCATGGAATCCAGAAATTTCTCGTGTTTCTTAGCACAGAAGGATAGTCATAAACTTGATACTGCACAGGAAAAGTGTACTCCTGGTTGGGGACTGGGAGATAGAGTCCTGTTGGTATGGGACTGCCCAGCTTGCTCTAAGGCTGCCCAAACTGTTCATACCTGCTGAGAAAATGGTATTGAATTACGGAAAGAGTATGATATGGTGGATTAAAAGTCAGAGACCAGATTTCTGATTTGGTTAAATGTACTTTTCTTATGCCACCCTCCGCTCCACTCTTAGGTATTTACCTGAGAGAAATGAAAACATATGTCCACACAAAGAATTACACATGAAACATTTTTAGCAACTTTATTCATAATAGACCAAAACTGTGAACAACCCAAGTAACTATATAACATATGAATAAAAACACAAATAGTGATGTAGATATACAATGCAATACTACTCAGCAATTAAAAACTGATACAACATGGGAGAAAAATTATGCTGAAGGAAAGAGGGCAGACCCCAAAGAATTTATATGCTTTGGTTCCATGTATATGAAGTTCTAGAACACATAAAACTCAACTGCAGCGACAGAAAGCCCCGATGATTGTCTGGGGCTGGGGAAGGGGGTAGGGATCTTTGTGCTGTCGTGGAAGTATTCTGTAGCTTGATTGTGGTGTTGGCCCCAAGGATGCAGAGTTTGGAGATTACACTGATGATATTGTACAATCGTGGATAAGCCACTTTGCCCTTCTGGACCTCAGTTTCCCTGTTTGTACAATTTGGTGGTTGGATTAGATGATGTCTAGGATTTCTTCTGTCTCAAAAACTCCCTTGTTTTAACAATATCTGACTTTTACTATGGGAGTAGAAGAGCAAAGTGTGGTTGCTATGTGGGAATTCATTGTATAGCCAAGGATGAGTTTATTTCAGAAAGCATAGACTAGCGATTAGTATATCCAGTAATACTCCTTTTGGGGACAGAGCCATTTGCAGGCCAATAAGGAAAGAGCTGAGAAAACGATTTGCATGTTCCCTTGGAAGTTCCATGAGTACCCGAGGAGGGGCCTTCCCAGTGGCCCTGGGAGGAGGAGGAGGAGAGGGACAAAAGTCATGGCTGGCAGGGCCAAAAAGGGCAGCCGAGGGAGGGCCAAGTATGACTTATCACCTCTGAGACCCCCAAATGCATGGGGGCTTTTAAATGTACTCACCCATTCCTGGCATTCAGTAAGGACTTCATGATGTTGCTGAGGATGATAATGGCAGCGAAGCCGCTGCCGCCACTCATCTTCATTTCCAGTCCGCAGAGCTTGTGTGAAAGGAGAGCACCGTGGGGAGCTCGGAGTGTGTGGGGGGAAGAGGGCAGGGTGCAGCTTACTGGAACGCAGAACCTGAAGGGGGCTAGGAGCACCAAGGCCATATGCCAGGCGGGCAGGCTGCTGATTTCCTGCCCGTGTGTGTCCCCAGGTCATGAAAACCTACCACATGTACCATGCGGAGAGCATCAGTGCAGAAAGCAAGCTGAAGGAGGCTGAGAAGCAGGAGGAGAAGCAGTTCAACAAGTCGGGAGACCTCAGCATGAACCTGCTCCGGCACGAGGACCGGCCCCAGCGCCGCAGCTCTGTGAAGAAGATTGAGAAGATGAAGGAGAAGGTGAGTGAGGGCCAAGGAGGAATCGAGGGCTGGAGAGGAAGTGGGGGGCATGCTTCCTGCTGACAGCCTTGGCTTTCCCCTCTGCACCCTGCGGGGTGTGGGATAGAAGCGTGGTGCCAGCATGCGCACTCTTGGAGGTCAGCGTCACGGAGACGGCAGGGCTGGCCATGCCTCGCCAGCACTTGTCAGGCCTGTCCTTGTGCCAGGATCAACAGGCAGGGAAAGCGCTCAGTTGACAAGAGAGCTGAACTGTGACAAGATTCACCGCAGCCAGCACATTCTCGGATGGGCAGGGATCACCAGGCATTTGTGGGGGCGGGGCTTGCTCAGGAGGCCATTTTGGCGGCTGGAGGGCTGGTTAGGGTTGAGCGTGTCCCAGGAAGAGGAAGCTGCCCTGGCTACCAAACAGCACCTGGGAACCCGATAAAGAACCTATTCCAGAATGCTGCTGGCCAGCCAAAGACGGGAGACTGAGGATCCCCCTGTCCTGGTGCTGGACCAATGCTTTAGTAGGGCACAGTGAAATGAGTGCTAGTTTTGGAGTCACACAGTCTGGGTTTTGAAAGTGCCACATTTATAGTCCTTCTCTGAGACTCGGTTTTAAAATCTGACAGTGATGGCAAATGACTCTTCTCTCTCAGGTTAACTCCGCTAGATTGGTGGTCGCTGCCCAGAGCTCTGTGTGCAAGACTGTGACGCCCGCCTCTGGGCAGTAGTTAAAAACAGTGCTGTGATCACTTCATGATGTCTGCGATGGCCAGGGAATTTAGACGGCAGTGCACGTGCTTTTGTTATCCTAGACTAGGTTACTTCTAAGGTTTCTTTGTAAAAGCTATTATTTTCTTGTTGAATTCCCTACATTTATTCATTCCATGCAGTCAGTAAACATTTCCTGAGCTCTTTCCATGTGCCAGACTTTGCACCCGATATTTATTTGGGCTTCTCTGCATCTCATTCTATGTCTACATGATCCTGTAGCTCTTAAAAATGATAGGAGATTGAGGGGCAACAAAATTCACTAGGGCCTGGGCGAGCTGGAAAAGTAGCCATAGGCAAATAAAATAACGTTCCAGGGTTATTTCCAAAGGCAAAGAAAAGTATGCTCCCAATAATTAGGCAGAGACCCAATTAAAAAAAGGGGAAAGAATTTGAATAGACATTTCTCTGAAGAACTTACATGAGTAGCTAAGGAGCACACGAAAAGATGCTCAGCATCATTAGTCATTAAGGAAATAGAAATCCAAACCCCAGTGAGATACTACCTCACACGCACTAGGCTGGCTAAGACAAAAAAGGTGTCAGTCACAAGTGTTAGTGGGGTTGCAGAGGAATTGGCACCTTTATACATTGCTGGAGGGAAGATAAAATGGTTCAGCCACTTTGGAAAACAAATTGTCGATTCCTTAAAATGTTAAACATGAAGTTATCCTACGACTCAACAATTCTACTCATAGGTGTCCACCCAGAGAAATGAAAACACACATCCACACAAAAACCTGCACATGAATGTTCCTAGCAGCATTATTCTTAATAGCCAAAGGTAGAAACAATCCAAATGTCCATCTGTATGAATAAAGTGTGGTTTAGCCATGTGATGGAATATTATTCAGCCAGGAAAACGAGTGAAGTACTGATACATACAACACAATATGTTGTAAGTGAAAACAGTATGTTAAGTGAAAGAAACCAGTCACATTATTGTATGATTCTATTTATATGGAATGTCCAGAATAGACAAATACATAGAGACAGAAAGATTATTGGTTGCCAGGAGCTGGGGCAGAGGAGAATGGAGAGTAGGGGTTTCTTTTTGGGTTGATGAAAATATTCTAAATTTAAATAGTGGTGATCGCTGTACAACTCTGTGAATATACAATCAATCAATCAATCAATCAATCAATAAAATAATACAGGCAGGCAGGGAATTACAAAACTACAACATGGGGGATCAATAGAGGGGAAGAGAGACCATTGACTGGGAGGTCTGAAGACTAAGTTTAGTTCAGAGTTATATGCTAATTAGCCATTTGGCTTTTGGACAAGCCACTTTTTTTAAAGTAGTCTCCACACCCAATGTGGGGCTCAAACTCATGACCCTGACATTAAGAGTAACACACTACTAACTGAGCCAGCCAGGTGCCCCCAAGCTACTTCTTTTTGGTTTTCATTTTCTCATCTGTAAAATAGGTGAATTAAACTAAGATGCCTTTAATATCCTTTCTAGGTATAAAATTTTATGAATCCATGAAGGGCAGAAAGTGGTCTGGGGATCGTTGTAGCCCCTTGGAAATGGGCGAGGAGTATCAAAACTCTCTGTGAGGGTGTGGGTGCACGGCTGGTATGGGATTATAACTACCAGAAGTCTGTTTCCCAGAATAGGTGGACCCTGGGGAAAGGTCAGGAGATCTCTGAAGAGAATTCAGAGGTTGACATGGAAGCATCTCTACTAAATAGCTAGGAGAACTCGATCTAGAATAAAAAAGGTGCTTTTTAATTTTAAAAAACTTTTAATTCGAGTATAGTTAACATTCAGTATATTAGTTTCAGGGGTACAATATGATTCTACAATTCTGTACATGACTCAGTGCTCATCATGATTAGTGTGCTCTTAATTCCCATCACCTATGCCACCCCTCCCCCACCAGCCTCCACTCTGGTAACCACTAGTTTGTTGCTATAGAGTTGTGGTTTTTTTGTTTGTCTCTTTTTGTTTGTTTGTTTTGTTTCTTAAATTCCACATATGAGTGAAATCATATGGTATTTGTCTTTCTCTGACTATTTCACTTAGCGTTATACCCTCTAGAACCATCCATGTTGTTGCAAGTGGCAAGATTTCATTCTTTTTATAGCTGAATAATATTCCATTTTGTGTGTGTGTGTGTGTGTGTGTGTGTGTGTGTGTGTATACCACATCTTTATCCATTCATCCATTAGTGGACACTTGGGCCATTTCTGCAGTTTTGCTTGGAATAAGGAAGGTTTAAGAAGAGTGCCTAGGTGAAGGGGGAAAATCTTGTTTCTTTAAGGAGAGCTGTTTTCTACCCAGAGTGGGACTCATCACCTGAAAGGGGCAAGTAGACAACTCTCCAACCCACTTTCCCTTTACCTCTACCTGCCCAGGCTGGCCCAGGACAGAAGCAGCTTCCCAGGGAAGCTGTCCAGCTCCTGGCCAAGACTAGCACCTCTAACTGCCCACTCTGCCTCTCCCACCATTCATGTCCAGACAGCCAGTGAAAAGTGCTTAATGCCTACTTTGTGCAGAGAGTTCTGGGTGCTACAGGCCCAGTGATGAACAGGGCACATCAAGTCCCTGACTTCATAGAACTTACTTTCTAGTGGTGGACACCAAAAACCAGCAAGTAAACAAAGAGGTAAAAAAATACAATTTCAGGTGGTGAAAAATACTTACAAAGAAAAATAGAGCAACCAAGATGTCCTTCAGCAGATGAATAGATAAGTAAACTGTGGTACACCCAGACAATGGAATGTTATTCAGTGCTACAAAGAAATGAGCTAGCAAGCCCTGCGAAGACATGGGAGAGCCTTAAATGCACATCACTAAGTGGAAGAAGCCAATCTGTAAAGGCCACACACTGTATGATTCCAACTAGATGACATTCTGGAAAAGGCAAAACTATGGAGGCAGGAAAAAGATCAGTGGTTGCCCGGGCTTAGGTGGCCAGAAGGGATGGATAGATGGAGCACAGAGTATTTGTAGGGCAGGGAAACTACCCTGTTTGATATTATAATGATGGATATATATCATTAGACATTAGCCTAAACCCATAGAATATAAAACACCAAGAGTGATCCCTAATGCAAACTATGGACTCTGGGTGATTATGATGTGTCACTGTAGATTTATCAGTTGTAACAAATGTACCCTCTCGTGGGGAATATTGATAACAGGGGAGGCTATGCCTGTGTGGGGGTGGGGGGTGTATGGGAAATCTCTGTATCTTCCTCTCAAATTTGCTGTGAACCTAAAACTGTTGTAAAAATATAGTCTTTTAAAAAGGAAATAAAAATGAGAATAATTACTAAAAATTGAACAAAGATTAAATAAATGAAAAAAAAAAATAGAGTAGGGCAAGGGAACGCAGGGGGAAGGGCACTCCAGATGCTGAAGCCTCGCTTCCAGACAAGGTTGTCATCAGAGGCCGCTCTGACCACATGACCTTGGGTAAGGACCTGAAGGACGTGAAGAAGCAGGCCACACAGGGACTTGGAAGGATGGCTTGCCAGGCAGAGGGAATGAGTCTGAAGGCCTAGAGGCAGGAGTGAACTTGGCCTCTTAAGGGAAGGGCAGAGGAGGCTGGGCAACGCGGAGCCTGAAGGAAGAGGGTTCAAGAGAGGGACGAGAGCCAGGTCAATGCCTCAGCTCTCACCTCCATTCTGTTCTTCCTCCAGAGGCAGGCAAAGTATTCTGAAAACAAGCTGAAGTGCACAAAGGCCCGGAATGACTACTTGCTGAATCTGGCGGCCAGCAATGCAGCTATCAGCAAATACTACATCCACGATGTCTCCGACCTGATTGACGTGAGTACCTGGGGAGTCTGGGACTAAACAGGGCCCCACACCTGCACTGGCCCTTGTCTGAAGCTGATGTGCATGTCCCTTGAGCCCTGATGGCAGGGCAGGGTAATGGGCGTTTGGGGCCTGGGAGAGGAGTATCACTTCATGGTTTCTACACCTAGGGGTGGGAGTGGGCCTCTGGCAGCCCCTTCCTGGTTGGGTCAGGCAGACATCTATCTATTCCA
Organism: Ursus maritimus; assembly: GCF_017311325.1. Lineage (NCBI taxonomy): Eukaryota > Metazoa > Chordata > Mammalia > Carnivora > Ursidae > Ursus > Ursus maritimus. Next base: position 8,990,953 of record NW_024423786.1, read on the forward strand.
CCCGCACTTTCCAAGTACCCTCCTCTGCACCAGGGCCTTTGCTGGGTTTGGGGGTACAGGGGTGATCATACACAGTTCATGCCCTGGACGTTTTCCCAGGGTGGTATAGATGTGTATATGTTTAGGGGATATTATTGTGGAAGAAATCAGGCGGTTTTTGCAAAAGAAGAATGGAACACTGACTCCTGCGTAGCAGCTGTATAGCTTACGCTGGAGGGACAGCTGGGCTTAGAGAAAGAACATCATGAGTGGCATCATCATGGAGAGCTTCCGTATCATCCGTGTCGGAGCTGGGACTGCCGCTTGTGTCCTGCCCGTCCCACGCAGACGGGGATCTGGCCCGCAGATGCTCAGGAAATGTTCCATACTGGTGGATGGATCCTTTTCCTCTGACTCTGCTGTGTCCTGTCAGGGAGTCGGAGGGTCACTGCTTTTCCATGGCTGCAGAAGGGACCCATTGCCACCATCCCCAGGAGAGGGAGCTGCTCAGCCCTGCCTGTGCCTTCCCATGCCTGAGGCCAGACCCCTCTTTCTTACAACTTTTCGCTCTTTCCAGTCCTCTCCTTTCTTCATTTACCACATTTTTCTTGAGCATCTGCTAGCCCTAGGTCTTGAGCTATTGCAGTGGACAAGAACCTGTGGGTCTGCTCTCATGGAGCTTAACATATCTAACCCTGACACATTAATAGGCAACTGCAAAGCCAAATGGCAGGTGTTCCAGTGAGGGAGGTGGAGGGAGATGTGGACCCCCAGGGAGGGATGCCCGACATAAACTCTGGGTGGGGAGAACATCAAGGAAGACTTCCTGGAGGGAGTGACCTCTAAACTGAAACCCTATTCCAAGCAGAGGGAATACATGTGTAAAGGGCTAGAGATGAGAAAGAATGTGATGGATTTGGGGAGCTAAGAGAAGTTTTGCTACTATCCAAGTCACACTCCCAGCTCCCTCTGAAGGCTTTGGGGTGATTTGTGCAGTAGGATTCCAGAGTGCAAAAGGGTCTCCGGGATGAAAGATTTGACTGTGGAATGGGAGGTCACCTTAAGTCACCATGATGGGAAAGGGAATGCCGGCAGCCCCCACCTCCATGTGACAGCCCTTACCAGCACCTTCTATTGTGTGCCTCTCTCCAAGTGCTGTGATCTGGGCTTTCATGCCAGCCTGGCCCGCACCTTCCGGACCTACCTCTCAGCTGAGTACAACCTGGAGACCTCTCGCCACGAGGGGTTGGATGTCATCGAGAATGCAGTGGACAACCTGGATTCCCGAAGTGACAAGCACACCGTCATGGACATGTGCAACCAGGTCTTCTGTCCCCCGCTCAAGTTTGAGTTCCAGCCCCATATGGGGGATGAGGTAGGATTCTCCCAGGAGCCCATGCTGGAGGCTGCTTCCACCTGTTCTCCCAGGTGCTCCCAGAACATCGGTGGGAGGGGAACATCAGCCCCCGTTCACCTGTAGGACATTTCTCTCAGAGGCCTGAGGTCAAGGTCTAGGTCCAGGGGCTGCCCAGCTGAGGTGTTTACCACTAATATCCTAACTTTGCTGGCTGAAGTATCTCGCCCGCAGAATTGCAGGACCTTCGCTCTCCTTCACATCCTTCCCATCTAAGTGTAGACCCCAAGGGAGTCCTGCATTGCCACACAGGCGTCTCCCCGTCTTCCCTCGGGTGACCTCGGATCTCGGGAGCCTGGGCCTCACCTCAGCCACTCTGGCCGGCAGCCTTGTCGGGGCTCTGCCTGTCCTCCAGGCCAGGGGGCGCACCACCAAGTGCGCTCGCTTCAGTGTTTGTGCTGCTCAGCTCCTTGCAGTGTCTTGGACTAGAGAAATAAGTACATGGGGGAGGCATTTGTTACTGGCTGCAGGGCAGCCTGCCGGTTACTCCAAGTGTACAAAGGCCCTAAAGCAAAAAGCTCCTTGAACTTTTCCTTTTCGTCCTTCCCCACTTTCTTCATTTGTAAAAGAGAGGCCTTCTGCGGGGCCTCCCCACAGCCTCTGGCCCATCCCTCAGCTGTTGCATCCAGCCCTTTGGCCCATCATCTGGACCAGAAAATTCTGGCCCCGTAGTTACCACTGGTGACTGCCTAGTTAGTGGTAAATGACTAGTAAATCACAGAGCCCTGCCTCCCTTATGATCTCACCCGAGTCACACCAGGCTGCCCAACCCACAGGGGAGTAGCGGAGCCCTGGGTGGAGTGGGTGTAGGGAGAATGGTATTTCCGTCTACCTTCCCCTCCCGAGCCCCATGAGAGCACTCGTGCCTCCCTGAAGCACCTTCCTACTGGGGAAGAGGAGCGCTCCGCTGATTGTTTCCATTTGCCATTCTTCTTACTGGCGTCTGTCAGACCGCTGCTTTCTTACCACAAATTCCTGCCTTGCAATGAACTAGTCTCACTTAATGAGATTACATTAAAGCTCTTAGTAAACCTCAAGGGCTGCGCAAATCTAGAAGACCATGACTGAGAGGCTACAACTTGCAGTGTGAGAGGGTGGCCTTTGGAGGTGGAAGAGCCCCAGGTCCTGTCTGGTGTTGGGCAGGGCACTTCACCCTTCCAAGCCTGTCGTCTCGGCTATTGATAGGGACGTCAGTGGTGGCCCCGGCTGTGGCCCCACACAGGGGATGAGAGCCCTGGTCAACCGCAGCTGGTGGCTGTTCTTTTGCAGGTCTGCCAGGTCAGCGCTCAGCAGCCCGTCCAGACGGAATTGCTCATGCGGTACCACCAGCTGCAGTCCAGACTGGCCACTCTCAAGATAGAGAATGAGGAGGTGAGTGGGTCCCTGTGCCCTGCAAGGGATTTCCTGACGAAGGCCCGGCTTCTGTTGGAAATCTGGGCTATGGAACACATAAGAAATTAGGGTTCATCTGTAAGATGGATTATTACATGACCGGGGGTGTCTGGGTGGCTCAGTTGGTTAAGCGTCTGACTCTTGATTTCAGCTCAGGTCATGATTTCATGGGTTGTGACATGGAGCCCCACATCGGGCTCCGCACCGGGCATGGAGCCTGCTTAAGATTCTCTCCACCTCTCCCTCTCTCTCTAAAATAAATAAATCTTAAAAAAAAAAAGATGAATTATTACTTGATCATTAAAACTGGACACACCAAGAAATCTTTAATGGCGTGGGGGGATGCTCACAAGATGTTAAAGAAAAACAAACAAGAAGTAGAACTCTGTGTTCAGTATTATCCTAAGGATGGTAAACTAGAATAGGCCCTGTGTGTCTGTGTTTATTCACAAGAAAAAAGCCTGGAAGGAAAGACTTTGAAATGTTCATTGTGGTTATATCTTGGGAGAAGAATTACAGGTGATTGCTGTTTTCTTATGCTTTTCTCTAGTATCTGTGCTGAATTTGTGTTATTTTTATCATCAAAGATAGTTATAGGTATTTTAAATGACACAATGAAATAAGCCAGGGCACACCGAATGTGTCATGGATTCTGAGCTCCAGGGAACTTCTGTGTTATCAGTTATCATGCCCAGCACGCCTCCCATGGAGCTGGTGACACAGGCTCCCCACCGGGAGAGTGAAAATGGAGACCCCAGCTGCGGTGATTCTATTTCGATGTGGACTGGGGAGCCCGGAGGGGCAACAACCTCTTCTGGCCCGGATGCCTTCCTGCAGGGAGGATGTCGACCAACTGGAGGCCCCTGGAGGAAGGACACCAGGATGCAGGGAATGTCACCTAAAATCTCGGGCAGGTTTATCACTGAGGAGTGCAGTCACAGCTGGAGATGGCGAGCCATGGTCCCTGTCTTCACACCCCAAGAGGGCTGCCCTGGGCAGAGAGGGCTCGTTTGCTCTATGTCTCCACAAAGGACAGAGCTAGGACAGACAGGAGACAGATTGTCACTCAGGATGATAACAAATCAAAGTTGTGCCTAGAGGAAGGTTATACAGAAACGAATTAGATATTTATTTTGTACACCTGAGGAGAGAAAGGAGATGAAGAAAGTGTGTTCTTTATTTATTTGTGTTCTACATCCTCCCCTGAAGCATTTTTAATTGTTTACATGGAACAGTATATTCATAACAATGTTGATGGGCTTTAAACTGGAAATCAGGGCCCCAGAGAGAATGAAGCTGATGTTCCTCTGTATGGGCCCTTTATAGCTATGGAAGCGCTTATTTTGTACCTGAACTTCTGTTAGGCCATCTTAGAACCGATCCGTTCATTTTTACATTCAACAAGTATTCATTCAACTGATATTTATTCAGGTATTTATTAAGCACGTACTATGCTCCAAACACTGTGCTAGATGCAGAGTCAAGTGAGTGAACAAGACACCATAGTACCTCCTCTCACGGGGATTATATCCTAGTGAGGAAAGATAGATAAAACATGAAAGCAAACAAACCGACGAATGAGTATGCAAAATATCATATGGTGATGTGCGCTAAGTCGGGAACAGTACTCAGGGGGCCCTGATGTCACCAGGAGGTGACATTTGAGTTGAGATCTGAGTGACAAGAAAGACTTCGGGTGACGACAGTTCAATAACGGATGTAGATGCAGTTTCCCCCCTGACTGTTTCTGGAGCGATCCTCCATCGGAGTATAGGGCACAAGTCAGTGAAGGGATGTTGCGAGGCCAGGGCTTGTGTGCTCCACACGTGTAACCTTCCGTGGGGCCCACTTGACTCCAGGAGAGACGTTGGAGTCCTGGAGGACTGGCTCAGCGTGTGTCTTCCCCGAGTTCTCTTTTCTCAGTCAGCGTTTTGGTAAGTCAGGGGCAGATAGCCAGGGAGTGTGTCCACTAAGGATGGTCCTTCTTCCTATCTAGACCTTGTCCCCTCTTCTCTCTGGATGTGCACCCAGAGTATTTCTAATGTTATCCCTCTTCAAGAGACTTGCCTCCTATGGAAGGAGCTAGTTTGGGGCCATATAATCAGGAAAAGAGAAGCAAACCTAGAAACCAGTGTTCCTCGTTCATCTCAGCATCCTCCAAGCTTCTCAGCAGAAGCAATCCAATAAAATGACTTTAGATTGGGCAACGTGGGCTCTCACCCCAGCCAGCTCACTGGCCTTACTTTCCACATCAACATAATGGGATTGATCATCTTGTCCTGCCCACCTCCTATAGGCCTTACATGGAGGAAACAAAGTGGGGAAAAGGACTTGGAGGAGCCAAAGGTGTTCCGAGGTGGAAGGGTTTTTGTCAACATGCTGTGTTTCTCCAGGTTAGGAAGACCCTGGATGCCACCATGCAGACCTTACAGGACATGCTGACCGTGGAGGACTTTGATGTCTCCGACGCCTTCCAGCATAGTCGATCTACAGAGTCTGTGAAGTCAGCCGCCTCCGAGACCTACATGAGCAAGATCAACATCGCCAAAAGGAGAGCCAACCAGCAGGAGACAGAAATGTTTTATTTTACAGTAAGTGGCCTCTTGGACCCAGAACTCACTGTCTGCTGACCTGCTGGCAGTGACTTTTGGGGAGCAGCCCAAGCTAGTGGGAGCCAGCAACACCATGTGAGTCAGTGAGAGCTAAAACACTTCCAACATGCTTCTCAAATGAAGTTGCCTGGCTTGGCTTTGGAAAATGCAAAAAAAGTGAATTACCAGTGGGGAGCATCAGCATTGATCCTGGATTTATGGTTATTGCAACTAACCTAGGAAAAAACCAGAGAGTTATGTTTGGTCAGGTGTGAGGAGAATGGCAAATGGAGCCTGGGGGAAGTCCCAGGTAACAGCCCTAAAGTTTAGTGTATGGTTGTCATGTTGATGTGTCTTGAGTTGGGGTGCGGGCTTTGGAAACCATGCCCTGGGGGACCCGTGCAAATTACTGGTGAGTTGTAAGCCCTTCATGTAAAATTCCAGATACACTTACATTCCATTCAGTTGGGGCAGGGAAGAACAAGCTAAGGGGCTTTAGTTCAACATGTGTTTAGTGAACACAGAATTTGGGGGTTGTAAGGGACCTCAAATCTTCTATCTGATGCTTGGTCTCATTCAATCATATCCCTACCAAGAAGTCATCCAGTCTCTGCCTGAATAGCCCCAGGATGAAAAGTTCCCTCCTTCCCCAAAGAGCCCTTTTGTTTTGGCCTGTAGCTGGCTATAGATATTATAATGTCTTCCCTCATCTCTGTTATCTTCAAAAATCTGCTTCAGTAGGATTTCTGGTCATTGATCTTGATCCTGTTCTCTGGGGCAACCCAGAGAGACTAATTCCACAAGACAGTCTCTGGCTTGCTTGTAGGGAGCTGGGTTTTCATGTCTCCAGGCTAACCATACCTGGTTTTATAAATCCTGCCTCATTAGCTTTCATTTTGAGTGGCCTCTGCGCCCTAAACTCTTTTCGAACATGTTCCTTTTGTCGATGCCTGTTCTAAAGTCAGCAGCGGTCTGACCAGCACAGAATAGAGCTAAACTTCCACCTCCTTCCACCCTAATGCTTTTCATATGTCCTAAGATCATATTCTTTTTGTTTTGTTTTTATTTTAAAAATTTTAATTCCAGTATAGTTAACATACGGTGTTATATTAGTTTCAGGTGTACAATATAGTGATTCAACAATTCTATACATTACTCAGTGCTTATCAAGATAAGTGTGCTCTTAATCCCCTTTACCTCTTTCACCCATCCCCCCTGCCACCTCCCCTCTGGTAACCATCTGCTTGTTCTCTGTAGTTAAGAGTCTGGTTTTTTGCTTGTCTCTTTTTCTCCCCTTTGTTCATTTGTTTTGTGTCTTAAATTTCACATATGAGTGAAATCATATGGTATTTGCCTTTCTCTGACTGATTTATTTCACTTAGCATTATACTCTTTAGATCCATCCATGTTGTTGCAAATGGCAAGATTTCATTCTTTTTTTACAGCTGAGTAATATTCCACTGTGTGTGTGTGTGTGTGTGTCTGTGTGTCCGTGTGTGTGTGTGTGTGTGTGTGTGTGTGTGTACCACATCTTCTCTATCCATTTATCAACTATGGACACTTGGGCTGCTTCCATAGTTTGGCTATTGTAAATAATGCTGCTATAAATGTAGGAGCGCATATGTCTTTTCGAATTAGTGTTTTTGTATTTTTTGGCTAAATACTCAGTAGCGGAATTACTGGATCATATGGTGGTTCTATTTTTAATTTTTTGAGGAATCTCCATACTGTCTTCCACAGTGGCCGCACCAGTTTGCATTCCTACCATCAATGCACGAGGGTTTTTCTCCACATCCTTGCCAACACTTATTGTTTCTTATGTTTTTTTATTTTAGCTATGCTGACAGGTGTGAGGTGATACTTCATTGTAGTTTTGATTTGCATTTCCCTGATGATGAGTGATGGTGAGCATCTTTTCATGTGTCTGTTGGCCATCTGGATGCTTTCTTTGGAGAAATGTCTGCTTGTGTCTTCTGCTCATTTTTTAATTGGATTATTTGTTTTTTGATGTTGAGTTGTAGTTCTTTATATATTTTGGACACTTTGGACCTTTTATCAGATATGTCATTTGCAAATATCCTCTCCCATTCACAGGGTTGTCTTTTAGTTTTTGTTAATTGTTTCCTTTCTGTGCAGAAGCTTTTCATTTTGATGTAGTCCCAATAGTTTATTTTTGCTTTTGTTTCCCTTGTCTTAGGAGACACACCAAGAAAAATGTTGCTACAGCTGATGTTAGAGATATTACTGCCTGTGCTCTCTTCTAGGATTTTTATGGTTTCAAGTTTTGCGTTTAGGTCCTTAATCCATTTTGAGTTTATTTTTGTGTATGGTGTAAGAAAGTGATCCAGTTTCATTCTTTTGCATGTAACTGTCCAGTTTTCCAGCACCGTTTGTTCAAGAAACTTTTTCTCATTGCATTTTGTCTCCTTTATTGTGGATTAATTGACCATATAATTGTGGGTTTATTTCTGGGCTCTCGATTCTGTTCCGTTGATCTATGTGTGTGTTTTGGTGCCAGTACCGTACAATTTTGATTACTACAGCTTTGTGGTCTATCTTGAAATCTGGGATTATGTTATCTTCAGTTTTGTTTTTCTTTTTCAAGATGACTTTGACAAATTATTTGGGGCCTTTTGTGGTTCCATACAAATTTTAAGATTATTTGTTTTAGTTCTGTGAAAAACACTGTTGTTACTTTGATAAGGATTGCATTAAATCTGTAGATTGCTTTGAATAGTATGGACATTTTAACAATATTAATTCTTCCAATCTATGAGCATGGGATACCTTTCCCTTCGTTTGTATTGTCTTCAGTTCTTTTATGAGTGTTTTATAGTTTTCAGTGTATAACTCTTTCACCTCTTTGGTTAAATTTCTTCCTAAGTATTTTATTTTTGGTACAATTGTAAATGGGATTGTGTTCTTAATCTTTCTGCTACTTCATTATTAATGTATAGGAATGCAACAGATTTCTGTATATTGATTTTGTATCCTGTGACCTTACTGATTTCATTTATCAGTTCTAGTAGTTTTTTGGTGGAGGCTTTAGGGTTTTCTGTATACAGTATCATGTCATCTGCAAATAGTGAAAGTTTTATTTCTTCCTTACCATTTGGACGCCTTTTATTTCTTTTTGTTGTCTGATTGCTGTGGCTAGGATTTCCAGTACTATGTTGAATAAAAGTGGTGAGAGTGGACATCCTTGTCTTGTTCCTCATCTTATGGGAAAAGCTCTGTTTTTCACAACTGAGTATGATATTAACCGTGGGTTTTTCATATATGGCCTGCAGTGTGTTGAGGTATATTTCCTCTAAACCTACTTTGATAAGGGTTTTGATCATGATTGGATGTTGTACTTTGTCAAATGCTTTTTCTGCATCTATGTTTTTATCATTTCTCCTGTTGATGTGATATATCATGTTGGTTGATTTATGAATATTGAACCACTCTTGCAGCCTAGGAATAAATCCTACCTGATTGTAGTGAATGATTTTTTTTTAATCAATGGTTGAATTTGGTTTGCTAGTATTTTGTTGAGAATTTTCACATCTCTGTTCATCATTGATATTGACCTGTAGTTCTCTTTTTTTTGTAGTGTCTTTATCTGATTTTGGTATCAGGGTAATGTTGGCCTCACAGAATGAAACTGGAAGCTTTCCTTCCTCTTCTACTTTTTGGGATGGTTTGAGAAGAATAGGTATTAAGTCTTCTTTAAATGTTTGGTAGAATTCACCTGTGAAGCCATCTGCTCTTGGACTTTTGTTCGTTGGGAGTTTTTTGAATGATTCAATTTCATTGCTGGTGATCAGTCTGTTCAAATTTTCTATTTCTTTCTGATTCAGTTTTGGGAGGTTATATACTTTTGGGAATTTATCCACTTCTTCTAGCTTGTTCAATTTGTTGGCATGTATTTTTTCGTAATATTCTCTTATAACTAAGATTTTCTTATAACTAACGTGTGTGTATATATATATATATATATATATATATTTATTTATTTTAAAGTTAGTGTCAGTCAAATCTCTATTCCCTATGTACTATTATTAAACCAGGCTACCTTCCTCCTAAAGGTGATGTCTTGGGTAGGTCTTATGTTTGGTACCAATTAGATCCCCTCTTGACAGATTTAGTTCATGGCTCCAGACTGTCAAGATCTTGTTCCAGTTGTTCAACGTATGCGCTCTGTCTTCAGACCTTATGTTGTCTGCAGAGTCAGTGAGTGTGGCTTTCACACCTTAGAGTTTGTCAAATAAAAAAACTAGGGGATAGGCCAGGGCCAAGGCCAAAGACAGAGTTGTTTAAAACATGCTACGGCTGATGTTGATCCATTAATCAGCACTTTTAGATCGTGGTCATTTAATTAGTCACAAACCCACCCAGTTCTCACACCGGCTCCATCTTGTGATAGGCCTTGTCGAATCCCTTGTTGAAAACATGGATAGCATTTCCTCAAACATCACTGTATGACTTTGCTGTTTTCAAGAAAGAAAATGAAGCTGGTCTTAGTGAGTCAGCCCGTGCCAGTTTCTGGACCTTACCACTTCCACTGAGGATGTACTATGTGTACAAAGAGAGTGTGTATGAATATTAGTTCTTTTTGGCAGCGGAAACAAAGAAATCTGGCTGGTAGAAGCAGAGAAGGGAGTCTAGCCTGCTTGAAGTTAAAAGACAGAATTCACCAATGTTCATGATTAAGGGTCATGAATGTTATATTTTCATTTTAATATTTAATCTATCAACCTGGTTGGTGAGTACACTTCATGACTTGGTGTTGTGATATTATTTTAGGCATTTTTGAGGACATAATATTCCTTTTAATGCAAACATTAGTACATTCTGATGGCATTCTTTCCACCATGGGTCACAAATGAAACTTGGAAAAAGTAGGCAGAGTTCATGGGTCCCAGAGCCCTGGGGTATAATGTCCACTAACCAGTGAATAACCCACCAAGGTGTGAATTCTGTGTTTAGGATTAGCACTTCAGCTACCAGGGGCAGCAGGGCATGATGGAGAAAATACCTGCTCATACCTCAGCTCTGCCTCTTATGGCAAAGTTTTAAACATGGGATGAGAGCAGAGGGTGTCAATACCGGAAGCATCCAGAGAGAGCCTGGGGGGTGCAGAGAGCAGTTATCAAACTGAAGTATGCATTTGAATCACGTAGGAAGCTTGTTAAAAATGTATGTTCCCAGCATACCACCCACCCTGAGGTGGGCCCTGGAAATTTGAACATGTCTGAGCCTCTGTGGTATCTTCTTCAGGTGTAAAATGAGGGGTTAGGCTTACAGTCTTTTTGAGCAGGAATCTGCATTTTGATCCTCTCCCCAGCTGGGTAGGAAGCCACTGGGCCCTGTACCACACTTGGAGAAATGACATGAGTCTACTGTCACTTTACCCTGAGGAGCACAGGGAGTCCTCTGCTCAAGGCAGTATAGTACACTAAATGGCCACAGCTCTGCGCATCTGTCTCCCTCTGGCTAGAATGGGAATGACGATGCTCCCCACGTTTGCTATCCAGGATTGTGATGAGGACCAAAGGTACATGCTGGAAACTGCCGAGTCCTCTACAGGTACAAGGGGGAGTGGTTCTTAATAACAGGGAGACAAGCTCCTAGGAACCAAGAAGGACTCTCTGATTGAGGAGAGAGGATACCACCATCTCCTGCCAGCCCCACCGTTCCAAGTTGGGGATAGGGTGGGGTGACCCCCATCTTATCTGAGCGCATGTCAGCCCCTGCTCCATGGGATTTTACCCTATAGCTGTCTTCAGGGAGACGATGGTGAGCTGCCAGGTGCTCCTTTACAGGTCACATTGTGGTGTCCCGAGCACCGTGGTTCACTCGCACCCCTTTCTGAGCATTCTGGCTGGGGCAATAAAATGGATTTCCTTGTGAGAAGCTAGCTGGCAGCTCTGGGGCAATCATACCATCCTGTGCCTTCATTTCCAGGGCATTTGCGATTGCTGTTTCATCTGCTGAGAAGGCTCTGTCCCCCACGTGCCCCGGTGTACCAACGCGGCCCCTCCCTCACCTCCTTCGGGCCTGAGTTCACAGGGCAACTTTGCCGCAAGGTCTGCCCTGATTCGTAGTCCCCCATTCCTGCCTTATTTTTATCCGCAGCATTTACCAGCAGCTGACCGATTGTGTCTTTTACTTTGTTTATTAGCTTATTGTCTCTCTTCCCTCTCTTCTGTGTCAATCCCTGTGAAGTTTCTCAGCACGGGCTCTAAGCCAGGCACAGCTGTAGGCACTGGGGAGCCAAAAACCAATGGGGTGTGGACCCCAACAGCAGTGGCTCACAGTCTGGCAAAGACACACACCAGCAGAGGGGGCCCCAAGCCTGGATTTGGGTGACACGGGCCGGGCCAAGGAAAGCCAGTACTCGTGTAGAGGCGTGGCTGGGGTGCAGCTGAATTTGGGCACAGGTGGGTGTGTTTCTGCTCTGGGGCTCCTGGCCCTCTCCATTGCTCCGAAGTGCATTGTGCTTGACGAGGCCCCTGAATGAGAGGCAGCCTGGGGATCCCAGGGGCCCTGGGCAAGTCAGTTCCCTATGCCAGCCTCACCTGTCTCATCTGTAAAAAGAAGAAAATTGTATCCCCCAATGCTGTTCAGGTTATTTGAACAGGAATGTCTTTAGGGGCCTGCAAAGTCCCTCCTCCTTCAGAGCGGGGCCAGATGAGAGAAAGGCTCGTTAGGAGGCTCCTCTGTGACAGATCTGATAAAGCGCTCTCGCCTCAGCTGCTGCCCCCAGACATGGTTCCTGTTTTTATTGCTCATGGCCCAGAAGCACAGCGGAGCCTGAGGACTAAAGAAGCCGTCTGCTAGGGACCCCCGCAGTCCTCACCTGACAAAAGCGCCTTTCATTGCTCACATTGCCCCTGAGCTTTCTTTGTGTTCCCTAAACTGGCCTGGAATGTGTAGGCGGACAGCCGGACAGCCGTGCTCGGCAGAGCTGGGGTCTGATGGAGAAGAGCAGAGGAGCAGGTCAGAGGCCCCTCTTTCTCCCATGCTGGGGTCCTGGAAGGTGGTGTCATCTCCCTTCAACTCCCCTTTGACCTCCCCGGCACAGAGGTTGGTTCCAGGGGCAGAGACCGTGTGACTTGGCTCTACAGTCTATAATGCCCATGTGCCTTGTGTCTTACAGAAATTTAAAGAATATGTGAATGGCAGTAACCTCATCACTAAGCTGCAGGCCAAGCATGACTTACTCAAGCAGACCCTGGGTGAAGGTGAGTTGGTTAGGTGGCAGAGGCCTGTGAGGAGGGGTGCCTATTTTGTTGTGGCCCCTTGAGCCGTTGCAGCTCGAGACATGGGGGACTTGGCAGAATGAGGCCTGGTACCAGAGCCAGTGGGCAGGACGGGACAGGCTGGCACAGATGCCGAAAGGGGTCTAGTCTGGCTGCAGAAAACATGGGGCAACCAGAAGTGTTAGTTTAGGTTTGGGGGATGGATCCATCATCCCAGTGATGAAGGGGGTCCCCAGTAGGTAGGGAGTGGGAATCCAGGAGTGCAGAGGTCCGCATTGATGCTTGTCAGCAGAGACTATTTGCCAGGAATATTAGTGGAGTGCCTGGCCAGGAGGCTAGGTCCAAAAAACAAAGCTCCATATATGGAAGGCAAAGTTTGGTCCTTGAGGGATGTGGGGAGTAGACTTAAAACTACCCAAAGTCTTCTAGTGGAAGTTGGAATAAAATCCCAGTGCTCTCATGGTACATGAGGCCTCACATCATTTGACCTCTGCCTGTTTCCCCGACCTCATTTGTCATACTCTACTCCCTTACTGTGCTCCAGTCCTACTAAGCTCCTTTCTGCCCTTCAAAACTCATTGAGCTTATTCCTGCCCCAGGGCCTTTGCATCTGCTGTTCTCCCTACCTGGAATGCCCTTACCCCAGATCTTTTTTTTTTTCCAATATTTTACTTATTTATTTATTTGACAGAGAGAGACAGTGAGAGAGGGAACACAAGCAAGGGGAGTGTGAGAGGGAGAAGCAGGCTTCCCGCTGAGCAGAGAGCCCGATGCAGGGCTCGATCCTAGGACCCTGAGATCATGACCTGAGCCAAAGGCAGACGCTTAATGGCTGAGCCACCCAGGCACCCCCTTTACCCCAGATCTCAATATGGGTGGCTCCTTATCCTTCAGATGTCACTTCTTTAGTGAGACTGTCCTTGTCACCCAACCTCAAGAAATCACAACCTCTGTCCCAACACACTGATTTTCTTCATCTCACTCATCACCATCCTATTTATTATTTGTTCATTTGCTTATTATCTTTGGTCACACCCCCACCCCAACAGTATCATATCTTCAATCGGAGTAGGGACTTCCTTGTTTATTTTGTCTATCCCTTTATCTCCAGTGCCTAGAATAGTACCTGGCTCACAGTAGGCACTCAGGTAATAGTCACTAAATGAATGTTGAATGGAAAGGTCATCAGAACATGAACTAGGCCCCAAGGTCAGGGATGGTTTGCAACAAATTATGGTAGCCCTAGAAACTGGTGTGTGGCTCAGCTTTGAGGGGACAAACTGACCTGGGGTTTCTAAAGTTGCTAAGCACTGCTTGGAGCTCCACATCCAGACATATTCTTGTGTTCTGTTGGAGAGGGCAATTGGCTGAATAATGTGTTCTACCTAAAGAAAAAAAAGCATGGGGTCCAGGAGATAGGAGACCAACATGAGAGAGATGAAGGGAATTTCCAAGGTGATGATGCTAGTAGATCCCAAGGTGACAGCTTGAAGCAAGCCTAGAGATCACCCAAGTTTTTCAGGAAAGGAGGAGTGTGACAGTTGAGAGTCAGAGTGGGACACGGGACTGGCACTCATTGGCCGTTGGGGTTGTCCTAGCCCCCGACTGGGTCAGTCTCTTCTCCAGAGGGGTGCACATTCTAATGGCTGTGCTCTGGCCACCCAAGTCTTCCCTGACACTGTCCAGTTAGCACCAGTCAAGTGGGTAGCTGGAATCTGCAGATGCTTGGCATTTGTGACCCCCATGCTTTAGAGGAAACAGTGAGAAATTAAGCCATTTCCCAGCCCCAAGGCTCTTATAAGCTAGGGAGGAGGCAATTCACAAATTCATAAAAAATCAAAAGCAGTAACATTAAGTTACACAGTAACATTGGTTGAATTGCCAGGTGAACAGTACAGACTCTGAGGGTCTGAGCCAGGAGAGGAAGGGATCACCATGGGCCCAGAAGAGCCAAAAAGACTTCAAGAAAGATGCATAACTAGAGCTTGGAGGAATAACCAGGGTCTAATACCAGAAGAATTTTTTCAGTCAACTTTATTGACATGTAATTTACATACAATTAAGTCTACCCATTTTACATAGAAATTAGTTTTGATAAACATATATACTCAGATCAGGATATAGAAGATTTCTGTCACCCCAGAAGCTCCTCTGTATCCGTTTGCAGTTAATTCTCCCTCTGCCACCCCAAGCAACCACTGATCTGACTTCTATCAGCAGAGATCACTTTCGTGCCTTCTAGCTGGAGAACTTCTGGGAGTGATGGAAGTGTCCTGTATCCTGATTTGGGTGCTGGTTGGACACGGGTATATACATTTGTCAAAACTCATTGACTGGGGGGTAAAGGTGGGGAGGAGTGAGTTGCAATGAGCTTTTTCTTCATTTTCCCTGACTCCCCTCTCCATTTTGCCCATCCTAACATTTCCACATTGGGCCAGGTGAGCGGGGCTGCAGAGATGTAGGGCGGCAAAGAGGGCACCAAAGCAATGAGAATGGAGGGACAGGGAAGAGCCAGAAAGTCTTAGAGAGGAGCTCAGATGGGGTGATAGGCACAGCTCCCACAAATAGCATTGAAGAGGAGGATTGGTTTTATGGCCCTGGCCCTGGGTGGGGAGGGGGTGCTGGGGGCTATTTCTCAGAGCCATGCACCATAAGGTAGGCCCATATGAGTTGGTGGCTACTTGTATTTTCAAAATCGGGTGCCCTGGAATTAGAAAACTAGATGTTCTTTTGAAAAATAAGATCCCAGATGAGAAAGTGCTTTTGTCCAGCTCACTCTTGCATGCTGTCTGATGCAACCTTTTCTTACTGCCCTTGCCTGAATGGCCTGAATGAAATAATAATAAAAATTAGTTTGGGTTGGCATAACTCCTTACCAGTTTGGTCTTCCAAGTTTCTTTAGCCTTCAGCTACGCCTTGCTCTGAGATGTCATTTACCAGTCCTCCTTCTGAGTTTTAGGCTGAATAGCAATGAAAAACTGCAGGAAAATGCAGCTTCTGAAGTATAAGGGCTGCTAAGAAAGAGCCATCGAGAAGAATCTCCAGAGTCCTGTCCTCTAGTAACTCAGCCATGGAAAAGCCCATTGTGCTTCTTTTGAAAACTGGGATGGGCTTTGTTAGACTGGTCAATTCTGGAGAGGTTTTGGGTTGTTTCGTTTTTGTTTTTGTTTTTTAATAGACTTTGGTTTAGGGGCACCTGTGTGGCTCAGTCGGTTGAGCATCTGACTCTTGGTTTCAGCTCAGGTCATGATCTTAGGATTGTGAGATCGAGCCCAGCATTGGGATCCACGCTTAGTGTGGAGTCTGCTTGGGACTCTCTCCTCCCTTTCCCTCTGCTCCTCTGCCTGCACTCTCTCTCATAAATAAATAAATAAATAAATAAATAAATAAATAAATAAAATCTTTAAAAATAAATAAATTAAATAGACTTTGTTTTAGAATAGTTTTAGATTTACAGAAAGGTTGCAAGATAGTACAGTTAGTTCTCATATACTACACATCCAGTATTTCCTGTTATTGTCATCAGTGAGTATGGTGTATTTGTCCCAAGTAATGAACATGGGTACATTGTTATTTCTAAAGTTAATAAATTACCAAAATACTGAAAAGAACTGCAGCTGAGACCAAATCTGGAGTCACTTTTTATCCCTACTGCCTGACACAGGTAGGTGTGGATTCTTAGGGCACTGGGTGAAAGGGGAAAACATGCACTGACTTGGGTGGGTCAAGTTCTTACGCATTGGACTAACAGGGGCACGAAAAAATTACATAGGCCAAAGTGAGCTCAAAATCTCAGCTGCTTCATTCTTCCGAGTGTCAGTGGATGATTCACCTCTGCCTGCACATACTGACTCTTCATCCAGTAGAAAGCTATTCCTGGAGTGGGCTGGGGTAGGGTTACACCTGCATCAGTGGCCTTTTTAAGTCCTCAGAGGGCTATTTTGTATTGTGAAGGACACTCTGAACATTTTGGAAACAGGTGAGAAATGTGGGGCCAAGCAGAATATTTTGATTGAGGAGATACAAAGTTTTTTTTTAATGAAATGTATCATGTAATCCATTTCTCTAAAGTACTCTTTTGACAGCATAGCTCAAAGAAGCCACAAGTTAGAGGAAACACAAACACTCACTTAGAAGCAGATTTTTTTAACATTATCGATCCCAGACACACAAGTCAAAAAGCTTCTAGGTGTCCTCCAAATTGGCGTTCCTTGTTGTAAATGTCACTGCCACATCTTGGGAACGAGAACACACCCGTATATGCCCTTGGCTGTTGCTATGCTGTTTTATTGGCCAGAGGATTCTTAGTTTATCATCATGTCTGAGTCTAAGATCTGACCTTTTTACTGCTCCGAGTAGTCTGTAAGCTCCAGGGTTTATTCCCAAGATACGGGTGGCTTTTCAATTTACTGTAGCCCCTCAAGAATGAATAGTGCATTGTCCATAAAAGGGATGGGGCATAACCTTTTCAGACCACGATTTAATAGCACTTTATGGAGCCAGTGTCCGCCAGGACCAGACAGTCTGACCTTCTGAAAATGACTGAGCCACTAACTATAAAATATATTTAAAAATCCCAACAGGTCTCAGAAGGTAAAGGGTAGAAAAGTTTTGATTTCCGAGTTAACACAAAAAATATATGTGTATAATATTTTATGCATTTTTATATTGATCTACATTGAAATATTTTTCATGTATTAAGTTAAACACAATATATTATTAAAATTAATCTCACTTATTTCTCTTCACTTTTTGTAACACGGCTGCTAGAAATTGTGGCTTCCATTACATTTCTATTGGACAACCCTGGCCTAGAGGTGCTCTGCTGCACCATAACAGGAATGCGTACTGAATCGTGCTGTGTGGATGAACCTCAAAAGCATATGCTAAATGAAATAAGCCAAATGCAAAAGACTGTGGATTGCATTATTCCGTTTTTATAAAATGTCCAGAATAAGCAAATCCGTAGACACGGAGAATAGATGAGCAGTTGCCGCAGGCTGGAGATGGGAAGGGGGAGTCACTGTGAATTGGCACAAGGGATCTTTTTCGTGTGAAGGAAATTTCTAAAATTGAATTGTGGTGACAGTTGCACAACTTTGACTATTTACTAAATAACTGAATCATGCATTTCAAATAGGTGAATTTCATGCTCTGTAAATTATGCTTCAATAAAGCTGTTAAAAATATAAAAGAAGGCAGTGGCTAGGAGTCTGGAATTCCAGGGAGATGGAAGATCTGGAGATAAGATTAGGGAGTCCTTGGTAAGCACTTCAGTCACCGTCATGCAGAGAGGGTGTGTAGAAAGAGATCTGGGTACATCTCCTGGGGGCATCCCATCATTTAGAGGTCAGAGGTTGGGCAGATGAAGAGACAGCAAGAGAAACTGAGAAACAGCCTATAGGGCAGGAGGGACACTTAGCAAGTGTGGAGTCATGAAAGTCAAGAAGAAGGCTTTGTAAGAAGAGAGCAATTCCCTGAGTCGATGCTGAGAAGTCAGATAAGAGCAGAGAAGACAGTGAATTTGGCCACACGGAGCTGGCAGTCTCTGGGGATGGTGAGGCCAGAAGTCAACCTCAGTGGGGTGAGCAGGGGAGGCAACAGTGCTTCCTAGACAGCTTCTTCAGCAAGCTTTGCTGTAAAGAAGAGAAATGGGGATGGAGTTCAAGGGAGAAAGGGGGCCCAGGGGAGGTAGATAGTGAATGGTCAGGCAAGGTAGGTGGGTGCATCTTATGGAGGCATGCCAAGACCTGTCTTACTGATGTTCTTTTCCAGTGAAGGAAGCAAGAAGGTTTTCAGCTGAGAATGAAGGCAGGAGAGGTTGGGGTGGGGGTGTGACTGGGTTGAGGAACAACAAGAGGTATCTTATGTCTGTTGCTCTTCAGGGCCAAGTGTGTGAGCAACCTTTGTTGCTTGTTTGTTTGTTTGTTTTTAAGATTTTATTTATTCATTTGAGAGAGAGAGTGAGAGAGAACAAGCGGAGGGGTAGAAGGTGAGGGAGAAGCAGACTCCCTGCTGAGCAGGGAGCCCGACGCGGGACTCGATCCCGGGACCTGGAGATCATGACCTGAGCCAAAGGCAGACGCTTCACCGACGGAGCCGCCCAGGCGCCCCATCAACAAACTTTATTGATAGAAAGCAGTGCATGAGTTCTTGAGCTTCCACGCACACAGAAGGGACCGCCTGGGGTGCTTGTTAAAATGCAGATTCCTGTCTTCACAGCTCAGAAGTTCTGATTCAGAAGGCCCATGGGAAAGCCCCCAAATCTGCATTTTTTAATAAGGTCCGCAGAAGCTTCTGATGCATGTGGTCAGCAGGCTGCAGTTTGAAAATCCCTGAAAAAAATATACATGAACAACACAAAATGAAATTTATGTGAACATAGCCTTACAGATAGGAGGCCCTGGGGATTTAATAAGACTCAGTTCTTTCAAGCAGACCATTACTTAGGCATAATTTGATTTCCCATTTCGCAAATAATTAAGTTCAGTTGTTTCTTGTTTTTAAAAAAAGATGAATGTTTGCTGATTAAAAACAACAACAACAATTAAACATCAATGTATACTTTTCTTTCCAGGAGAGAGAGCAGAATGTGGCACAACCAGGTAAGAGGGATCTTGTTTGTTTTGCACCTGCTGCCTGAGGCGGGGGAGTGGGAGGGGCTGGGAGGTGCAAGAGGTGGGAAGGCGGGAAGGCAGATGCTGCTGAGAGCTCAGAGAATCTGGGCTGTTTTTAGAGCAGAATAGCTCTTCACCAGTGTCTCCAGGCGGATGATGTGGCTGTGCTAGAGAGAAGGCTGGCTGGCTGTTCTGCTTGTCCTAGCATCGTGCTGGTGAAGCCACGCCCCCTACAGGCCTGTGTTGGGGAGGGCGCCTTTCCCAGCTGCTGTGGGAAAGTGGGGTCTGTTTTGTTGGTGCTATCCATCCGGTAGGACAGTAATATATATGGCGGAGTGGCTGAAGACAACCAGTAGAGGCCAGAGGCTGTGGGGTAGCTGTTGACTTGTCTCCCCATCTGTTCTCTGGCTGCTGAGCAATCTGCCCAGCCCAGGCAGAGGGCCCAGCCTGGGCTCCCCATTAGCCAGGGCTTTGGATTTGGCTCATATGGCACACCTGGGCATATGCATGCGCCTAGCCACAGAAGCGTTCACAGATGCCCCTACTGCCTGCACCCTGGCTTCAGACCTCCTGGGCACTTGGATGGACTGACGGGGGAGTCCCTTGCTGGGAAAGTAACAAATGGGCAACTTCTGCTTTCTCTCCAGCTTGCTCAACATTACCCTTTGCGCTTTTCCCTGAGCAGACCAGAGCCAGTGAACACTTTCCACTCAGCAGCTGGTAGCTGAGGGATTGATTTTCAGCGACTGGACTTTTCCTCTACTTTCAGAGTGTTTAGATCCCTAAGCAGCCCTGTTGCCCAAGTTGTTCCTTAGAACCCATCTCTTTCAAGTTCCTAGCAAATAGTTATCCCACTGCCCGAAACGAATCAAGCCAGTGGCCCAGAATCCTGGAAAGTTGTTCTACTTGGCGAGAGGAAAAATGAACCCTCAACTCCCTCCTGTTCATCTGGAACAGAGTTGGCTGGGAAGAGGCTTGGAAAGCTCTGAGGTTTTCACTTTTCTGGGCCCAGGATGGGGAAAACAGAGGGCTTTCCAGAAGCTTAGCTGCGCAGCTGTTCCTCTGGGCCCTGGCAGCCTGGGAATATCAGGATGATTCATAATGCCAGGCGAGGACCTTCCAGCAAAAGGTCGGCAGATGTGCAGGGTCACTTTCTAAGAACCTTCCAGAAATATTTATTTATTTATTTGTTTATTTATTTATTTATTTATTTATCTATCTATTTCTGGCTAGAGGATGTTGTCATAGTCCCCAAACAACAGAAGCCACATTTCACACCAAAGTCTGCAAATAGGAAAACAGATGGGGGACGAATTGAGCCATCGCTCTCTTCCTCCTAATTCCTAGAACTCATGCAAAGGAAGATGGTTCCAGCAGACTGCAGGAGAGATCTGGAATCGAACCCTTCCCCAGAGAAAAGTTGAGGGTTTTTATTTTTTGTTTTTAAATAAATCCATCTGAGATGTAGTCTTCCACACCCTCTTTGACCTAGGGCCTGGGAAATGCAAGCTGTGACTGTAGACCTCCCACTTAGACATACTGCACTGCTCTACAAACCCAGCCATCTGTATACTCTGGCTCTTCGCCAAGGTCAGAGGCAACTTTGTTAGTAAACTAAAAGCTTCCCCTTACTTCCAAAAATTTGTGTGCAATGCGCTGCCAACTTGAAGTGGTTTTTAATTTAATCCTAAAGGCCCTGGGTGAGACGTTTCTATGCTATGGCTCTCTGTATCTTCCACAGTTCCCTGCCCAAGGTTGGGCATTTTGGATGTCATTTTGGATGATCCTTTGAGTAGGTCCCCTCAGCCAAGTTGCTGCTGGCCTTGTGTAGACCAGTTTTTGCACATGGGCTGCAACACAGTACATTTTTTCTCACATTTAAGAATGTGGTCTTAGAATAATCCCAATTCATAACCCTGTAACTAGGTGGTCCAGATGCAATAATGCACTTGAAAAGTGTCTGATAAATGGGACAGTGAGATGCAAACATAAGGTTTGATTATGATTATTCTAACTATAGACTGGCTCCCTAACCCAGGTTGGCTTGTCCCTGTGGTCGGATTAGCGATGAAATCATGTGAGATTTCTTGTCTGAACAGATGCCACCTGACGCATACCCACGCACAGCTTCCAAGGGCCTGACTGCCACTCAACTACAATATTGCCACCCTTTTGGATGTTAACACCCACATCTGTTGGGTTATCTAGAGAACCTTTTAGTCACCATTCTTTTGGTCACAGAATAATTTTGAGGCCAATTCCTATGTTGCCAATGTATGTTAATTTTCATCTTGGTTGAAAGGCAGAAAGGGGACATTGGTCTCTGGTTTCTCTCTCTTCCTCTCCGTGGCTTTCTCTGTTCCTGTTTTCCCTGCCTCTCTCTTTCTTTCCTTTTTGCTCTGCAACTGAGCAGCAGAAGAGATGGAAGGCTTAGGCTGCCCCACTTTCCTTGGCTGAGCTGCCCCCCTGCTCCCCACTTTGTGCCCCACCCAGCACTTCAGTAAGTCAAAATCGATTTGATGTCATGCAAAGTTGGGATAGCTACGTTTCCTTGTCAGAGATTTCTGGTCAGTGCCTAGAACACCACACAAAGAAAGAAATCCCAGTGTGATCTGAGCAGTTCTTTGCTTTCTGGATTGGGCAGGAGAAATGGGGAAAGTATCCTTTTCCCCCTTCATTCCATTTTTTAAACTTCAAGAAAAATACTCCTGAAGACTTATTTTAAGAAAACTCTCCAGCTGGGTGTCCAGCCAGAATCTCTACTTTTGCTGGCCATGGGAGTTTAATAGATAACTTAAAGCAACTGCTGAACGTTCTGTGATAAAATCAACTTCCCAATTTCACACTCGCACTCACACTCACACCAGAATCTTGAGGAGAAGAGCTGAATTCAGTTCTCAGGTTCAATCACATATTATTTGTGTGACTCTTGGAAAGTTTCTTAATCTCTCATGGGCTCATTTGCCTTATATTTAAAGTAGATTTAATCAGTTTTGCCTACCTCACAGGGTCGTTGTGAGGGTATCCTGCAGTGTGAGATAAGGAAACCCTCTGGGAACGCTCACAAACAGAAGCCCTAAACATGAGAGAAACAAGGTGGTGCCGTTGTTATCCTCAAGTTATTCCTAATCCCAAGATTTAAAACCTGTGGCCTCGCGTCACATTTTTTTACACTTTCTTTTGGCGTTTGGAAACCCAAAAGCAGATCCATTGTAAGAAGTACCACCCCCATGTACCCACATCCTCAAAAAATCGGTAAA
Organism: Ursus maritimus; assembly: GCF_017311325.1. NCBI lineage: Eukaryota > Metazoa > Chordata > Mammalia > Carnivora > Ursidae > Ursus > Ursus maritimus. Next base: position 9,013,453 of record NW_024423786.1, read on the forward strand.
TGATGAAAAAGAAATGACATGGACTTAGCTAACCAAATTGACATAGATCCAAGATGGGCTCGAAATAGTCTTGCCTGTTGTTTCTTTTTAAAATTTTGGTCTGTGCTGTTATTTTGGTTCCAATGTTTGGGTGGCATGATATTGGATTCAGCTGTGTCTTTGCCCATGCATGTCCTGGAGCTAGCAGCATTTGCTCAATACTCAAACACATAGGAGAAGCTCATGAGATTTCCCTAGATGGCTGGGCTGCTGAAGAGGACAGACCCGACAAGGCCAGTGAGCAGAGGCAGCATGAATCTCTTTCACCTCGATTGGCTCCACAATCCATAAGATTTCTTGCCCATTCACAGAAATCAATCAAGACTTGGGGGACCAGGTCTTTGCTCATCACGTGTGGACATTATCTGTGCCAGGCTGGGTCCCCACTTGTTGCTCCCCAAATTGTGAACCAAGCCATTTGAAAATGAACTGCCTCTCTCGGTTAGGGGCCCTCCTCCTAACCTCAGAAAGCCCTTTGCCCTGGAAGGCTGGCAGCATTGAGTCAGGCCAACTTGGGTGGCGAAAGATGAGCAAATAAGCCAACACAGGTATATGCATGGTGAGCAACTCTGGAAACTGGTCCAGTGTTTGTGGCTGTTTCACTTTTCCTGGTGAACTGTGGTATGGTTTCCCCTCCCTGGAGCCCAGAGTGGAGCACAGGGAATGGAGATCCTAAAGTAAAGCAAGACACTTTCAACCTGACCCAATAGGTCCTCTGCTGGCAAGGGTTAATGGGATGGAATGAGTCCTTGGCTGGAAATGAACAAGTGCCCTAAGGCTCTATGGCTGGCCTGGTGGGAAAAATCTTGGCATTGGAGACAACGAGGCCTGAGTTTGGGGCCTAGCTCTGCCAGTTCCCCTCTTTAGGCCTCAGTTTCTGCCTCTGTAAAACGGGGCTGTCCGTAAAGGGTTGAGCTGACGTTAAGTGTGATAATGGATTTGAGAGTGCTTTAATCAAAAGTGTACTTGACTAAAGCACAGGATATAATCATTACCCTGGGTTACCCCGGAGACCCCAAAAAAGCTGTAGCCTCCCTCCAGGCATCAGTTTCTTCATCTCTGAAATGAGAATAATAATTACCTGACTCTTAGATCAATGTAGTAAAGATTAGTCAAGTGCATTTGAAATGCCAAGAGGCATTAGAAAGATCAGTGCCCTGGTACATTGGGAGTTGAGACTTAGTGATGAATTTAACCCAAAGTAATGAAAATTAACCCTTCCAATCATCATTGAAAGTCTCTTGCTTTCTCAGGCTGCAGATTACATCTCTCTCCTGGTTCCTCCTCCATCTGGTCAGCTTTGCGGGATGACAGCCTCTGATTGGAGTTGCAGTGGTTTCCTGGATACATACTATTTCCCCCCTGTGATCTAGAATGCACTTGTGTTATACGAGCATTGCTCCTGCCTGACATTGTGGGTAAATTAAGATCCCCTTAAACATCCAAAGGCCTTCAGATGGAGCATTGGACACCAATGTGCTGGGGGTTCAGGGGTTTCCATTTGTATTTTGTGTTCTTCTCCAGTCATGGGTTTTAAGAGCATCTTTCCCAGTTGTATGTTTGCATTGGTTGCTTTCTTGATTTCTTTTGTTCCGTTTTCCCTAGGCCCCCCTGTCTTCCCCCTAAACCACAGAAAATGAGGAGACCTAGGCCTCTCTCAGTGTGTAGCCATAAACTATTTAACGGCTGTATGGAAGCATTTATTAAGGTACTTGCTGGGGAGCCACGGAGTCCGCGAATGCGCCCAATGTAATGGCAGCCTTTCTCCACCTCCTCCCCTTGGCCCACAGCCCTGCCCTGATCAACCAGAACTTTCAGTCGTGCCCTGGGCCAGGCCCTGGGATGAGCTAGTTCCTCACCGTAGCCTACTCTTTAACTTCAGTAAGGGCTTCAGAGCGAAGCTGCTTTTGTCTCTGACCATTTGATCCTAAGTGCCTTCCCGTGATCCTCAGCCCCAGGGGAGGGATAAGATCCTGATGAAACCCGTGAAGTCCAAGTGGGGTTGAAATGCCAGTGCCGTGGTCCCTGCCAGCCATGCTCTCCTGCTTCAGGAACTGCGGTTCTAGCTAGCCCCAGGGACAGTTAGAGAAAACCACCTTACCTTGCTTCGCATCCACACCTCCCAAGAGGTGGTTGATTGGAAGTGACACAAAGAAAATCCCTGCAGGTAACAGTGTGCTTTTATACAAGTAATTTTTTTTTTTTGGTTGAGAATATACCGGCAAAGGAAACACATACAATTTTTGAGAGAAAAATTTCCCACCTTGTTTTGCTTCTTGAGGTAGTCCATTTAGAATTCCAGATGAACCCTGTACATTCTAAGCTAAAAATGAAAGTGTTTCAGCCCAGCGAGTTTCTTTTTCTTGCCTCCTGGAGGCAAAGGGCACAGGATCAAGGCTTCCCAGATAGAACAAGTGGCTCAAGGCCACTGAAGCTGGCCAGAGAGTTGAAAAGGGCAGCAGGTGGGGGAGATACTTGAGGAACATGAGTTAGGGGGAGCGGGAGGGAGGAAGGCCCCTGCCAGTTACTCGAGAGCCCTCCATTATCCAGTGAAGACGCTTTCTGCAGAAAAGAAGACTGGTGTCAGTCAGGAGAAATGTAAATGCTCTTGGGCTTTGCTGGCGATTTTGGAGCAGTGGAGGCTGCCCCTGCTCAGGCTCTCTGTCCTCTGTCCTGACATGCTGTTCACGGGACTTGCAGGATGGGGCAGACAGGCATGGGACTGGGCAGGAAGGGCCAGCAGTGTGGGTCCCACAGCTGTCTCTGCCTGTGGGCTGAGTTCTGGGGAAGGGACAGTCGGGGGAGGGGATGGAGGAACAGGAAGGCACCAGCTGGAACTGTCCAGGGGTGGGGAACAGCAGGGGCTGCTTTAGGCTATCTCAGAGGAGTGAGGCACGGAGGATCTCAAAAGGAAGGGTGCCACTGGGTGCGTCAGCAAAGAGGTAGTTTGGAGGGGGCCCCCGAATGAGCAGTTTGCCATCCAGTAGGTCATGGGAAAATATACCTGTGTCGAGAGTCCTTCTTTCTTTATCTTCCCTCCTGTCTCCACCAAGACTTCATTCACCCTTGCCCTTGGAAAAGCCACTCTCCGTAGCCGGGCGGGGGACTAAAGGACGCGTGAGCTCTTTTCTCTGCCCTCAGGGAGTGTATAGTGCGGCTCAGGAGGTTTTCAGCACAGAAAGCTGACCGAGCAGGCAAATCAGGATGAGCACGCCTTCCCAGATTTGCTCAGGAATTTGGAAACGGGTGATCAGTCCAGGCACTTGGAAGGAACTGACTCTTCATCTGACAGGACTTAAAAATTAGGTGTTCTGTTAGTCTTTTAATAGAGAGCTCCTACATAAAATGTGTGACTGTCAAACAATCTGACTTTATTCGTCGTGATAAACACATCAGAATTTCACCACATGTTTGCCCCTTGGAGGAGGCAGTCACCTTGGGAAGCCACATTCTTATTCTAAATACATCGTCATTGGTGCCATTGGTCAGTCTTCCTTAGAGCCTGTAGCATGGCCCTGGTCAGTGGTGCCAAAACTTCATATTAGAATGGACACCCTGGCCATTGGAAGAAAAAGCGTCATTCAGGTCAGCTTTGCAACACCACTGAAGGTACAAAATGGCAAGAGGCATATGCTACAGTGGGGCTGGCTGACTGGCTCTGAAAAGCCACTTAGCATGGGCCGTGTGGTTGGAATAAGTCCTCGGGGGACTAGTTGAAAGAATAAACACACTCATCTGACTAAAAAAAAAAAATGTGTATTTGTTCAACATGATTGCATTTCTTTATGGTCGCACTGTCCTTATAGCACATACTGTCAGGGCAGTTACACTCTTCCGTGCATCTGCTCTGCGCGGGCAGTACCGAGACAAACTCGCACGCAGCGGCGTCTCGTCCTCAAGCATGATCAGCTTCCAGAGAAGGAAAAGGCAGTTATAATATATTTCAGCTCTTCAACCTTTGTGAATGGAATTTAGTTTTCTCTTATGATTCACGTGTTATCTGGAGGAAGACTCAGCACGAACGGAGAATGCCCAGCTTTGAAATGCCAAACCTGTGAAAGGTTTTTCAGTAAAATGACATTACTGGGACTCCGCGATGATGAGGGTTTAGTGGAACAAGGCAGCAACCCCAAGTTAAGAATGACGGACACATTGATAGATTTCTAGGATTGTTGGAATTGGCCCTTTTCAAAATCCTTCATTTTTTTTTCCCTCTCAGACAGAAGGAAACCCAATTTTTCTTGAAAATTTTGAAGTCCATTTAAATTTAAATGGGGGAGTCTGCACCCTGTTTCTACAAAATGAGAATATTGATTACCTCATGAGTGTGTGATGAGATCAAATCATCTGTGCCATGTTTCTAGAGCACTCCTGGCCCAGAGTGAGCACCCTGGAAATGCTAGCCATCCCTGTGGTCACTAGCTTTTCGAACTTTGCTCATAGAGTCCCACCCGACAGACTATTTGCTCAGTTCTAGGGTTCAGGTAGGTTTAGCCAACGTATAATGCATTGTGGAGATGCTGGGGACTGGACAGATGACAACTGCTAGAGGGCAAGCCTCCTCCACTTTCTCAGGTCAGCCTCTCAAGGAGCCTGGATGGACATAGCTCCCACCCCAGAGCCTGGCCTGCTGCACATATCGAAGAAAGAACACACAGGGCTCCCCTGAAAATGGGTGGCTTCCGTGGCTTTAATGCCAGGAAAGGCCCCAGTTCTACTTGCAAGATCATAAAAGCATTTTGACCCTCTACTGCCCTCCCTCCCCCAGGCCTTTCTCAGCTTTGGGGTTCCCTGAGGTATTCGCAGTGCCAATGTGAGGGTCAGGGAGGAGGAAGGAGAGCAAAGCCAATGGGTACCCAGGAAAAGCTACCCAGGGTGTTTGGTAGGAAAGCATGGGAAGCTGTTTGAATTTGGAATTGGGTGGAATCCTGTCAGGTTGCAGCCAGAGGGCAACTAATAAACACAATCTTGGTAAAATTAGCTTTTTCCTAAGAATGAGGTTTACCGAATGGACTTCCAGGGACAGTGTTACAGTAGATGCCTGAAGGTGTGTGTCCCTCCCCTCCTTCTTGTGGGCAGCTGGGCTAACCTTAAGGTGTCTTAGGTGGGCCCTCGTTGGTGAGTGAACAGCCCCTGTGTTGAGAAGTTAATGTGGGACGAGTAAGGGGCTCGATACACACTGTCTCCGTGTTTGACAAGGACTGATAGAGGCCCCTTTGCCATGTGGTGTCCAAGGCAGGCACCCCGGCAGGCTGGCCAGGGACAGGGTGCAGAACTCTTACGAGGCCCTGAGGCGCAGGGGCGGCCCTCCCCCCCAGCAGGCTGGTCGGCAGTCTCCCGAGGACCGTTGCTGGCTGCCATTGCATTTCCGCGTTCACGGACTCTGAAGGATCTGCTTACTCTAACTGATCTTACTCCTGCGTAATCTTTTCTTTTTCTCCTGCTCTGCTGCCTGTTTATTTTTTGTTATCAGAGGAAGAAGAAATGCTCGAACCAGGAACCAGGTATTTACTAGAAAGGTCCGTTAGCCCCATTCAACTGGGTGGAAGCTGTCTTTAGTAGTGACTTCTAGAGCAGGGCCCACCTTGCCTAGTGCCACAGGGTCCATTTTATCCTCCTCTCCCTGACTGTCGCTAAGCAAGGAGAGGATTCACAGGTGGGGTGTGGAGGAGCCATAAAGGCATTGAAATTCGTGGGTTTTTTTCTGTCCCTTTATAAGAACATATTACATGTGCCTTGTTTCCTCACCTGAGGAGGTTTAGCATTAAACTTGACCCTTTAAAGAAAGTTTAAAAAAAGATTGTGTGCTCTTTAAGTGACTCAGAATAACAGAGAGATCAACCGATCATGGAATCCAAGAGAAAACTACCCCTTGCCCAGCTCTTCATGGCTGTGGGCCCATCTAGGAAGATGTAATTGAAAATACATTCACACCCCCTGCCATGCGTTTATTTAGAACTGCATCTTATCCAGCCTTTTTGACTAAGGTTGGCCATTCAGTGGTCAAAGGCTGACATTAGCTGTTTCTAGAACTTTTCCTTATAACACGTTTATTATTAAAGTATCTGCCTGGATTTTTAGGTTGTAATCTTATGAGTAGACCTGGCCTTCTTTTCTCAGAGCTCAGTAGGACCCTTAGGGCCATCCTTGCTTCCCATAGTGTGTTCTTATTTCAAGCATTAGGTACTGCAGTGCTAGGAGGAGGACTTGATCCTGCCTTTGTAACTTGAGCACTGGAAGGCTAGGGTTGAGTGGGGCAAAGTGGAGGGGAAGGCGGAGCACTCTTCAAGAGTGAACTCTTGTCCTCTCCATGCAGTGGGTTCCCTCCCCTTCCCAGATGTGCCTGTCAAGCCTTCTGAGCCCTGATTTCTTCCCAGCTAAGTAAGAAGACAGAGCATTTCTTTAAAATTATCATAGCTATGCCTTTTTCTGCACATAACTGAAGATTTTCTATTTTAACTGTTTGTGGAGACTTTAGGATTAGCAGTTCCTTGCTTATTTTCCTACTAATCCAGTGGTACTAATATTCTGGCTTGAGTTGATAATCTGTGTTTGCAATGTCTTTTTCCCTGTGGTGGTTGCCAAGCCCAGTACAACTCACAATTTTTTTTCTTAAGGATTCAGGACAAGCTATACCGCTTGTAGTCGAGAGCTGCATCCGGTACATCAATTTATACGGTAAGCTCAATCTTGGGGCAGTGTTTTCAGCTCTCTCCAGAACAGGTGCTGGGCTGTTCTCATAGGAAATGAGATTTTGATTCATCTTGGAAGATTTCCTGTTACTGCCCTGCTTCCTAGAGAGAAAATGCTTCTTGGCACAGCTGCTATGCTGAGCGCTCTTTTGAGCCTTGTACGTCTGGGGATGAAGGTGGTGGTGAGAAGAGACTCAGAAACTAGGAAAAGCGAGGATCAGGGAGGGCATGGATAAGAGAACCATTTCAGTTCCTTCGTGCCTCCCAACCAACCCCAGAGGTCTGTGTTTTGAGCACTGAGTGTCTCTGGGCAATTGGTCAGTTAACTGGCTCTAGTCAGCTCCAGAAAGGAAATATAGTGTCTAGGATGTGCTAACCATGGTGTCCCCAGCACTTCCCTTGTGCATTCATTCATTCATTCATTCATTCATTCATTCCTCCAAAAATTTATTTTCAGAGTACATAGCAGGCACTGTTCTGACAATGGGAATACAGGCATGAATAAGACAGGTAAGGTGCTGGCCCTTGGTAGTTTACATTACCAATTAGAAGGGCAAGAAAATAAACAGATAAAGAAATAATATGATTTCAGGTAGTGTAATGCCAAGGAACAAATTAAAAAGGGATAGAGAATGGCGAGAGGGTGGCAGGGCTGTTTTGGCTAAGGTGGTAAGGAGAGATATCTCTGAGGGGTGATATTTGCATAGAAAAAGCCAACTGTGCACAGCAAGCATAAAGATCTAATATGGGAAGAAAGGCAAGTGTGACCAAATGGGAATATGCCAGGAGAGTGGAAGAAAAGACACAGGTGGTAGAGACTCAGTATTGGTTAAGGAAAGACATAAACATGCTTTTATTGAGCACATATTATGTACAAACCAAACTTGGACCAAAGCCTGCCTTTCAGAGGTAAACACTTTCCTAAATTATAATGTGGAGAGTTGTTTTATATAGAAGAACTGAACATGAGGGAAAAGATCACAGTCACCCCATGAATTCCCATTCAAGATGAGAGAGGTCCTTTAATTCCTTCAATTCTGTAGGTCACTGTTCAGCCTTATAGGTTCTGATCCTGTGTTGTTTCTCTTAAGTCAGCTATTGGGGTCTCCTCCTTGTTATGGCCTTGTAGAAGCACATTTTAAAAAAAGAGATGATTTTTCTTTAGTAATTTAATGTCTGCAAAGCTCCTTGATCCCAGGCCAGCATGCAGTGTAGACTCGAGCTTTCCTGGGAGGAAGAAGATGTCTGTATAGGTAGGGGGTGGGAATGATCAAGTGAACGATATTGATCGTTCTTGTTCAAAATCTCTGTGGCTGTTACACTGAAATGGCATTTGCAAACCCAGGCCCAGCTCCTTGGTGCCGGTGTCCCTGGCGAACTTGGTAGGCACAGTGTACCTTGGCTACATTGGAAGTTGTTATTCACTGGTTCTGTGTTGATAGCAACCTCTGGTGGCCTTTTCCTTCAAACCCCAAGCAGGATGGCACAGGGTATTTTGGCCAGCTGAAGTTCATTGCAAAGGCTACTTTTGGGCTTCTGCCAGGAGATATTTATTGGGAATGACTCTCGTAAAAAGTGGTGGGAGAAAGAGACAAGCAATGGGGAGAATCATCAATGTGCCCAGCAGTCTGATGAGCTCAAGACATCATGGCATTTTCTGTTTGTTTCTTTTAGGACTCCAGCAGCAAGGGATCTTCCGAGTGCCAGGATCTCAGGTCGAAGTCAATGACATAAAAAATTCCTTTGAGAGAGGTAAGTGCAGTGTCACCATCTCAAGCTTGTGCCCATAGGAAGCCAGGATGGGTGTTGGTGTGTGTCTTAGAGGCAGCGGTGTGCTGGGGCTGACTTGTATCAACATCTCTTTCCAACTGCATTCAGTGCCTTCCCCTTAGTAGCTAGAAATCAGCCAAGGCAGGAGTATTTACATGACAGAAACAGGCAACCGCCAAGATCTTTTCTTTGTCTTTTTCCATCTAAAGAATTAGCTGTGAAACATTTACCAGTATGCATAGGCAACTGTCTCTAGTGACTGTACAGTAGTTGCTGGGAAAGAGGGCCTAGGAAAGCACTTGACATTATGATGTGAATCTATAAAGGCTGCGGCTTTGTTAGAAAAGTTGGAAGAATATAAATAACACTGAGTAGCTTTTAGAATATCCAGATTCTTTATTTTTTTTAATGCAGTATTTTGGCAAAAAAAAAAAAAAATTGTCTGAGGACCCCAATCCAAACCCATTTCCGTGTAATATATCCCATCCCAATTTACAAAGCACGTTCTTACCCCTCCTACTATGGAATCTTCCTAATAGTCTTGGAAGGTGTTTGGTCTGTCCTTGTTGGCTGTGTTCTGAGCAGGCCTCTCCCCCGGTTCTAGCCCTGGAATTCTCTCTGCTTGTTACCTGGCTTCCTCTGAAGGGGCTGGCTCCTGAGCAAACTCACCCCTTCACGTTTCCCCCAGTTCCATCGACGATCCAGCTCTAGAGTGGAGGAAGCACTCTGTCGGCCCCAGGCAGTCGGTGCCTCAGCCCCCAACACAGACCTGTGTGGCCCTTGGCACTCTGGCTTTGAACCAGGTTTAGAGAGCAGGATTTGACTGGATGTGGTGCTTGGTGGCCTCCTAATGTCCTGTGGAGCTTCTGTTTTGGAGTCTGCTCCCGGATGTTGGGCACTTAGAACCAGAGAGCCTCAGATTCCCCTGCTGCAAGCTCCTACTCATGCATTTTCGGCCCTCCCAACGAGCATGCGTTCACTGAGCCCTACACTGTGCCAGGTAATGGACTGGGGCCTAGAAATACAACAGGAACAAAAGATAGTCGTGACTAGTAGGGAGCCAGTTTAGCAGACAACGGGGTAAGTACTGGGTGGTATGGGAACCCGTAGCCCAGCTTGGATGGGGTGGGGAGGAATAGTAAAGCCAGAGAAGTCTTCTTGGATGGAGGAGGAAATGCCTAAGCTGAGGCTTAAAGAGTAAGAGCCAAAAAAAGTAGGGAATGGTCATTCCAGACTAAGGAAACAGCATGTGCAAAGGCTAGGAAGCAAGAGGTATCTCCCATCTGCCTCCCTGACGGAATGTCAGTCATCATTCTCTGAGCTTCTCTTGACAGCACTGGACAGCCCAATCCAAAGTTTTGTTTCTTCATTTCCCCCAACTCCTTAGCACCCCTGCTGCCCTGTGTTCATTGTAAATGAACAGAACCATGGTCTGGAATCTTTGCTGGTTCCGTCTTCTTTGGCTCATTGCATTACAGAATTCCTTAAATCTCATGGGTAAACTGACTGCATAGAGCCTCCGGCCTGGCAACTGCCCCTGCCTCAAATTGCCCTGCTTCCCTATGTTCTGTAAGTAACTTTCTTATACCAGGCAGCCGGGCCCTAGCCCTACCCCAAGAGCACTGCTTTCTTTTCTTCTTGAATGTGATTTTCTAAGGTCAGTGCCTTTTGTCCCTTACTTGGCCGCCTGTTCCCAACAGGCCTTGGATGCCCTCGGGCAGAGCCCTGCTGCGCAGAGATCACCTGACCCAAATCTCAGCTGCAGAAATGTTTTCTGCTTTTTTTTGGCCTCAAGTATGCAAATTGGTTCCCCTCCCTCTCTGCATCATTTCAGAAAGAATCTCATTCTTGAGGCAGCCTTGTCTTTCTGCTCCACCTGAACCTAAGGTGGCAGCCTTGTCTTTCTGCTGCACCTGAACCACGGCTTATTCTAAAAAAAAAAAAAAAAAAAAAAAAATTGTTCCTGGTATGTCTCGTTTAGAAGAATCCATTCCTGGCTTCTCTGGGTTGGCTAGTGCCCAGACTTCCCACTTAGTTTTTCTGCTTTTTGAAGTTCACCAACCAACTGCCCTGGGTTTGACTCCTTATTCAGCTGACCCTCAGGGTCACCTCCCACGTCTCCTGAAACTGGTAGCTTCCCCCTCCCCTGCGCATTTCTCTGCATCCTGGGCAGCCAGGTGACCAAGCCTGGGGAGGCCCAGTATTTCTCTTCTCACCCACTCCTCCATCCCACACACTCTAACTTGTGACTGAATTTTCTCTCTAAACCAGTACATTGTACATTTTTCCTTTCTTCCTTTTATTTGTTAAAATGTAAGTCCCTCAATCCCCGCAGGATGCCTATCTGTTGCTATTTGTTCAAGGAGATTTGGGTCTTTCTCTTCCTTGGCCCCCTTCCTTTTCTCTTGGGTGAAGTTCTTGCCTACATTCCTTGTATAAGATTGTTGAAAGGAGCACAGATCTGTTTTCTTTAAGGTTTTGAACAATTGCAAAGGAAATTCATTCTTGGCTTATTATTCCTAAACCCGCTTTCTTTTTCTTCTGACACGAGTCAACCAGGTTTTAGTTGAGGTGGTGATGATAATGATGCGGTTTTTTTGCTGTCAGTAAGCCTTAAGCTCATCACGCAAGTTTCAAGCTCTCTCTGCAGTCTGGCAAAACAAAAGAGAAACACCACAAAAGGGCAGGAGATCAGTAGCCCTGCCATGGAGAGAGCCATGCTTTGCTGTTGTCTCTCAGTCCAGTTTTCCTGGGAAAACTCTCTTTTCCCCCACAAACCAATCCTCTGTCCCCTTTGTACGCAACCATGAGAGAGCTGCCAGGGGCTCTCCTTATGTGGAGGGGGAGCTGGAAGGGGAGTCACTGGCCCTCTCACCCTGTGCAGATCAGGATAGGGCTTGGCTCTGAGGCTGAAGTCATGGCATGTAGGGTCTGACACATTCTAGCCTCGCCCTTCAGAGATCTAGATCCTGTCCCAGGGAAAGGCATGTGACCAGGAGACGCTGGGAGGGGTTGTCCTGTTAAGAAGCTGAAGACGGGGTTTGGGAGGACCTGTGACCACAGAGCTAACTGCCCTTGTGTGAGAGGCCGCCTGCAAGCTTCCTGCCATGCACCCAGTCTGGTGGCAGGTTTCCTTAGAGCCTGTGAGCACCCACTGTGTTCACACTCTGCCCTGGGGACAGCCCTGCTGTCAAGTCCTTGGCAAATGTCCAGGTGACCTGGCTAAGAGGGCACTGCAGGCAGGGCTGCTGGGGAGCAATTCCACCTCCCTCAGGACAGTAACCAGCCAAGTGTGAACACAGCTTTCTCTCAGACTTGCCTAGAATTTTAGCTGTCATCCTCCTGGAGGAAGCCATCATTCCCACAAACCATCCTGCTCATCCTGAGCTCTGGAATTCCGGTCACCTCTGGAGCCAAAATTGAATTGCCTTGCAGAGAGCCAAAGGCCTGGGCTAGGAGGAGAGAATATGTGGACTATCTGGATGGTTCCTTTTATGGACTGAGTGCCTTCTGGAAGGAAGAGCAAAAGCAAATTGTGTGTGTGTGTGTGTGTGTGTGTGTGTGTGTGTGTGTGTGTGTGTACACACATACGTAGGTAGTATATGTGTGTATATATAAAGTCCATATGTTGATCTTGCTTGATGAGGGGAGCTAACATGCACTATGGAGAAGAAAAGTCCATGTGCTTTTGAATCATGAGATCCCAAAGGTCATATGTGGTAATAACAGGGAAATAACTAATTATAGTCCAAAGTTTTTTTAACTTTTCTGGTCCTTCAGAGGGGCCTCAAGGGGTGCTAGAGGAACAGAGGGGGAGCTTAGGAGGGAGGTGTGGACCTCTCCTCCCAATTCAACTAAGACAGGTTTGTTTTATGTGTTGAGCATTCAGAGAAACTTTTTTCTTGACAAAGAAGAAGAAAAGGTTGGGTCTCTACTCTAAAGGAAGGAGGGAAGGAGGGAGGGAGGAAGATAGGCATGCAAGCAGACAGATAGACACTGGTAAAAGGAAGACTATCTCCCAGGCATTACGAGACCTGGGAGCTGCTGCTGTCTGTTTTGACTGTGTGAATGTGGGCAAGTTGTTTCACTTGTGGGGCCTCAGCTTTCTCACGAGAGAGAACGGTGGTGTTGGAACCATGCCTTCCTCAGCGCCATGCACTGCTCTTGTGAGGATTAGGGAGCTCTTGTGTGTGAATGTGCTTCTCACTTGAGAAGTGCTATATCAGTGCAGGCAATGATTTCTTATGTTTTCTCTCTTCCTTCCCCACACGGAATTCTGTTCCCCTGTGGGGATATCTGAGAGGCTGACCTATGGAACATCAGTGTCCAGGCGCCACATACAGTCATTCAGGCTGGGCACTACACAGGAGTGCTCAGCCAAAGAGGGCAGGTGAGAGCTGAACTCTGGTTCGTGCTCTGTAAGCCGCAAGACCTGGTTCAGGAAGGAAGTGGGGGGGCCCTCTCTCATTTGCAGTAAAGCATGTTGGGGCTAGCAGAGGCCCTGGCAGTGACATGCATTCTTTTCCTACGGAGGTGGAGTAAAGAGATCCGAGTATGAATTTCCAGCTCTGCTCTTCACTGCTTGCCAGTCTTAGAACATTCCGTGGGCTGTTCTGGGAGAAGGAGGAAAAGCCCATTGTGCAGACATCTGTCAGCACCTTCAGAGAGGAGTTGGATTGCTCTGTGTTTCCTTCCACCTCCTCCACTGAAAACTTGGGGGGATCTAGCTGAGCAGTCCGGGATTAAATTGAAAAGTGCTGCTCTCCTGGGATATCACTTTTCTCTGTCCAGTGGGCAAAAAAAAAAAAAAAAAAAAAATTAAAAATTGACAGCATTCCATGGGCAGGGCTGTGGAAAAGGAGCATTCTCCTGTGTTGCCAATAGGAGTATAGAATGGCTCAGCCCCAGTGGGGAAGAATTTTGCTCTGTCTAATGAAACGTACCCATTGACCCACAATCCCACTTCTGAGATCTGACCAGAGACGCACCTCCACAAACACAAAAACACGTACACAAGGTTATTTGTTGTGGCAATATTTGTAAGAGCTAAAGATTGGAAAGAAGTCACACGTCAATCCATAGGAGATTGGTTGACTAAATCATGGTTGATCCATGAAATGAGTACTTTTGCAGCCATTAAAAAACAAAACAAAACAAAAAAACATGAGGAAGATCTCTATGAACTGATATGGTGGGATTTCTAGTATTATTGTGAAGCAAAGAAACAAGTGTATGTCACAGTATTGTATACTACTTACATTTTGTGTAAAAAATGAAGGGAAATAAAAAATTCTCATATATGTATTTGCTCATTTTGGGAGAAGAAAACACAATAGGGCAAACCAGAAATTGATGAAAATGGTTAAATGCAAGGTGGGGAGAGGAGAAGGAAAGGAGTAGGGCTTGTCTGCATGTAACTTTTTATCTGTTTTTGACTTTTGGACAATGTAAATGCTTTATATTTTTAAAACTACACATTTTTTTAAAGCAAGGATTTCTAAAAAAAAAAAAAAAAAAGTCAGTCCCTAAAATTGAATAGAAATAGAAACAAGATGTGTATCAAATTGATCATCACACAGAGAGTAACTTTTGAACATGTGCTCTGGCCATACATTATTAATGCTTTATTGAGTTCGATACCATAAAGCTCACCCATTTTTAAATTGTACAATTCAAGGGTTTCTAGTATATTTACAGAGTTGTGCAATCATCACCATAATCTGATTTCAGAAATTTTTCATCATCCCCCAAAGAAATTTTGTGCCCCTTTGTAGTTACTCCCTAGACTCCCTATCCCCCAGCCCCCCACCGTAGACAACCACTAATGTACTTTCTGTCTTCCGACCACATATCTTTGGGATTCTGAGGACTAACCCTTCCCCCCCCCAAACAAAAACAAAAGCCCTGCAAAGAAATCTTAAATTTTGTGTAGTAGGTTTATTGTTAGTGGTGATATTGCTATTAAAATTTCAAAACCATGATGTATATTATAGGATAAGGCAGATACAGAAATACATTATTAATGTGATTCCAAACCAAGAATTTTTCAATAAGAAAATTGAAATACAAATATAAATGAAGATAAAGAAAATCTTGAATCTTAAATATGTATTAGAAATAACTGTGTGAACTCATGAGAAAAAAAATATATGTATTCTCCCTCTACCCACTGAAAAGATTTAGAAGCTCTTTATAGTACTCCTGTACCAGTGAGCACACCTGGAACTTAAGATCTTGGTTTCTAAATGCCATGGCCTACAAAAAGCAAACAGAGCTCCTTGGAGAAATGTTTGATTCCAGATCTGGGTCAAGGAAAGTATAAGGTGATCCATGAACATCTTCCGTGCCAGAAAGCAAGGAGGTGCTCGGTGGAGGTCACCTGTCAACACATTTGTCCCTGGCAAAATTGGGGATAATCTGAGCATCCCAAAGAATAGTGATGATAATGGATTATGACACATTAAATTAAAAATTACAAAAACAATCCCACAAAGATGCCAAATAACAACAACAACAACAACAACAACAACAGGAGAAGTAAGGGGGCATGGGGAAACCTCTTCTTTATGGAAGAATGTCAGCTAATAAATGTAGAAGGAATGACAGAATTAGAAAATCATCATTTTGTAGCCCAGGATAATAATTGATTTAGGCTAAATTCATCATTGGAGGTTAAAAGCATTGGGTGAAACATGTTGAGCACAATGACTTGCACATAGGTCACTTGTGTTTTTCAAAAATATTTCATATTTTGCCCTTACTATTCCAAAGGGGAAAGTAGACCTTTACAATGCAGAGATCTGGAGGTTACCTCCTTAATCCATGGATCAGACTTAGCAACACTGGTAGCAAGACAGGCTGACATTATGTGCCTCTGGATCCAATGAGGTGTCCGCCACATCACCCATGTACTATTCCTTCCGAAAATGTTTAACTTATATCTAGTTATGAGGAAACAGTGAGACAAACCCAGAGTCGGAGGCATTCCATAAGGCAAATGGCCTGGACTCCTCAGAAGAGGCAGTATTTTAAAAAACTAACGATAAAAAATGTTGGGGCCTCTTTTACATTCAAAAGACTAAGGAAACATAACAACCAAATGAATTGTGTTGATTAGATCTTAGCCTTTGAAAAAATTCTGTGAAAGACAGGACAATTGGGAATGTTTGAATGTGGGCTGTATATGAGATGGTGTTTTGGAACTATTGTTATTTTTCTTAGGTGTAATGATGTTATGTGGTTATGTAGGAGAATATCCTTATTCTTAGGAGAAATGTGTTGAAGTATTTAGCAGTGACATTTTGTGATGTCTACAAAATACTCTCAAATCATTGAGCAATGATAAATATGAGTAGAGAGAAAGCAGATATGGCAAGATGTTAATGAGCGTGAGTGAAGGGTGATGGATGTTCACTATTTTATTTTCACAATATTTCCATAGATTTGAACATTTTTAAAATCAGTTACAGGGAGAACTCTCAACTTGCTCTGTCAAGTGGGCTGCCCCGTCTGTGTCTCCTGTAGTTCAGGCGAGGCCAGGCCATCCCCCTTGCCATCTGCACACTTCCTGGCTCCTCACCAAGCTGAATTATCATCTCCTGTTTCCTCTCAGGCGAAGACCCCCTTGTGGATGATCAAAATGAACGAGATATCAATTCAGTCGCTGGTGTTTTAAAACTGTATTTCCGAGGACTGGAAAACCCACTCTTTCCTAAGGAAAGGTTTCAAGATTTGATATCTACTATTAGTAAGTATTTCCTAGGTGGAATGGTAGAATGATCAATTGTGTGACATGCCTTTATTGAAGTTGTACTATGGGCTTATTGCTGTGCTAGGCACATGGGAGGGATAGTACAAAAGAAGCAGTATGACCTTTGTTCTAGTAGAACTTAAAACCTAGTTGTAGAGATAACAAGATGGTTTATAATGGAAACTGGCATGGTACAACCCTGGGTATGGAAGGAGCTCAGAAGAGGCAGAGGGAAACTTGGTTTTGCAGATCGCAGCTGAGAGAGAGCGATGTGAGCTGAGCCTTCCAGGAGGAGTGGGCACAGAGTATCCTGGGAAGGGTCTGGGGACACACAAAATGGGACCAGTAGGAGGGTGTTCTAGCCAGTGAATGGTGCAAGAGGCTGGAAGGGTAAAATAGAGAAAGAGGAGAAAGACCTGGCAAGGATTTTGGAGCTTTTTCCCTTGGGTAATAGGGAGCCATTGAGGGTTTGGGAGTCAGGTCAGCAACATACAAGTAAAATGGTGAGGGTTTGGGAGTCAGGTCAGCAACAGACAAGTAAAATGGTGAAAATAAGTTGACTGTGGGCTTCTTCTGATGTCATGAGCCATCAGAGTTCTCCTTGACAGGTATTTTTGTGGATGAAGGCAGGAGCCCCAGTCTAGGGGGCTGAAGTAAAGGCACCTTGACTGTAAGATGCCCAAATCCAAGGCAACATTTTGGAAATTTTTAAAAATAAACTTTTAATATTACAGTATGAGAATCTTAGTATTTTAGAATAAACTCTGATTTATAGAAAATTGCCCCACGCCCAGTATCATTAGGGATGCTTCTCACAATGCTCTGAGAGGGATTTGCAGCCAGGAAAGTACTCCAGTGGGTGGGAGACTTTACGCCTCTTGCCTGCCTTGAATGAAAGACACTTCCTCTGCCCTGCTCTCCTCCACACTACTTCCTGCTCATCTTTCCCCATCCACTTCAGCTCCACATCACCCTTAGAAATTCCAGGCCACAAAGGCCCAACCCTATCTGAGCTCCATGTCACGTGCTCAGCTAGTGCTTCCAGAAGCCCCATTAGTCTAGTTTCTGAGCAGAGCCCTGAGTGGACAAGGTTGTTGACGCCTGGTACGAGCTCATCACATTGCATACCTTGGATCACACTGGGGGGGGGGGGGGATCCCTTCTCAGTTCTCTCCCAAATCCTGTGATTATACCAAGGAGAAAATTTCAGAGGTCAGTCTCCTTTCTAAAGAGAGAGATGGAGCCTCAGTCTCAGAAACTTTTCTATAGAACAAGCTTACCTATAATTTAGTAACATTGTTTTGCTTTCTTTATATCTATTTTTATGTTACCTCCTAATTATAGCAAGTGATCCTGGTTTCTCATTTATAGAGTGAGGTAAAATTTCCTCTTTAAATAAATGTATTTACGAAAACGATGTATTGAAGTGGAGGGGTACTAGGATGACTGAAGCTGACGACAGGGAGTGGCCTGTGTAAAGGGCACTGGAACCACTAAAGGTCCGAGAACATTTAGCTCTGTGGGGAGGCTTGGGCGAGGTGCCTCTACCAGACTTCGAGGGTAGGCTAGAGTCTGCTGGGCAGAGTAGAGAGATCACCAGTGTGTACAAAGGCCCAGGGGCAGGAAGGCCCTCTGTGAGAGGGAGGTCGTGGCTAAGGCCACCTGGCACGGAGTTTCTCAGTGGGGGTGCTCTCGGCATTTAGGGTAGAACAGTGCCTTACTGTGTGTCCCATACATTCAGGACATTTGGCACCTTGACCCCTGGATCCCAAATGCCAGTAGTACCCTCTAGTCACTGTGACAACCGCAAATAATGCCCTATGGATTTGTAAATGCCCAGAAGTGCACCACCACCTCATTTGAGAAGCATGGCTCTGTATCATCTCAGATACGTGCGGAAGGGGCAGCAGCTAGGAGGTGAGGCAGGCTGGGTGGGCTGAAGCCTGCTGTGAAAGGCCTGGGATATGGAGGAGAAATAGGAGACATTGTGTTTTAGAAGGAACGTGCTGACAGAATGTGGAGGCTGGAAAGAGGGGCTATGTGAGAAAAGCATGTTTTCTGAAAAAGAAGCTGGCATAAGCTTAGGCATCAGCCCTGCAGACACACATCAGAACTCTGGCAGCTCAGTCTTCACGCCTGCTTCCCCTCTCCACAAGGCAAAGCCCACAAAGCACGTCTCCTTACCGAGCCCAACTTGCTGCCCCTGCCCCTGGCCCAACTGACAAAAATACCAGTGTCTCTCTGTCTAGGACGGACCTGAAGACCACGCTCAGGGACAAGATCCAGGCATCTGCCAAGCTCACTGGCCAATATAGAGCTCTAGAGTTGGTTGTTCATTCAGCACTCACTTCCAGCCTACTGTGTGCCGTGCCTGCGGTGCGGCTGGCGTTCAGAAAGGGGGGGAACGGAACTTGGCCTGTGCCTGTGTTCGTCAGGACTCACAGGTATCAGGTGACAGAAACTCCATCTATCCTGGCTTCATCCATAAAAGGGAATGAACTGACTCACATACTTGCTCCAAGTGGCCAGACGAGGGTCACAGATCAATCCCTAGAACCGGGAGAACTGGCTCCCCCGGAACCATGTGAACGGATCTAGGAGCAGATGTTGGTTGCCTGGCTCTCTGAGGAGGAAAGGTACCCTGAAAAGCCCCTTTGCATTACAGAACTGGAGAGCCCAGCTGAGAGGGTGCACCAGATCCAGCAGATCCTCGTCACCCTTCCCCGAGTGGTCATCGTGGTCATGAGATACCTCTTTGCTTTCCTCAACCAGTGAGTTGCCCGGCCAAGTTGGCGGGGGGGTCCCTCTTTGCCTCAGCTCTGGCCTCCTTTGGGAGGGGGTGTCCTGAGGCTTTTGCAGGTGCAGCTGTTCCTAAAACAGAACATGGAACCCTCCTGGAGTTGAGTAGAGCCCTCAAAAGAGAGAACCCACAGGGGGGAAGATTCACCTTTCCCAGGTGACTTGTGAGTACCTCCTTTCTTGTAGCCTCTCGCAGTATAGCGACGAGAACATGATGGATCCCTACAACCTGGCCATCTGCTTCGGGCCCACCCTCATGCATATCCCTGATGGGCAGGACCCTGTGTCCTGCCAGGCACACGTCAACGAAGTCATCAAAACCATCATCATCCATCATGAAGCCATCTTCCCCAGCCCCCGGGAGCTAGAGGGACCTGTGTATGAAAAATGCATGGCTGGAGGGGAAGAATATTGGTAAGAGTCCATTCTTCTTAATATTGTTATTATCATCATCGCAATCGTTGTTGCTGTTGAACAGGAACAGTAAGAAACCCTTTGATTTTCTTACTGCTTTATAGTCTGTACTCCCATATGCATTTTCTCATTTGAGCTTTGCCACAGCCTTATATGAGAGATAGTTGTATCAGCCAAGACTTGGTTTATAAGAGACAGAAATACAACTCAAACTGGTTAAGATAAATGGGAAGTTATTGGTTTACTTTACTTAACTAAAGTGTCTAGGATCATGGCTTCAGGGATAGCTGGATCCAGGAGTTCAACTATTATCATCAGGACTTGGTTCTGCAATCCTCAGCCCTTGGCTCTGCTTTCTTCTGTGTCGGCTTCATTCTCAGGCAGTCTCTCCCTTGGTGGGTTCAGGAAGGCACCTGGTAACTCCAGATTTAGAGCACAATCTCTCAGCAGCCCAGTGGAAAAAGGGCTTCTCCTTCCCAAGTGTCCCAACACAAATCCAAGAATTATATCCCCTTGCTAAGGCTCGGGTCTGGTGAACAAATCACATTGGTTAGGAGATGTCAAGCTGTCATGGGCCAGGTGAGTCACAAACCCATCTCAGGCAGCAGGGGAGTGGATAAGAATCTCCACCTCAACCTCTTGAGAAAGGGGTTCCCTTTTCCAGACACAGTGAGTTTATGTTCTTTGAGAGCTTCATGCCAGGTCAGCAGTTGGTAGTTGGGCACTTCTGTGTGCCTGGTGCTACATGGGGTCTTGGGAGAAAAAAATGTTATAACCTAATCAAAACCAGGGCTGACTACTTTCCCCAGACTGAGACCTTAAAATGTGGTAAAGATAGGAAATGTTTTTAAATGTGGATTCAGAACACCGGCTGACAGAGACCAGCCAAAGTGTTCTGGTTCGTTCTTTATTCCCAATCCGGGACGACACAGCTGTATATTTAGGTATTCCCCATACTGCTTTCAGCTAGGGGCTGACAGGGGCGTTGGTCTTTTGATTATCACAGCATTCCTGGACTCCTAAATCGCTTCAAAGAAAGGAGACATTCCAGCCCCTTTGTTTCCCACCCCATCCCCCATAGAAATATCAGGACCTGCTGTCCTGTAATCACAGCTCTGTAACCTTATTTGTGGCACCAAGAGCACATCTGTCCTGTTCTGTCATAGAGACATTAAATAGCCAGCAAACATACTTTCTGGACAAAGAGAAGCTTTTCACGCAGTGTTTGCAACCATTACCAGTTCTCTTTTCTTGCTGCACTATAATTAATGTTCTGGGAAGGTCCTATAGATCTGTTGTACCCACCAAGGAATAATATACAATAACCACACTTCCCTTAATCCCGTTTGTGTCCCATGAGAAAGGAACACTATTAATTACACTGGAGATATTTTCAAAGCCAAAAAGGGGAATTTGGCTGAGGGTCTCACTGTAATGGACAACGTTCATTCATTCAATGAATGGACAGATGGTTGCTGAGTGTCTGTCCCAGGCCAGGCCCTGGGCAGGGGTGCAGGGACATAACCTGTATAGGATTAATTCCTGAGGTAGGGGGCTCTGGAGGGGAGGAAACAGGCAGTTCCAGAAGAGGGGCTACCTGAGCCAATGTAGCGAGGTCAGGAAGGACTTCCTGGAGGACATAATGACTTCATGGAGGCCCATAGGATGAACTAGAGTCAGCCAGGTGAGGCGTGGGCAAAGAATGTCCTGGACTTGGAGCATTCAGTAAAATAGAAAGTGGTTCTGTGTGGCCAGAGTGTTGCAGATGCCGAGGGAATGGTGAGGGAGGAAGCAGCACAGGCCAGCAGGAGCCAGGTTATGAAAGGTCTGAAGCCATTGTGTGGCATCTGGGCCTTATCCAGGAGGCAGTGGAGAATTTTTCATAATGAAATTCATATTTTCTCAAATGCCATTGTAAATGTCACCTCCTCCAAGAAGCCTTCCTTGACCACCTATGCAGGTCCCCTCTGCTGTTCTTGTCTCTGCTCATTTGCTCCTCCATAGCACATTTCAACTTGCAGCACTTTTATTTCCCGGCCCATGAGGCAGAGTCTGTGTCCACTGACCCATCAGTGTGTCCCTCCTACCTAGCATAGTGCCTGGCAGGTATCAGGACTCCATCACTGGCTCAGTTAGAAAACCGACTATGTGAATAAACCCTGGCCTCAAGAAGCTTATCATTTAGAGAGGGCGAAGCAGCTAGTGAAATGATCTCAGTGTGTTAATACCAAACCTGACAGGCTTGGATTCACTTTACCTACTACCTACTCCTATGCCCATCATGGCTGCCAACCTGCAGGCGCTGTGTGGACTGGCCCGGGCTTTTGCACACAGCATCCTGAGGCAGCCCTGAGAACCCTGCTCCTTGAGAGCTTCACTCCACCTTGCTGGGCAGTGTCACGTCCTCTGTAAGAAAAGGAGCTAGGAGAGATGAATGACTCATCAGACTTCCAAAGTTCCTTCCTGTTTTGGCCTGTGGTCCTTCCGAGGATAAATGCCAGGGTTTTATGCTGCCCTCTTTGGCAGCCTGACCAATTCCAGGGCTGGGGGAAGCTGGGGGAGGTTATTCAGGATAGCTTCCCATCGAAGGGACTAGGAGCAGTTTTCTATTAGGAGGGCCCATGGGTGGTCAGATGGGTAACACAGGATGGCACAGGCCTGGGTCTGACCTGGGTCAAGCGCAGAAGTGGGCTGGGCTGACACTTAAGGGAAGCTGAGGACAGTGTGAGGGTGCAGAGCCCAACGCATCCCCTTCCCATGTTTCCTTGCAGTGATAGTCCACACAGCGAGCCAGGGACTATTGATGAGGTTGACCACGACAATGGCACGGAGCCTCACACCAGTGATGAAGGTGAGTGAGGGGGAACCTGGCCAGTGAGCTTACCTGGAGACTCTCACACTGACTCATGCCTGCCCAGCCTCTGGGCGGGCCCACACAACCCCCTCCAGCTTTGCAAGCCAGAGTGTTGCCCTCCAGAATAGAGGGGGACCCAGAGAGATCTCGGAGATATGTGCACTCCCATTCACCACACTCCTACCCGCCTGTCTCCTCCCTTTCTGTGTCCCACCTGGCCTGAGTGCAGATCCTAAGTGACAAGAGTTTGCTAAGTAGGAAGCACACTTAGTCCCCTGTTCCTCCTCCAGCCTGTGCTAGGACTTGGGGCACTTTGATGAAAGACACATGAGTTGTTGAGGAGCTCCCAGTCTTGTAACCTGACACATTAGGAGTGGCTCCCCATGATCCACAGAAATAATGCCTGAAACCAGCCAGCGATGACCCAGGGAGGTGCTGGTGGGAGAGGGGAAAAGTGGGCCTGGGCTTTAAGGAACTCTTCGGACCCTTCTACCCCTTCTAGACAAGGAGACTAGAGTTGGGTTCATCTCTAGGGAACCTAGACCATGTCGACAGGCAATCTGGATAATATGGGCCCAACACCATTGAATCCATTAGACGGAATGGGCATTACTGAGGGCCCAGGGTATACTTTTAAGGACCTGTGAAAATGTTTTAGTTTCTTTTAAAATAGTGAGGAAAAGGAATATGATCCAGCCTGTATTATATTCATCTTTATACCAATTCAGTTGTAGAAGATAATTTTTTTAATGTTTTTTATTATATTATGTTAGTCACCATACAGTAGAAGGTAATTTTTAACTTTTTTTTAATGGAGGAAGGGACCCATGAAAGTCATAACACAATCCCGTAGAGACCAAGCATAGCCCTCCTTTCTCCCTGGGATAGTTTTACTTTGAAAAAAATCATTATGTAGAGGTTTTCTTATGGGCTTCTGTGTTTCCTTCTGGGATAGTCCCAGGCCCTGTTGGCCACCATTTTTGTCAGGAGAGCTGGTATGTAGTACTCAGATGTGGTTTCTGGGAGCTGGTGAAAGGACTGGTTCCAAGACTGATACATGGATTTGCACTTGCTACTGACAGATATTCCAACTCAAACTGACTTAAGCATTAAAGGCCTCAGATCATATACCTGAAAAATCCCAGGTTAGGCATATCTTCAGGTATGGCTGGATCCAGGAACTTAGTTGATCTTGTTAGGAATTTGTCTCCATCTTCTGTTCTGCTTCCGTCTGTGTTGGCGTCATACTCAGATAGGATATCCCTGTGTGGTGGTTTTTGGCAGTTCCAGGCTTTCATTGTCCTTCTGTCCAAAGTCCCAGTGAGAAAGAGCTGCCTTTTCATCATGGTTCTAAGAAAGCTCCTGGGGTAGAGTCTTAGGACTGCCTTGACTCACACATCCCACCAAGAACCAATCACTGTGGCCCAAGAGGGAACCCGCGGGTCAGGCCTGAGTCACAGGTATGGAAGAGCATATCTAGGTGTAACATTCAGTTCTGCCAGAATCCTCAGAGGCTCAAGTCATCCTGAGCTGAAGAAAATGTCCCAGGGGGCCTTCGTTTGGAGATGTGAAGGCTGCCACCCTTCTGCTTGTTTGTAACAATTTGGTTTTCTCTTTCCTTCTTTTCTGTCTCTTGCCCTACTACTTCCAGCTCTTCTCCTTCTCCCTTCTTGTCCTACCTGTTGCTTGCTTTATTTCCCTCTGTGTGTGTGTGTAGCTCCCTCTTGCTCTAGATCTCACTCTCAGTCTCTCTCCTTCCACTGGGGGAAAACAGCTCTTGTCCAACAAGATAGACTGAGTTTTCAGCATTAAGATTTGTTAGGACTGCTGCTGGTGGAGGTAGATGTGTCTGCAGGAGGGTGGGTCACATGCCCTCTGTGGACCCCCGAAGCCTACCTTCCTGGGGGCTGAGGTCACTGCCGGTCATCCTGCACATGCTGAGTTTCCCCACAGCTCCTCAGCCGGGGATGGAAGGCTGCTGTGGGCACCAGGACTGAGGAGGAGGAGGGACGGAGAGACCAGGTCTTGCTGGGTACGTGAGGAAGCAGCCACAGGGCACACCCAACAGGCTTCGCGCCATCAAGAAAAACCCCTCATAAAATGTTGCCTCCCTCCTCTCAGAGTAGAGGCATACAATATCCCTGGAACAGGGTAAGTCAGAGCTTGTCTGCTTCCCTAGAAGGTCCCTTCTCAATTGTTCCTTGTCAGGTTGCTGGTTTCTGAGAATGGCAAAGGCAGAAAGATCACCCTGGAAGGGCAGCAGCTGCTTCGGGAGAGCCAGTTTCATGCTCTCTACAGGTTCTCACTGTTTCCTCTGTGTTGGTGGTGATGGCTGAATCAGGAGCATTCTTCAGAGGAAAATTAATTGCATTTCCTAAATGTTTACCTACACGCCTGCCCCAGTCAAAACAGTCATGGAAATGCTGAGTTGCAGGAACAGTTGAGGGACACTAGACTCTGAGGAAGGAGACCTGGATTTGAAAGACAGGGAGAAACCTTCATGGCCCTGTGATCTTTGGGAAGTGATGTAACTTCAGACCTCAGGTTCCTTATCTGTTAAATGAGAATGACAGCACCAAGAGAATTGTGGCCTAAGTTAAAATGAGGTGACCTATACGAAGGAGCCTGGCACAGCATCTGGGACAACTGGATGGGTGAAACATTATGCTGTATCCAGTAGAAACTCCTCCTAATTCTGATCAAGAAACTGAACCCAGGGATTTTTATGGATCGAACTGCTCATTGGTGGCCTAAACCTCCTTTGGGTATATTTTCCTCTAAGACATTTCATTTGGGGGATCATCAGCGTCTTTGTTTTTCTTGAAAACAGCCCAGCCGATTCTGAAGGTCAAATCAGCCAGAAAACCACGACCCCATGTCTCTCTAATAGATGGTTCGCCCAGTGAGTGACCGGCCAAACGGGAGGAAAAACGTAGTTCTTTGGCCTTTCCTTTCTCAACATATTCTGTACCTAGCTGATGCCTGCTGCCCAGCCTGGAGTCTGTTAGCACATCACTGGTATATATGTGGAAAATCTACTTGTGCTTGCTCTTTGGTCTCCTAAGATTTACAAAGAAACCATGGTTAGGCTAAGAACCCTTGATTGTCAGAACTAAGCCAAGTGAAAACATCGAGGCAGACTGTCACCAGCAGCTTTATTAATTGGATGCTAAATGAGGACTGAGGCTGCCAGATAAAGAAACTACTAAAATCCGTAACAGAAACATGATCATATAGTTACGTCAGTTTCCAATTATAATTGCACCACCATTCTCTCACTGATGTTTTCGCAGAATTTTTCCAGTTGCCTTCTAGTCCTTCTCATCATCTACATCTGGAAGGCCATTAAGCCATTAATTTTTTGGCTCTATCAGGGGTCCGTAAATTGGCTTTAGGAGGTCCACTGTGGGCAACATTTTGTTTCTGTTGGAATGTGTGCCTCTGAGAAGAGGTCCATAGTTTTGATCACATTGTTCTAGGCATCTACTAGAAATCTGGGTAAGATTTCTACTGGCTTGCAGTTCATGATATTTCCTTTAAGAAAAAAATGTCAAGCACACAGAAAAGTGGATGGAAATTGTACAGTGCACGCCCATAAACGTACCACCTAGTTTCTACATTAGTTAACATTTTGTTATATTTATTGTATTGTGTATCTATCCATCTATCAGTCCATTTTATTTTCATACAATTTTTTAAAAGATTTTGTTTATTTGACACATACACAGTTGATGCTTTTGCAGTTGAGGGTGGTCAAGTCCTTTCACTTTGCCGAGGCAGACATTTGAGTACAGACTTGAATGAAATTAGGAAATGGCACACAGGGTCAATAAATATTTGTTGAATGTGCATGAATGCAAATATCTGGGAGAACAGTATCCCAGGGAGAGGGAATAATAAGTGCAAAGGTCCTCTGGCAGGAAAAGGTTTGGAATGTTTTAAAAACATCAAGAAGGCTCTATGAATATTTATGTTATAGTGTTTAGGGGTATAGTGTACTGATGTCTGCAGCTTACTTTAAAATTCATTAAAAAATGAGATGGATGGACGGATGAAGTTTGGATAGATATGTGATAAAGCTAATACAGTGAAATGTTAACAGTAGAATTTAGGTGGCAGGTATATGTATGTTCACTGTCAACTTTACTTTGTGTTTGAAAAGTGTCAGAATACAGTGTTGGAGGAGAAAACATTAAGGCTACTGAGGCTGTGAGGGAGGGACTGAGTGAGGGAGAGAGTGGTAGGGAGCGAAGCCCAGAGTGCGGAGGGACCTTGGCAGCTCTGAGGAGACATTTGGGGTTGGCCCCACGCACAGTGGGAAGCCTTCAGAAGGATTTCAACAAGAGAGTTGCATGATCTGATTATGATTTTAAAAGATCCCTCTGGCTGCCTTGGGGAGAAATGGCTCTACCAAGCACGAATGAAAGCAGGGAGGCTCGTAGAGGGACAATGTTGATCTGGACCAGGGCAGTGGCCATGGAGGTGGTGAGATGGGTCCGATTCAGGGGACATTTCAGAGGACTTGCTGATGGCTAAGACGTGTGATTCTCCAGAGCACGGCTCTGGCCTGAGTAAGCAGGCAGACGGTTCTGCTTCCTAAGATGGGAAAGATGAGAGAATTAAGTAAGTT
Organism: Ursus maritimus; assembly: GCF_017311325.1. Taxonomy (NCBI): domain Eukaryota; kingdom Metazoa; phylum Chordata; class Mammalia; order Carnivora; family Ursidae; genus Ursus; species Ursus maritimus. Next base: position 9,040,401 of record NW_024423786.1, read on the forward strand.
TGGAGAGGGGTGTGTGGGAGAGTGATAAGAAGGAGAATCACATATTCTATTTCAGGTATGATAAATCCAAGTAAGAGACTTCCTCATAAACGGCGGCTATGATTACTCTTTCTACCACACACACTTACGTAATGGCGTCTGCAGTCACACGTGCCCTTTCTCAGCCTACGGCTCAGCTCTGCTCCTCCTCTCTTCTTCTCTTCCCCTTACATTTCCCACTCCTCTTTGTCCCCCCACTCCCAACTCCAGACCACCCCCAGTGACTGCTGGAGTCTCTGGAGATGCAGAAGGCAGGACCTAGACACCCAGGCAGCCCCTCCAGGCTCCTCCTGGCAGGAGCAAACCTCTGCTCCCATCAGCTTCTTCACCAGTGTGGGGAACCCTGGGGTGAAACCCTGAGAGCCCACAGCCTCCGGGTTCAGCTCCTGGTCTTGCAAACCCTCCGGCCTTTTTGTCCTTGTAGCTAGGTGGGCAGACAGGTGACCGGACAGCACTAGCCTAAGGCTGGTGTAAGATCCAAGGAGGTAGCAGAGAGGAGGACAGAGATCTCCCCATTTTCCTGAGAAGGTAATTTTGAGTCAAGATCTGAGTTAATGGGGTCCATTTAGCTGTGCTGTCATCTTGCGTCAACTGTGTCAGAATAGCATTTAAAGACATTTGTCAGGGAGCCAGCTGGGGAAGGCTGGCCTCACTGCCTGAGGCCCGGTCCCTGTAGAAGGCTGCCCCAGGCCCTGAGGACTAGCTGCATCCACAAGCCACCACATCTCCTAGGAGCGCCAGCACAGTCTTCTGAGCCAGCTGCTTACAGAGGGGAGCCCTAACGTGCATGTGGGTGTGGTGGGGATGGATGGGGGAGATGAACAAAAGAGGTACCTCCTGCTCTTTGATTTTCCATGCTGCCCATAGCCCTTAGAAGTGCATTCGCTCTGGTAACAACTCTCATACAGAGCTAACTATGTGCCAGGCATTGCTGCAAGCACTTCCTATACAGTAACTCATTTCATCCTCATAACAGCCCTCTACGCTGTGTACTATAATTAGCATTCCCATTTTACAGAAGAGGAAACTGAGGCTTAGGAAGGAGAAATATGTTCTTCAAGGTCACACAGCTAAAAAGTAGTAAAGCCAGGTGTTCTGGGCTTAACTCCTTGATGGGCAAGTGGGCGGCTGGATGGACAGATACACGATGATCCATAAGGAAGGGAGCAATAGAGAGGTCGCACAGGGAAGGTAGCTGCGTCTAGAGAGAGCAGAGGTCACTTTCACTACTCTTTTGTTCTATTAAAATCCAATACATTTATTATTTTTATATATGTAAATATATACATAAATATGTATATTATTTTTACAGCATCAGACATCTTTGTGTTTGCTTTAAAGTATAGATACATTAATACTCACAGCCAGTTTTCTACCAAGTATGGGCATCTCTTAAGGTACAGCCATAGCACAGATTAAATAAATCATAGGCATAGCTCCCCTGCTCCCCAGAAAGTCTCTTTCCAAACCTCACTAGCTGTATGGCCTAAAACCACATAAACTCTCTGCAGCTTAGATTTCTTGTCTGGACCTACCCCATAGGGTCAAGCCACTAGTAATTATAATCATGAGAGCGACTATCAGCTGAACACCTCATGTATGTCTGTACTATGCTAAGGACTTTCATACATTATGGCTTTTAACAATCTATAATCTAGTATATTTCTTTTTTAGTTGAGATATCATGGACATATAACATTATATTAGTTTCAGGAGGACAACATAATGATTCGATACACGTATTGCGAAGTGATCACCACCGCGAGTCTAGCTGACATCCGTGCGTACGTCAAAGTATGCATGCAGTCACCAGAGTTACAGATTTTCTTTTCTTGCGATGAAAACTTTTAAGATCTACTGTCTTAGCAACTTTCAGTGCAATGCAGTATTATTAGCTCTAGTCATCATGCTCTACATTCCATCCCAAGACTTACTTATTTTATAGCTGGAAGTTTGTGCCTTTTGACCACCTTTACCCATTTTGCCCGCTCCTTACGCCCTGCCTCTGGCAACCAGCAGTCCGTTCTCTGTATCTGAGAGTTTGGTTTGTTTTTGCTTTTAGATTCCACATACAAGCAAGATCATACGGTATTTGTCTTTCTCTGGCTTATTTCACTTAGCATAACGCCTTCAAGGTCCATCCATGTTGCTTCAAATAGCAGATTTTGCTTCTTCTTTATAGCTGAATAATATTCCACTGTATCTATACACCACATTTTTTTTCTTCCTTTCTTTTTTTAAAGATTTTATTTATTTATTTATTTGACAGAGAGAGTGAGAGAGCACAAGCAGGGGGAACAGCAGAGGGAGAGGGAGAAGCAGGCTCCCCACTGAGCAGGGAGCCCGACACGGGGCTCGATCCCAGGACCCTGGGAGCATGACCCGAGCCGAAGGCAGATGCTTAACCATCTGAGCCACCCAGGTGCCCCTGTATACCACATTTTCTTTATCCATTTATCCATCTATCTTTTCAAGTTAGTGTTTTTGTTTCCTGTGGAGAAATACCTGAAAGTAGAATTACTGGATTTTAGGGTAGTTCTATTTTTAATTTTTTGAGGAATCTCCCTACTGTTTTCCACAGTGGCTGCACCAGTTTGCAGGGAGGGTTCCTTTTTCTCTACATCCTCACCAACTCTTGTTATTTCTTGTTTTCTTTTTTTCTGGTAGCTACTCTGAGAGGTGTGAGGTGCTGTCTCATGGTGGTTGTGATGTGCATTTCCCTGATGATGAGGGATGCTGAGCGTCTCTTCAGGTGTCTGTTGGCCATCTGGATGTCTTCCCACATCCTCCCGAATCACCCGAGGTGTACAGAGGTTATGTGACCTGCCCGAGGTCACACAGATAAGAGGCAATGGAGCTGGGCAGTAGGAGTGCCTCCGGGGCAAGAGCCATATCCTCATTGCTTAATCCAGTCAGGGCTTGTCACTAACCAGTGAAGAATAAAGGTTTGATTGGTAGATGTGTGTGTGCAAAGAGATAAGCTTGAGCTGTGGCCCCATTAAGAATTCTCTCTCCCCCAAAATTAAGTCCATAGATGAAAGTGTTATGCAGCTCAGGCTGTTAGAACAGGACTGGGTGGCTTACACAACAGAACTTTATTTCCTCATAGCTCTGGAGGCTAGAAGTCCAAGATCAAGGTGCTGTCAGGGCTGGTTTCTGGTGAAGCATCTCCTCCTGGTTTGTAGAAAACCGCCTTCTCACTGTGTCCTCACACGACCTTTCCTCTGTGTACATTCAGAAGGAGAAAGAGAGATCTCTGGTGTCTCTTCTTCTTCGTAGAGGGACACCAGTCCAGTCAGATTAGGACCCTACCCTAATTACTCACTGGATTTGCGGGGCAGGGGGGACGCACAATTCGGTCTGAAACAGTGAGCTTTGAAGAGTTTTGGGAGCCCTTAAAAATTGTGTGCAGCATCTTTGCATGGATGGGAGTCCACCTACACCCAAAAGATAAGAACCACTAAAAGTATAAGTGGACAAAGAGTGAAAGGATTCATGCACAAATAGAAATGGAACTTGTATTGAGAGGTAGAAGAAAGAGATATTTCTTCAGATATTATTTTAATTAGTGTTAGAAAGTGGAAAACAACAGGGGTAATGGAAAACAAGGATATGGTGTGTCAGAAGTTAGATGGCCTGCCTGAGGCCATAGCACAGGGAGCAGATCTGAGCTAGAACCTGGTGTCCTGAGCCCCGGCCCACACTGTTTCCACTGGCTTGCTGGCTGTGCTGCCCCCCAGAAGCCAAGGCCATCTGAACGAGGCTCCTGGCTGCCATCCTGTTCACTTCATGGATGCTCTTTCCCTTGCTTTCCTTCTAGAAGTGGAGCAGATCGAGGCCATTGCCAAGTTTGACTACGTGGGGCGGTCCCCGCGTGAGCTGTCGTTCAAGAAGGGGGCCTCGCTGCTGCTGTACCACCGCGCCTCAGAGGACTGGTGGGAGGGTCGTCACAATGGCGTGGACGGACTCATCCCACATCAGTACATAGTCGTACAGGACATGTGAGTGGGGATCAAGACCTTCTTTGAAGAATGCCATAATTGATTAGTGATGTCTTGAATGGGCACAGGAATAGGAGTGCTGGGCTGTATGGAAACCATCTGCTCTCACTGGTATGATACACTTGGCCTTTTGTAAGAATGGATTCTATCTAACTTACCCTTAAATGGTGATCCACTTAAACAAATAAGCAAATGGCTCAGGCTTGAGAGCACACAGAGCCGGCGTTTGGTGCCTTGGGCTCACCATCCTGGTCCACCCGACAGCCCCCAGGGCATTCATCACCTGCCCTTGTTCTCAGCATCCAGTGGATCTTGCCATACTCCTCTGCCCTCCTGGGCCTTCTCTATACTCAGTAGCCCGCCCACTGCCCCCTTCACTGCTCGCCATTCTCTTTCCCCGAGGTGGCTCTCTCAGAGGATGCACAGAAACAGTCATCCCCTCATTTCCAGTTAGTGGGATGCTGTTATTTTTCTGATATTGTTTTTTTTAGAAAGAAAGGCCTGCATCCCAAATACCTAGCCCTACCCGAAGACCCAGAAAGTCTACACCTTCTCTTCTTTGAAAGCCATTGAAGGTTCCTACAACACACACTCCTTCTCAGGCTCAGGTGGACCTGATTTATCAAGGAAGCAGCAACCGCGCTGGCTCTCAAGGGAAAGCATAAGCTTTGATGGCAAGAGGGGATGGTGTGAAACCAGAGAAAAGTCCAAGGCCAGGCAGACAACACGAGAAACGCCAGTGGAGGAACCTTGGCAGCCACCTCACAATTATCCAGAACTCTGGGTCGGGAGCCGAGGGATGGAGGCACTTTTCTTCCTCCCTTGCTTAGCCCTAAACTGCTTCTCAGGGCCCCACATGGAGACTCAGCTCTCAGTGCTCAGCTTGTGGGCTCCTCCCCCCATTACTCCAGCACTCCCTCCAGCATTTAGCTTGTCCTAGACTGGAGCAGCCTGTGAGAGAAAAACCTAGAGGAGGGGAGAGGAGAAGGTAGGCCTGGGGCAGAGGGGGGGTTAGTCTCCTGCCAGAGAAAGTAACTCAGGAGAGAGTGAGACAGTGGGCGTGTGTGTGATGCTAAGGCGGAGTGGGAAGCGCCTCACCCCGAGGATGGGCATAAGTTAGCCCTAAGGTGTGTGTGGATCCACTCTTCAGACGTGTCTCCAGGAGCCCTGCACATCCGGGGTTCTCTGGAGCAAAGCACTGCCGATTCACATCTGTCCTTCTCCCCAGGGATGATGCCTTCTCCGACAGCCTGAGCCAGAAGGCTGACAGCGAGGCCAGCAGTGGGCCGCTGCTGGATGACAAGGCCTCCTCCAAAAACGACCTCCAGTCACCCACGGAGCACATCTCGGATTACGGCTTTGGGGGGGTGATGGGCCGGTAGGAAACGCGGATTCATTTTTTCCTACTAGTGCCATGCCCACCTCTGTCTGTGTTGGGAGGGGCAACGGGGCCCGAGGGGAGAGAGGGAGGCTATCGTGGCTGCTTGTTCCCTGCAGGATGTGATGTCAGGCACACTGGGGGGTCTGCTGGAACTGGCCCCAGAATGCCGGGCGTGAAAGGGTCCAGCTTGGAGTGGGGATTTGGAGCAGGAGGAGAAAAGATATGTTGGCAAATCAATGCTTTTTATGTAAAATAGTAACATTAAATGGGGAGAAAGAGAGAGTTATAAACTGACAAGTATTTTTCCTCTCTCCAGTTCTTGCACCTCCTCCCCATTTTCTGTTGAAGACCTAAGTTGTTGTATTTAAAAATTTAAGGCTCACATACTCCCTGAAGTGCACTACACAAACAAAAAACTCACACCCACGCATGTGGTGGGGGAAATTTTCACTCCACTCCACCCACTTATTTGGTGGGAGCACATTTGCCAATTTCTTCCCTCCCCGTGTGTGGGCTGGGCTGTGTCACATGACCTTTCTACCAGGCAAGAGTTGTGCTTGTCATTCTACAGGCCCTTATGGGCCAAAAAATGTGGTCATTAAAAAAAAATTAAAAAGAAAAAAGAGAACCTGACAGTTCCTCGCTGCTTTCTTAATCAGATTCCCAAAATGTCATATTTTTTTCATTTTTTTCGGTGGAGAGGTCATGGGATCAGCTCCCACATATGGGTACTTGCAGACAGAGCCAGAGATACAGTCGCAATAGGAACATATGTTCATGATTTTGCTTTGGTAGAAGTCTCCGTGCCTCCTTTCAGTATATTCTGCTCAGTTCAGCAAATGGCTTAGGCACTGTGATAGATATGGAATTGAGGGGCAAAAATGGAAGTCTGGGGTAGGTAGAAGACAAAGCCATGGTTCCTGGAATTCTGGGAGGGCCATATCTTCTCCTGCCTCGCTCTTCCTCTCCCTCTTCCCTCCCTCCCCTACTTTATTCTGGTTCTTTTCTTTCTCAATATTTCCTGCTTTCCAGCACCTATGCTTTGGTCCTGTTGGGGTACCCACAGGCGGTGCTTAGCTTGGCTGGTGGCTCTGGGATCTGAAGTGCTGCTGACCACATTGAACTTGGTCCTTCAGTCACAGTCCATTCCAACACTCTGTCCCTCCTTCCTACCCCCTTGCCACTTCCAGCCTCCCCTCCCTTCAAATCTTTGTTGATCTCCCTAGGATGTAGCACAATTGTCTGCGGGTGGAGGCTTTTATCTTCAGAGTGCTTTCACACCCACCAAAGCTCCCTGGAATGTGGGCAAGGAATATTATGCCCATTTACCAGATTAATAAAAAGGGTCTGAAAGAGGACACAGGAAAGTCTGTGACAAAGCCAGCCCTCCTGATAGATACTCTAGTCCCCTTTTCACTCCACCAGAGCCTCCCTAAAGAGTGAAAGGTGGCCAGATGCATGGAAGGCATGTTGAGTGATGCAGTTTTTACTCCTGAATGACTAGTTTTCCAAGATCTGGAAAAGCCTCATAGATATAGCCCTTTGCTGAGGAGATTGGGGGTGGGTGATGACACTGGACTGTGTTCAGTTCCCAGGGACCCCCTCCTGTGCTTGCAGGGAGCTGGTGATTTTTTGGTACAGTCAAGCCTCAATGCTTCAGACCAATTAAGAAGCCCTTCAGAATCATGGAAATGTCTGAACCACTTAAGAACATATCATGAGCCCAACTAACCATCACCAAAGCGTTCCCAGGTTGAAATTCTCCTGGCCTTGACTGGACATGTAGACAAGATTCATTGTGTAATTAGTAACACCACCGTCTGCAGTTTGGAAAGCAGAATGCTTCCAATTCCTTCGAGTACGCAGATTAAACCTGCCCCTCGCCCCTGAGCTACACGCTCAGCCAGCGCTTTCGTTGCACAATTGAGTTTGGCTGAATGAGGCTTTACTATACCTGCTCCCTAGACTAGTGTGTAGTGTGTGGCCTGGGGTTAGCTGATCTATTCTGAGACTTGCCAGGGTTGACCTCTGCCCCATGCCCCTGCCCCCTGGCTCCTTTGCAGAGTGCGGTTACGATCTGATGGAGCGGCCATCCCCAGGCGCCGAAGCGGGGGCGACACCCACAGCCCACCCCGGGGCCTGGGCCCCAGCATAGACACGCCGCCCCGGGCTGCCGCCTGCCCCAGCAGCCCCCACAAAATCCCCCTCACCCGGGGGAGGATCGAGAGCCCTGAGAAGCGGAGGATGGCGACATTTGGGAGTGCTGGCAGCATCAACTACCCTGACAAGAAGGCTCTCTCGGAAGGGCACTCGATGAGGTCGACATGCGGCTCCACCAGGCACAGCAGCCTGGGGGACCACAAGTCCCTGGAGGCTGAGGCCCTGGCAGAAGTAAGGGCCAGCGGGAAGGCAGGCCGGGCCAGCTGAGAACCCCAGAGGGGCGGCCGGGTGGGAGCCTGTGGACTGGGGAGCCACTTTGCCCTTCACACCAGGCTCAAGGTTAAGGCAGAACACAAGATAAGAGAGCAAGCTGGCTTCCTGTCCCCCAGCTGGCTTCCCCATGGGAGCAGAAGCTGGATGGGTGCAGCTGCTGGCTAGGGATCCTGTAAAAACTGAAGACCTCCAGTCTCCAGGGCTGGAGGAGGGATTCCTGCCCTGGGGGCAGGCCAGATGAGAGGGATGCGATAATGGCAGGTGTCTCCACAAGATGGCACAGTTGAGTTATTCATTCATTTGTTCGTTCATTCATTTATTCGTCTGATCATTCATTCATTCATCTGTTCATTCATTCCTTTATTGACAAATATTGATTGAGCCACTGTTGTGTGCCAGTCACTGCGCTAGGCACCGACAGTACAGTGGTGACCTAAAATGGCCCCAGACCCTGCCTCCCTGCTGTCCATCTTCCCCGAGCGCCTTTCTGCAGCTCCACTCTGCAGATCCCTGCATTACCTCTTAGACTAATGCAAGGCTCATGCCTAAACCACTCAGCTGATCTTTCTCTGAGCTTTCTGTCTTTCTGGCTCACATTCTGCCAGGGTAGAGTGGTGGTGGGGATGGTGGTAGAGGGGTAATCATTACACTTATTTTTTACAGTTTAACCTTTCAGTTCATGCTGGAGTATTGCAGAAGATCAGTGAAGTCTATAGGGGACTTCATTTAAGTGGAACAGGACAAGGAAAGCCGGAGTTATCACTGCTGGGCTGGGATATAGTAAAGATGGGGAGAGGATTGCCATCTCTCCCCTCATATAGAAGGTCCCTCACGGCTAATCCTCTGGATAAAGTCACAAAAATCCTGTTCTTAAAGTAGCTAGCATTCTGGGCAATGGATAAAATGTCATGAAGAAGCATAAAATCTATTAGCCATTGACCAGACACCCCCTAGTCTCTTAACAAAGCAAAAGGGATAAGCAGGAACCCTGCCTGTGCCAGATTGGAGCCCGTTGTGGGGGCCCAGGGCAGGCAGGAGGCCGCCTGTGGGCTGGGGCAGAGAGAGGGTAAAAGAGGGCATGTCTGTGGAAAGGGGCCGGGAGGACATCTTCAGGCTCCAACTCCATCAGTGCGACCAGACTTGCAGTTTTTCTTGGTTTGCCTCAGGGTGGAAAAGCGAATGTGTCTTAATAGTCCTCAGGGTCACCGGAGGTGGTGCACCGGGCCTTCCAGCAGCGGTTTTAAGCAATATCCCCTGTTGTCCCCTCAGCGGCCGGGTCGGTTGGGCCGTGGCCTATCTCAGCCTGAGCAGCTCTCTGTGCCCCACTGGGTGTGGAGGCATCCCTGTAACACGTGTGTGAGCCCAGGACTCTGGCTAAAGGGAGTGTGAAAACCACTGCCTGGCAGTTTACAAAGTTCCATCACATTCATTATCTCATCCCATCTTCACAGTAACTGTAGAGGCTTTCAACAGAGAAGCGAAGTATGGTGCAGAGGGCCTGAGGCTTGTCCAAGGTTACACAGCCAGCAGATGGCAGAGGAGTCTTTCCACTAAAAAATTCCAGCCCTTTGCCCTACCCCGGCTCCTGGGTTGAACGCTGACTTCCAGCTGCAGTGCCCTCTGCTGGTTGGAGGAGGAACAGAAGCCCTGGGAAGGTGGAATGATGAGCCCCACCCAGGCTGGCAGCCCGGCTGCTCCCAGGTCCTGGACGTGCCTTAATGGCTCTCTGTGTCACTCAAAGTGCTCTCATACTGGTGAGCTCTTAATCTCCAGGAATTACATAGGCAGATGAGAGGTTTTGTTGCTTTTTAAAATTTTTGAAAACTAATTTTTCTGATTACAATACAGAGAAGAAAGTGACAGTCCCTTAATTCTGGAGTGAACATTGTGGACATTCTAAAATATGACCACCAAGGAATTTTTCTATGGGCAAGGAATTTTTTTAAATAGCAATAATGGTGGGGTGCTTTGCGGGCTCGGTCAGAAGAGCATGCAACTCTTGATCTCGGGGTTGAGTTCGAGCCCCACGTTGAGTGTAGAGATTACTTAAATAATAAATATTTTTTAAAAAATAATAACGGTTAGGGGCCTGGGCTCTCAGTTGAGACTTGGGCTATGTTACTAACTAGCTGTGTGACCTTGGGTAAGTTACTTAACCGGGCTGAGCTTCCATTTTCTCACGTGTGAAATGAGCGTAATGGTAGTGCCTACCTTATAAGTGTGAGGATTAAATGAGTTGCTGAAGGGAAGGGCTTGGATTGGTGCTCTATTATTACCATTGTTACTGCCATTATTATTTGTGAGTGCCTACTGTGTCAGGGGCCATGCCCACCTCTTTACAGGGACTATATCATTTAACATACTCATCAGCTCCCTGAGGTCATGTTATAATGATCTATATTCACAAACAAGGATTCTGAGGCTCAGAGAGGTGAGGTAACTTGCCCAAAGTCACAGAGCAAGGAAGTGGCAGAGTCAGGATTTGAACCCATGCCTGACTACAGAGCCTACCTTCTCGACCAGTAGTCCAACCTGCCCTCATTGCAGTGTGCTAGCTGTGCAGGCAAGTGTGCAGGTGATGCCCACCAGGATTCCCTCAGTTGGTCACAGGACACCCTGGAGGTTTCCTCTCCATCCCAGCCACAAGGCTCGTGTGCGGGGACAGCTCCCTAAGAAGCCCATAGGCCGATTAGCAGCTGAGGAAGGACTGGAGCCCAGGCCTCCAGCCTCTGTGCTGACCAGAGCTCTTTCCGTCGGCAGGACATCGAGAAGACCATGAGCACGGCTCTGCACGAGTTGCGGGAACTCGAGAGACAGAACACGGTCAAGCAGGCGCCAGATGTGGTGCTGGACACCCTGGAGCCCCTGAAGAACCCGCCAGGCCCCATCAGCTCGGAGCCCGCCAGCCCCCTGCACACCATCGTCATCCGCGACCCCGACGCCGCCATGCGCCGCAGCAGCAGCTCGTCCACCGAGATGATGACCACCTTCAAGCCGGCCCTGTCCGCCCGTCTGGCCGGTGCGCAGCTGCGTCCGCCCCCCATGCGGCCCGTGCGGCCGGTGGTCCAGCATCGCTCGAGCAGCAGCAGCAGCTCGGGCGTGGGCAGCCCGGCCGTCACGCCCACCGAGAAGATGTTCCCCAACAGCTCAGCGGACAAGTCGGGCACCATGTGACCTGCAGGACGGGGCGGCACCGCCCTGGCCCGCCGAGCGTGGCCCGCCGCAGCTGAGGGCGGCCCCTGTGACTTCCGCCGCCGTCGCAGGGCTCCCGGCCTTGTCGGGCAGGGGCCAGAAGGTCGCCTGGAAGCGCGTCTGTGCGGAGCTGAGGCCCAGGCGCCGGCCGCAGCTCGCATTCAGCCATGTGAATCCCACAGACCTCCCGTGCGTGAGCAGGCCCCCAGAAGGGTGCAGGTGCAGGAGCCAGAGGCCCCCCTGGAGCATCGCCTCCGATCGGGGCAGAATGTTCAATGGCTTCCCCGCATATGGTCACTGGAAAATGATTCTCTCGACATTCTCTCTGCATACATCAGTATGTGTGTATATATCTGTGTGCGTATATACACACGTACATGTATGTATGTGTCTGTAGGTGTGTGTATATAAATATATTTATGCATCTGTATACATATACTAGATCTGGACACATGACTAAATGTATATAGGATCTCCTTTTTTCTTTTTATGAAACTTAGATTTACCTCAGACCCATGCCACCAAACACCTCCCGCTGAGTTACTTGGTGGGACTTGCAGGGACCTTTCTGGGAGAATTTAGAGGCCTCAGTGACTGCGAACGAAGCAATACACCACTAACCTGCAGAAAACACACAAAAATAGTCTCCCACTGTCTCCAGAAGTCGTGGCCTTCTAGAACAGTCTGCCCCTCACGAAAGGGTGGGGCAGGCGGTACCCCAAGCAGGCTGCTCCTAGAGGTGGGGAACCCTTCACAGAACCCCCCCGTCCACCCCAGAGACCCTGCCTTTCCACCCAGAGGCCGAGGGCCAACTGTACCCCTGAAGGCACGGGAGGATGTTGGTGAGATGGCCCCGACCACAGCATCTGTGTGTTTGTACGTAGAAAAAGGGGATAGTGAGAACCTAAGCCCCGTCGTAGCACAGTGTTCTGTGTGGTTGGGAAAAAGGAAAAACAAAAACAGTGGTGTGGAACACTTCAAAACCTAGACACGCTGTAGGAATAAACCTGTGGTAACTATAGAGGTTTAACTTATACCATTTTCAAAATATTTAATTTTTTCTTTTCTTCTTTCTACTAATTATACTGTGTCAGATCTGGAACTAAACAGGCAAGGAGGCTTTCAGTCATGTCATCTTAATTTAAAATCAGTCCGTGACCCACTTTGGCTGGTGCCCTCCTGCCTGAGGCACAGGAGCCTCTCAGCAGGGGCCAGAGAGGGGCCGTCCTTGGCACTTTCTGTCGCAGAAAACACTCCGGTTGAGTTTATGCAGGTGAAATGGCTTCCCACTCTCCCCTTCCCTTCCCGACCCCTGCCCCCCCAACCTCCCCCCACCACCTCCAGAGCATTTAATGTAATTGCAAATATGGTGATAGAACTGAGGTGAGTGACTTTTAGGAATTAGGAGCTAGACTTCTGCCTCTCAGCTGGGAAAAGGCCTTCTGGATCACTCTTGTTCCATTTTACTTCCTCTTTTGATCTCTTCATTTTCCAGAGATAGGCTGTTTCTGGCTAATGGACTACAGGCAAATCACATCCTATGGGGACCGCTTTGATTCATCCCCTCATGCCAAGCCAAGGATCTCTTCCTTATTGTTCTCAAGCTTTCTCTCTCTCTCCTGAGGCCTCTGAGTGCATCTCCATGGTTTGGAATCAAAAGTCTCGTGTTTGAGTCCCAGCCCCACCCCATAGGAGCTGTGGGACTTGGGGCATGTCACTCCACCTCATTGAGCCCCAGTTTCCTGCTATGAAAATGAAGGGAATAAAGGTAAAATGTAAATGAGCAAGCTCTGTGAGCTGGAAAGCACTGGGCCGACAAATTGCTCTGTTTAGTATCATTAGTAAGGTAAGTCTTTTAGATCAAAACCCATCCAGGACCTTCGCTTTGAAGCCTCCTAATGGCATTTGGGAACTGGGCGGTGGAATTTTCCAAACAGTTTCATAAGAGCCCTGAAGCACAGCCCTGCAGAGATACCAGCTATTAATGCTTGAAATTCTGTCATTACCATTTCACCCCACTGGATTAAGTTTTGCCCTCTCCTCTGGTCCTCCATAAAAAGGTAAATACACCCCAGGGGGAGGGACCTATTAGGTCACTAATACCTGGGTGTGTAGGAGTGGTAAGCCATTCTGTCTCGACGGAGGGATTGGCAGTTTGCACACTCAGTTTGGAAAAGTCGAGAAAGGGCACAAAAAGAGTGCCAGGGAGAGGTCAGTGACAAACTTGACCTTCCTTGTTTAGCTTACAACCAACCCTTCCGTTTGAGCTCCCGGAAATGAAAGAGCCACAGAACCAGCTAGGAGCCCCTCTGTCTTTGAGCAGATGACGACATCCCCGTTTTACAGCTTAGGAAAGAAAGCAAGGCCTTGGGATGTGCTGTGACGTGCCCAAGATTTAATGGATGGCTGAGAGTGAGGGCCGTGTCAGGCACTTACCTACAAGGACGCTATGTCGTCCAGCCAGGACACAAGCTTCTCATTCTACCCCAGAGATACTCCCAGACCTTAAACGCAGTAGCCTCTGTGCGAAATGTCACATTCTCTGCCATGACTACCAGATGAAAAGCGAAAATCGGAGTTGACAAATCTGTTGCCTGATAAATAGAACACCAGTCAGACCATGTGGGTTCCTATGACTCGACTGCATTTTTTCCTTACTGAAAATGGATCTGCCCTTAACCAAATTACCTGAAGGCAGAGCCTTAGCTGTTTTCTTTAAGCACCTATTTTTCCATTGGGAAACGGCTGATGAGTTCACATTTAGGGAAGCTCACACCCCACTCATCCAGCCCCAGATCTGTCCCTTGATGCAGAACCAAGTGGAAAAATCCTTTCCTGTGCCAGCCCCACCCCCACTTCCTCATCTGGCACTATGCATGTCTCCGCCACCCTCCACGCACACCCCGGCCCACCCACGGTCACTGGGCATTGGCATTCTCTTCCTGACTCCTGCCTGTGTTAGTCCACTATATATTGTTGTATTTGCTTAAATGCTGGAAAGTAACTGTTAAAATGTGAAATTGTAATTTTAAAAGGCTACGATTAAATTATAGCCAATGCCACTCACCAAATCTTTGCACCTAGTAGCTAGATCAATGTAAAAAACAAATACCAGAAACCTAACTGTACAGTGAGTGTGGGGGAAATGTAGTAACCTAGTTAGTAGTCCTCAATATAACCAATTGTACAAGGGGGAGTGGTGTTTACCTACTTGTTCATCGCCATTACTGAGAGCTATACTGATCAGTTCGTTGATAACGGGCATTTTATTTTTTTTTCTTCACAGAACGATTTCTTTTCTTAACCTTCGACTTACCCTGAGGTCAAGCCTTTTGTCTTTACGTGTAACCAATGTTTAGTCTATTTTAGGAATGAACCAGCAAGATGTTCATTTAAAACTGACCAAAGACAATTCATTCCTGGTCTAGTTTCCTGGGCCTTGGGGCCCAGCCGCCGCTAAAGACCTTTCTCCGATAAAATTGAGAACAAGCCGTGCTTCCTACCCCACTCTCCCTCTCTCCCCTTATTCCCCCTTCCTCTTAAAGAGCTGCTCTGAGCTGTGGGATTCTATGAAAAATTCTTGCCTTTCCTTGTTTTCAGTGCTAACGATTTCTCACCTTGAAGCGCCTTTTGAACCCCAGACAGAGCGCACAACTGGAGGGAATTGCAAGCTTGGGAATTAGACTTGGGAGTCTTTTCTCTGAGGTCACCAGGCCAAGGGGCAGGAGAGAAATGGATTCCCAAGGGATGGAAGGTTTCTATTCAACGAAGAAATCCGAGTGGGAAGAGACCCAGGGACATGGAGCCCGCGCTGGGCTCCCGGCTGGAACCAGCAGTTCAGAGATCTGCCTTATAAACACTTCAGAACTGGTTTGTGGTACGCAAAGGGGAGCCAGTGTGGGCAAGGGCCTTTACGTGGGGCTGGCTTCTCTGTCGGAGTCCCTTGGAGTGCCTTGTTGGGTATATTTCTTTCTCATTCAGGAGGCATGAATGCAGAGGACTTCCTGTGGCCTGGTGGCTCTTTGGCACTCAGCACACGTACACGGCTGATGGAAAACCACAAGGACTAATGTAATGGTTCTTCCTCTCAGTTTTTCTATTCCTAACTTTTCACACATCCAGATGGTTCCACACTAGAGCAAATGCCTCATTCTCCTGAGCATCCCAGAAAGAAGAATGGCTGGCTCACAACCATGGCAGGGGGCCCTGTTGGGCTTGGGAGGACGGGCGGGGAGGACAAGGCAGGAGGGGGTGAGCGAGGTGTTGCTTAGCTGATTTTCTGCTATGCAGAGCTAATGCTGACGTTTCATGTCAACTTCCCCGGTTCTCTGGGGCCTCCTCTCTTCGGAGCAGCCGTGTAGAGAATTCCCCACATACCCAAAGCTGCCCAGGAGAGCCGAGAGAAGGGACTTCGCTGTGGTGTCGGACTCCTCCTGGCTTCTCTGAGGTCAATCTGCCAGCGTCCCGCTGTCCCATCCTCTGGGACTGGCCGAATGGCCACCGCTGCCCCTTGCCGACACCTCCTTCCTGTGTGAACTGTCCCAGGCAAATAACAAAGCTGTTCCTTGAACCAGAGCAACCAGAGTGCACTTTGCCTTCCTTAGACAGAAGTAGATTCTGGCTAGAGTTTCGGCTCAGACTCTAGTTCTGGGCGGTGTGACTGTTTACATGGTTTGGCAATAGATTTGGTTTCTGATTGCTTCAGAGTGGCTGGTCAATTTAGTTTCCTTTGGTTTCCTTCCTCCCCAAACTGTGTCAGGAAAAAAACAAACCGAAAACAACCCTAGGAAATTGCTGGTTGCCTGTCCCCACGTGATGATAAGTGTCGCCCTCTTCCGGATTTTGTTTCTCTACCTTAACGACCAAACGCCCGTCCTATAGAGTGTCTGATTGGATCCTCTGTTGCGTATTCTGATGGTGCCTGCTGGTTTGACGTGGAGCTATCCTGTGAAATAAAACAGCTTAACTTTTCTCAAACATGCTCCTGTGGCTTTTTGGAAGGGTGAGGTGGCACGTGGGGGGTGGGCAGGTCCCAGAGGGGTGTTTCTGTGTGCTTCCTCCAGGAACCGTCCCTGAAATCTCCCTTCGCTCAGACCCAATGGGGAAGGCCAAGGGTCCGAGGAGGACTGCTTCAACGTAGAGCTAATTGAGAAAGGTCACCGTGGGAGGCCCTCTGGGAAGGTGGAAGCTGGAAATGTCAAAGCAAGGGCAAATGGGAAAAGGAGCTGTCATCTGCAATAGTGCCTTCGGAAGTTTGAGACAGGTCACCAGAGGCCACAGGATACTGAGTTCCCTGTGAAGGCATATGCAACATTTTAGCATTTGTGTCTTCAAACATGTGATACTATCCCTTGGATTTTTTTTTTTTAATCTGCGTGTGTGTGTGTATGTGAAGTGTTTATTCATCACTTATTTCTGTCCCAGGCGTTACATTAAAGCCCTTCACATGCATTTTCTCATCAAATTCTCAAAACGGCTGTTGAAGGTAAGTACCCTTCTTAAATTCCATTCTGCAGATGGGGAAACCGAGGCTCTAAGAGGTGAGGTGGCTCGCCCATGGTTAGCCTAGGAAGCGAAGGAGCCCAATCTGACTCCAAAGCCGCGCTCTGCACAAGTTCACTGTACTGCCTGTCATGGAGCAGGCCCGTTACCCCAGCACTGGAGGTGGGATCCTGCGATTAAGGTAGCTTGCGGCCCGCTGCAGTCCAAGAAGGCTCTGGACCTTTCCTTTCTGATGAACTCTCTGATGGATTTTCAAGCAGGGGCTTCTTTGCAGAAGAGAACGAGGTCGTCTGCCAGCCTCAGGGAATCCATTAGTCTCACCCTAAGCTCTCAGCGCTCAGTGCTGGCCTTAAGCTAATTCCGGATTCCAGTACTGTGAGGCCCTCTGACAGGCTACATTTTATATGCATTCCGTCCGCTGTTCACTTGCTCGTAGAAACCGTGCTCCCTTGACAGCCTCAGCTCAGAGGCCTCTCGTGACTCAGCAAGCGTGTAGGAAGCATCTTCGTGTGCAGCATGCCCTGAGTGAGCTTCTGGGGAAACAGGTGGGTAAGACCCAGTTCCTACCCTCAAGCTGCCCACAGTCTAATTGCACAAAATAATCCCTCCAGGATTCTGAAGTCAGCTTTGACTCCTTACGACAGTGATCACTAGGACAGTGTCTTTGTGCCTGGAGGCACAAAGAAAGGGCACATTTTAAGTGCTTCTCTGCTTTGCTAGTAGCCACAAAGCCGTCCGTTGCTGCGCTGTCCGTTTCTGGGCATACCTGTTTAAGACTCTTTGTTTGCTAGTGACGAACTATCCAATCCAAACAGCTTTTTGAAAGAGAATTTATTGGCTCACTAACTGGAAACTCAAGGCTAGGACTGGCTTCAAACACAGGAGGACACGAGAATGGGAGTGTTGCCTCCAGGCTGGGGTTCCCTGCTTCCCTCTGGTTGGCTCTCCTCAGCTCTGCGTGTTAACCGCATGCTCGCACAGGCTGTCTGGGATCTCTGCAGAGGCTCCCTTCGTCTGCACATCCTGTCAGTGCAATGCAGGTCTTAGGTTTGCTTCACACTGGCCGGAACTGAGCTGCGGTTTGCTCCCGAAGCAGGCCTGATGGGTAAGGTAGACCAGTGGGCCTAAGCAATGCCTGGTTCCCGGGGTGGCGTCGACCCCCCGCCCCAAACCCTGTGTCAGTAAACAATAGCCGCCCAAATGCGATCCTAGGATCTGTCCTCATCCTTTAGACCCATAATAAATGATAAATGGAGGTTGTTTTCCGTGATTACAGTTTAGAGTGATTAGTTATGCAACAAGAACTAACTGATACCCTAGAAAAATGTCCATGTAAATACCCTAAAACTTTGTAGTTATGCGTGGACTGCAGATCAACTTAATAATAAAGCTAATACTCACGAAGCACCTACTCTAATGCTCTTCCTAAGAACACGTACAAAATACTTCCCATACTTCACATCGAACCCTTAAAACCACCCGCAGGGCTGAATTACATTCATAGCCCTATTTTATACACGAGGAAATGGATGTGTAGGAGGGTCTAGTCCGGGATTCCGTAACTGCTCCAGGGCCAGAGCCCAAACCTGTCCCCTCTGCCACCCTGCTGCCAGACGAAATGTACGAACCACCTACTGGTTCAGCCCTTCCAGGCCAGGCAGGATTATGTGGTCCCCAAAATCCTGAATGTAGGGAGGCTTCATTGCCCTGACAAGCACCTTCAGATTAAAGTGTATACGCCAGCTTCTCCTGGAAACCCATGATGAACTCTATTATTTATCAATTTCTTTTGAAGTCTAATATCGAGGAGAGTGATTATTAGGGACTCCTAGCATTAGTGCCATATTTATTTTCTTTCTCTCTCTCTCTCTTTTTTTTTACTCCAACTCCCCAAAGAACATATGGATTTATAGTAGAGGAGATGTTCATTTTCCAGATGGGGATGCTGAGGAACAGAGAGGAGCCAGGACTTGCCCAAAGTGCCAGGATCACAAGAAGGGAGAGAAGACACCTCTGGCCTTCCTGGTCCTGGGCCCGTGTTCCCCGGGATCCAGCTACTCTCCCCAACACCCACCCGTACCATACCCGACTCCCACGTTCTGCATTGGCTGGGTGATCTTGGTGAGCTTTAGGGCATGGGTGCAAGTGCAAAGGCCCTGGGTTCAGGCAGACTTGAGCGTGGCTCCCAGCCGTGACTTGTATCAGCTGGTTGAGCTTGGCAAGTGACAAACCTCCCAGAGCCGCTGTTTCCTCAGGAATGTGGGGCTAATGAGAGACTACTTCTCAGGGTGGTTTGAAGTCTGGAAGGTAAGAGCTAGGTAACATGCCCAAGCCATCCAAGCACTCCACAAATGCTGCTGTATTAGTCCCTGTCACGTCTTCCCATTGAAGAGGTTTTGCGGCATCTGTCACTGTCTGAGACAGGAAGAGTCCGTGGTAGAGCCTCTGATGAGTGGTTGAACCAAACGAGCTCTAAGGAAAAGCCTTGAGCTAGGATCCTGCCGTTTGCTGGCTACCAGATTTGGAGCAGGTCCATTCCCGGGGCTGGGCCTCAGTTTTCTCATCTATAAAATAAGATGGCTGGGGATATTGATCTTGACTATTTCTTCCAAATCTGAGGGCTCACTTGGTGTCTTGTCAGAAGGCTGCAGAAACATACATGGGAAATGGCAACCATCCCCTGCCATGCCCACCCTGCTGTTTACAGGGAACATCCTACTACCCCTGTGGCTTTAGTGGCCACGTTTCGTGTCCTGTCACCCCATCTCCTGGCCCCAACTGATTGGGCCAAGAATGGCAGTTGAGCCAAAGGCAGTTGATGGTGGATTGGTTAGTAACCTTGGCCCTTGATAATCTGGGTCAGTAAATGGCCTTTTTAAGGAGGTTTGAGCTGCAAGTAAGAAAATGACGTGTTAGCCAGACGAGGGGAAGATGCATGGCCACAGTGATGAGGAGATTGGCGGCAAGGACGTGACGCTTATGGACCATATGGGGGTTGAAGTCAAGAGGGAGGAGACTCGGTGAACACGAGAAAGCCCATGGGTCTGGTGAGACACATGGAATCAACCATGGCCTTTGAGAGCCAAACCATCTGCTACCCACCCCATGCCTCTGCTTCACCAGAAGGCCGTACACTCAGCGCCTTTACGTGGAGTAACTTGAGTAGGTTTCTGTTTCTTGCAACCGACCGGAAAGAGAGGAAGGCAGGGTAAGAGCCAACATGTTT
Source organism: Ursus maritimus (assembly GCF_017311325.1). Lineage (NCBI taxonomy): Eukaryota > Metazoa > Chordata > Mammalia > Carnivora > Ursidae > Ursus > Ursus maritimus. The sequence continues at coordinate 9,060,175 of NW_024423786.1, forward strand.
GGAGCGCTTCCTATGTTTCAGGCATTTTCCTCTGCACTCTCGCATGTAAATGAACCACTCACCCTCTCCACTGGCCTGTAGAGTAGGTTCCACTGTTACTCCCAGTTTACTCACGAGAAATAGCACCAAGAGGGTAAGTAACTTGCCATCAGACCGTGGCTAGGATGGCAGAGCTGGGGTCCCCACCTGGACAGTCGCACACTGCAGCCGGGTCTCTGCTGTTCCCTCCCAGGCCAGAGGACCAGACAGGACCCTGGGCATGACTCGGAGCAGAGCACAGCATGTAACTATGAGCTTCGCTGGTCTGGGTGTGACTGACTGAGCTACCTCCCCCGGGGGGCCTTTGCGCCTGGCCCCGGGACAGATGGGGTGGGGATGCACCCATGGGCTGCTCCTGGCTGTTGCTCAATCAACCTCAGAAAAAGAAGACAGGAGGGATTCAAGGTTCTCCCAGGCCATCTTGCCTCGTCCTGTGGCCAGGGGCCGGGTGTCCCCTCTGACAGGAATGAACATCTCGTACTGGACAATTCTCTAGAGCAAGAGGGCGTATGGATAGTGGAGGAAGCCTTCCTAAGACCCTCCTCACAGACACCTATCCCCCACCGTAGCCATGGACCCAGCTGCTGCGTCAGTGCCCGCAGTGCAGGGGTCCATGCCTGGAGTGGCTGTGCAAGGCCCTTTAGCAGTGGAGGGATGTGGAGAAGGACAAGGGGGTGGGGGGCACCAAAACGAGACCACAACTACCAGCAGGTGGCTTTCCTTCTGGTAATGAGTGCGGATTGTGCTTAAATGAGGGATGCTAGGAAGAGGCAGAGGGGAGGAACTTTCCAGGCCTCTTGGGCTACCTCAGGAAGTCCAGCCTGGATTTTGAGAAGCAAATAATGAGAGAGGGATGTTTTCCAGAACCAGCACCAGGCAAATCACAGCCCGCTCACCTGTGGCCTCCCGAATCTCCACTCCAAATCCCGCAAGGCCCCATGGCACCGGCCCCTGCGCATCTGGCCCACCTCACCTCCTCCCCCTCCTTGTCACTCTCCACCTGAGCCCTCCTCTTCTTGGACCCACTGAGGGCCACAGGCTTCAGGGCCTTTGTCCTCACTTAGCCCTCTGCCTGCCACGCTCCTGCCCAGCCTCGTCTCCCCACTGCTGCCTCCTCTTCCCTACGGTTTCTGTTCAAATGTCATTGCCTCCCTGGGGCCTCCCCTGACCACCTTCTTAAAGCTGCCCCAGCCACCATCGGGCTAATTTGTTTTATTTTCCTTATTGCACCTATCGTCATTGCAATTTATTTTTTCACCTATGTATTGTCTTTCTCCTCCAAACTAGAACGTTTACAAGGTTCGAAAATCCGGAGTTCTATTTGTGCGCACTATCTCTGGACGGTGGTGTGGTGCTTAGCACCTAGTAAGTGTTCAATGGATATGTATGCATAAAATGGATATTCGTGCACGGCTGGGGGCAAATGCCATTTCTGAGCGAGGAGCTCGTGGTAATTAAACGAAATCGCATCTTCGGCTGTCATTCACTCATTGAACAGATTGCTCTTGAGCACCTACTGTGTGCCAGGCATTGAGCTGGGTACTGGAGACATAGCCGTACACGAAGCAGACCAAGATCCCTTTGGAGTTCATGGTAAAACGCTGGAGGTCAAACAATGACAACAAGGAAACAGGAAACACCAAGGGTATGCGGAGGGAGGATGTTGGGGACCGCTTTAGACTGGGAGGCTGGGGAAGCCCCTCCAAGGAGAAGAAGTTCAAATTGGAACAGAAGCCTGAGAAGGAGGCCACCATGAGCGGGGTGGGGGGGGGGGTTGGACTGGGGAACGAACATCACGGTCAGATGGCCTGAGGTGAGAAAGAGCCGGGCACATGAAAATGGAGAAGGCCAGTGTGGGGCTGCAGGGGTGAGATGAGAAGACGGGCTGGCAGGGGAGAGCATATACTTTGTTCTAAGAGCAGGAAGAAGCCTTTGAAAGGTTTTAATAGGGGCATTACTTGATCCTATTTGTTGCTGTTAAAAAGTGATGTCTGGCTTCTAGATCACAGCTACTTTTTAACAATGGAAGTTTGGGTGATGATTGGAGATTCAAGTATTGTGTGGGCCCAGGTCATAATGAATCTGCTGCTCTTCACCTGACGTCTGATGGCGGAGGAGGGGCAATTGTTGTTGTTGCTATTTATGGACCGTGAGCAATAGAGGAGTCAAAGTCCCAGAATTTTCTCTGATTGGTCTGGCTTGAGTCACAAGCTTCCCATGAACCAATCTCTGAATGGAGGGACCTTACTGTCATTGACCAGGTTTAGTGCTTTGGCCATTTCTGAACTAGTGGTTGGTGCATGAGCCTTGCCTGACCACCTGGTTGAGAATAGGGTAAGAGTGGTTCTCTGAAAGGAAGAGATGGATTCTATTATCAGAAAAATGATGCTAGGCAACCAGACCCCAGGAGCCAATCAGGAACCCCATGGTCCAGGGGGTGCTCTTGAGAAATGCATTCAGAACATGATCTTGGCCCTTCTTGCCACCCTTCCATGGGTTCACAGACTCCTGTCAATGGTAGGACGACACACTCTCTCTCTAGCAAAATGCTTTGTCTTTCTGCAGTGCCCGTTGTCAAAGAAGGGTACAGTGGATATGAATAGGACTCATGGATTTGAATAAGGACTGCCTGGGTTCAAATCCTGGCCTCCCCTCCTTGCCAGCTGAGAAACCTCAGAAGAGTTCTTTACTAGCTCTGTCCCTCAGTTTCCTCAGCCTGAAAGTAGAGACAGTGACAGTATTTGCTTTGCAGGCTTGTTGAGAGAAATAAGTCAGTACATGTAGAACACATGGGATAGTGCTGAGCACAGAGAAAACCCTCAATCCTATAATTACGACCTTGCTTTTTGGACAGTCTTAATGCCAGTGCCCCAGTCTCAAGGCCACAGTCATCATTTCCCCCCGTAGACCCAGGGCCTTCATGTAAATCAGACCAGCTGCCTGCCTGCTTGCATCCCAGGGCTCCACAGGGGAACAGGGAGAGACCTAAATATGCTCACATCGAGCACCTTCTACCTGCCAGACGCCGTTCTGAGCAATTTATATAGACTCTCTCATTCTTTCCCAACAGAAAAGCTATAAGGTATGAACTCTGCTTAGCCCCATGAGGCTCAGAAAGGTAAAGGAACTTGCCCAAGGTCATATAGTTGGTAAGTGTGTAAGCCTGAATGCGTGTGGAAGAGGTCAACAGACATCATGCAAATGGCAGCTCCCCACTCCCCCAGCCTCGGCATCCATATTAATGTCTTTGTTTCCAGCATGCCCAGCCAAGGCCTCCATTCCAGTGACATCAAACACAGAGACACCCATGTTAGCACGGACCCCCTCCCTCCCAGGACAGAGGCTCCTGGTGACACCCGGTCCCAGTCCCCAGATACACGAGTACCTGCGGGAGGGAGAGAGGAGGGGTGAATTTGACTCTTTATCCCCTGTAGGTCCAGCTCAGTGTCCTTTAGTAAGTTGGCGCTCACTAAAGGTGGACTAGATGCAAGGATGATGAAGTAAATGAATAAAGAATGAATGGGGTGATTACTCCTCTGCATTTCCAACTCACAGCCTGGGCGCACATCCAGCTCAGTACTCTACTGCCCCCATGTGGCCACTTGTAAAATGGCAGGTAGGATCAATGGTCTCCAACTTTTAGCGTGAAAAATTTCAAACACGCAGAAGAATACAGGGAATAGTATACTTAACCCATTATGTCTATCCTTGCTTTAACAATTATTTGAATTTTTCTGAATTTGCTTTATCTTTTTAAAATGTCAAATAAATCACCGACATCATGGCACTTTCCTGTGAAGTACGTCAGCATGTATCTCTACAAACGACATTTTTCTACATACTGACAATCCCATCATCAACCTAATGAAATTAATAATACTTTCTCAATATAATGTAATACCTAATTCAAATTCAAAATTCATTCATTGTTCACAAAAATTTCTTTGAAAGGTTAGTTTGTTCAAATCGGGTCCCAAACAAGGGTATAACGGGGTTATGGCTATGAAGTCTTTTTTATTCTAGAACAGTGACTTCTGCTCATGACCCGTTGAATCACTCTGACTCGTTTTCTTGTAGAATGCCCCATGGTCTGGATTTGTCTGAGTGCTTTCTCAATTCCCCAGTTGCTGTCCTCCACATATGTGTTTTAAACTACAAGTTGGGTCCAAATGTTTGCTTAGATTCAGGCTCACCATTTTTGGGAGGCCTGCTCCCCAGATGATGTGCGCTTCATATTGTGTCCCAACTGGAAGTGCTTGCCCTGTGGTACCCACTTCTACAGACGATAAGATTGACCAGTAGGTTCAGGCGGATTCACCCTCATCCCTCCATTGAAAAGCTGAGTTTTTCCTATGAACAGCAAGTAAATTGTGGTCTGACCATTTGGAACCTGATAAATATCCAGTTCTATTAGTTTTGACACCTTCCTAATTTGAGGACACAAGAAGATGCTCCAGGCTCATCTTGCACCTCTTCTGCTCCCAGACCTCAAATCAGCCATGTCTCTAAGGAGCCTGGGTTCCTTTCCATGGAAACAGTATTTAGAGACCACAGTCCGTGCGCTAGCTCGCAGAGGAGGTGAGATTGGAGCCCAGGCAGCCTGACTTCAGAGCTAGTGCTCTTAACCTCCACACCCTCTGGTTAATAACGTGTATTAGTGACAATGACAGTAATAATTGTGACTATTACTCCTACTGTCAGAGCCACTGTGAGATGCCCTGCTAGGTGCTTCCCAACATCTAAAAAATGTAATCATTATGGCAACCCTCAGAGGTAGGCTTTCTTATTCTTACCTTACAGAAAAGGAAACTGAGGCTCTGAAAGATAAGTGGCTTATGCAAGTTCACATGGTAAGTGGAAGGGCGTGGATGCAAACTGGGGTCTGTGTGACTCTCAGTCTTGTCCCTGAGACACTAGAGACCATATTGGTTGGTGAGAATTCTGTATTTGGTGGGGATACCTGGGTGGCTCAGTTGGTTAAGCGTCTGCCTTTGGCTCAGGTCATGATCCCAGCATCCTGGAATCGAGTCCTACATTGGGGTCCTCACTCAGCAGGGAGCCTGCTTCTCCCTCTGCCTGCTGCTCCCCCTATTTGTACTCTCTCTGATAAATAAATAAAGTCTTTTTAAAAATCAGTCTTTGGTGATTTCCACCCTGTCTCCTTCCATTGCTTCCTTGCTTTGCTCCCTTTGCCCCAGGTGCTCCCTGCATCCCAGGGCCCCACAGCCCCAACGCTCATTTGGCATCTTTCCAGGGGATCTGACCGGTGAGTGCTTGTGGGGCCCCTTCTGCATTTACAGCTGTGCTAGGACATGGATGGTCCTGGTGGGAGACTAAGTCATTGCCACAGAGTGTCTTTGAGGTGCAACCTGCTTTAGCACCCCAGAGGAACATTCAACTCTCCCAGGGGGCTCTGGGAATCTAATAGCCTTTAAGAACCAAAGAATTGGAGCTTGAATGGAGGATGTGTATCCGGATATTAGGACAGATGGTGGAGGCACAGAACTCAGCAACACATCCTTCAATTTGTTCCTGGTAGCTGGCTGCCTCCTGGTAGGGAGGAATGGCTGGAAGACTGCAGAGAGAAGAGCTAAGTACGAGTTGTTCTTCACAAGAAGGGCTGTCATGCCCCTAGGACCCATAAAGTCTGCCACCAGATCAGAAGCAGAGTGGAGATAAGTTTTGCATCAGAGAGCTAGAGAAGACTGCTATGGGGGAAGACGGGGGACCAATAAGACTAGGGCTCCCACAGTTCTGTGTCCCCGGGCTCCGAAGCAGGCTCCAGGCAGGGAGAAGACTCCCGTGGAGGGCCACTGTGATTTTTGCTGTCTGTAGCAGTTAGCCGTTGTGGCTGTGTAACAAACCACTCCCAAACTTAGTGGCTGAAGAGAAACAACGTTGATTATTTACCATGAGCCTGTGGTGCGTTGAGCAGTTTTCTGGGAGGCAGGGGGTTTGACTGGGGCTGGATGATCTAGGATGGCCTCCCTCTCATGTCTTGTAGGTGGCTCGGTGTCAGCCGGGGTGACAAAGAAGACCTGGCCACCTGTCTCATTGTCCAGGGAATAGTGAGGTTTTGTTCATGTGCTGGTGGAAAGGTTTCCAAGGGCAGCAAGAGCGAGGGCAACCTCCACTGCTAGGCACTTTCCAAGCCTCTGCTTGCTTCGCCTTTGTTAATGTCATTGGCCAAGACGAGTCACATGATCGCACCCTGCCTCAAGGCGTGGAAAGACAGATTCACGTCCTGAAGGAAGGAGTCATATCATAAAGAGGCGTGGAGACAGGATGGGGAAGAATTTACAAGCATCTTTGCAACCTGCCTGTTTACAGGCAACCATTCCCTCTTTTACTGTATACAGCACCCCAGTGTTCAGTTGGGGTGTCCACCTCTAGCAGCAAACTCAGACCTAGACCATCTGAGGCACAATGATTGGTCTAAGGATAGACATGTGACCCGATTCTGGCCAATGAGATTCAACCGGGGGCTTGAGCTGGAGACTGCTTGGACTGAGGCCTTTTTTTCCTGCTCAGGCGGCTGCGCTCGCCGAGTACAGTCTCAGGGCTTCTGCAGGTCGTGTTGGCCGCCACATCCGGGGAGGGGGGCAGCTTGACATTCGGCCGACGCTGAAGATAGCAGGTATAAGGCATTGAGAAAGAGAGACTGAGAGGGAAGAAAGGAGACGAATCTGGTAACACTTGGATCAGGCCACACCTGAATACCTACTCCTGGACCTTCCAGCTGGGAAGGTTGGGACCCCTCCTAAGAGGAGGCTGTGATGACAGGCCGGGGACAGTCTCAGGGAGGAGCTCCCAGGGGTGGTGGTCTAACAGGCAGGTGGAGCAGCTGATGGACACCGTCTGTCAACGAGAACTAGGCCCTGCTGGCCCTGGTGCTGGGGCCCCAAGGTGGGCAGGACGGACTGGTGAGAACAAGGCAGGGTGAGTCCACGGGAATCATGGGGCCCACAGCACTCTCATCTCCTCCTGACCACTGTCACCCCCATCAGCTCCTTGTCACTGCCTCCTGACTGGTACTTTTGCTCTTTCTCCACTAAAATCGTTCATTACCCTGCAGTGAGAGTGACTTTTTGAAAATGCAGGTTAAGTCATGTTACCTCCCTGCCTAAAACCCTTCCAGGGCTTCCCTCTGCACCCACAGCAGCATAGTAACAATGGCAGCTGATGCTTACATAGCGCTCGTTAGTTGCCAGGCACTGTTACAGGCACCTTCCTCACAAAAACTCACGGAATTCTCATGACATGACTATTATCATTCCATTTTACAGATGAGAAAACTGAGGTGCAGGGAGGTTCAATAACTTGCCTGGGTTAACATGGATTAAAATCCAAACTTTTTATCAAGGCCCAGAGCCTTCCACCCCCAGGTCTCTGCACAGCTGCCTCTGTCTGATTAGTCGGTCCTGGCACCAATGTCACCCTCTCAGAGAGGACTTCCCACATCAGCCGTTTTATAATGCTTCCCACTCTTTATGACATCATCATTTTGCTTGTGTATCCCTTAACCATTTTATTAAGTTCTCTATTCACTTTCTTACATTCTTGCTTGTTTCTGTCTGGGCCCCATCCTGCCCCACCCAGGCAGTCAGTTCCTTGAGAGCAGGGACCACTGCTCTCTCTTTCTCTCTCTCTCTCTCTTTTTTTATTATGTTACATTAGTCACCATACAGTACATCATTAGTTTTTGATGTAAAGTTCCATGATTCATTGTTTGCGTATAACACCCAGTGCTCCATGCAATATGTGCCCTCCATAATACCCATCACCAGCCTATCCCAGTCCCCTCCCCCCCTCCCCTCTGAAGCCCTCAGTTTGTTTCCCAGAGTCCACAGTCTCTCATGGTTCATTCCCCCTTTGTTTACCCCCCCTTCCTTCTTCCCTTCCTTCTCCTACCGATCTTCTTATTTCTTATGTTCCATAAATGAGTGAAGCCATATGATAATTGTCTTTCTCTGCTTGACTTATTTCACTTAGCATAATCCCCTCCAGTCCCGTCCATGTTGCTACAAATGTTGGGTAATCATTCTTTCTGATAGCTGAGTAATATTCCATTGTATATATGGACCACATCTTCTTAATCCAGTCATCTGTTGAAGGGCATCTCGGCTCCTTCCACAATTTAGCTATTGTGGACAATGCTGCTATGAACATTGGGGTGCATACCGCTCAGAAGGGTGAGTCCACACCCTTCCACAAGAAGGGCTGCTTTAGCACCTTCTAGCCGCTCAATAGGGGAGGGGAAGAAGGGAGGAAAGGCGGAAAGAAGGGCTAGGTCCTGAGCTCTTTCAATGCCCTCCCTCCCAGACAAGGATGGGTCCTCAGGGGGAGAGAACGGAGAACAGAGAGTAGTGTGATGAGGAGAGACACTGCAAAGGAACTCGGGGGGCTGGGAGGCCTCAGGGTGCAGCCCGGCTGCCCCCACCACTCTGCTGGGAGGATGTTGCCCTGATGAGGGTTGTCAGATTTGGCATATAAAACTACAAGATTCTCAGTTAAATTTGAATTTCAGATAAACAGTGAATCTCTTTTTGTTTAAAGATTTAATTTTTTTTAAAGTAATCTTGACACCCAATGTGGGGCTGGAACTCATAACCCTGAGACCAAGAGTCACATGCTCTACCGGCTGAGCCCGCCAGATACCCCAGTGAATCTTTCGTTAAGTATAAATACATCATGTTCAATATTTGGGATATATTTATATTAAAAATTGTTTGCTGGTTTTTTTTTAAGAGTTTATTTATTTATTTGAGAGAGAGAATGAAGGAGAGAGAGCATGAGAAGGGGGAGGGTCAGAGGGAGAAGCAGACTCCCTGCCGAGCAGGGAGACATGATCCAGGGCTCAATCCCGGGACTGATCATGACCTGACCCGAAGGCCGTTGCCTAACTAACTGAGCCACCCAGGCGCCCTAAAAAATTGTTTGCTGTTTATCTGAAATTGAAATTTACAGGGCATCCTGTATTTTCTCTGGTGGCCCTACCCCAGATGGTCACTTTGTGCTAAGTGCAAAGGGAGATTCTACTGAGCATTAGTCTGCTTTTTAAATACGGAACATTTTGTTTTCACTCCTGAATAAGGAAGTACAGTGTCTTTATTGATCTAACAGAAGGAGAATGTCTGTGAAAACAGCAGCTTGTTCGGGCAGATTAGCTTCAAAGGGGGCGGGTGAATACCATGGGGAGGGCAAGATAAATGCCTGGTCCTGAAGTCAAAGCTGCTTTCAGAGCCTGCTTGTGCTGTTGCTTGGAGTTTCCTGCCGGGACACCCAGAGGTGGACTTGAGTGGGCACTGTCGAAGAGGGCAGGAAGTGTCTCTCGTTCAGCCTGAGAGGAAAGATTCGCGGGAATGTGGGTTGATTCCGGTGATTCACTTCTTCAGTCTCACTGAGCAGCTGGTGGCAGGAACTCAGAGATGAATGACAGTGGGTGTGTCCCTGGAGGCTCTCCAGAGCCAGAGAGATGGATCTGGAGCCCAGGACCAACAAGTGATGCCTGTCCCAAATCTGTCTTCACGGTTGAATCAATGGAAAGAACGCATTTCTTTCTCTCTCTCTCTCCTTCCTTATTCTTTTTCTCTTTTCTCTCTCTTCTTTTTCTCTCACCTTCTCAGTTTTTTGTCATCTTCAACCTACAAGTACTACAAAGGAAAGAAAGTTCACTACTGCAATCAGGCCTGGGACCTGGTCTTAGGCGCTCCAAGCCTGTGTCCCCCACCCACTACCCACTTCCGGAACTAGGCAACACTGTCAACAGCTCTTGGAGTTCATTTGCATGCTCTTTTCTGATTGGTTGATACAACCCCTTGAAGCCCCTCACCCTCCATCCCTCTGGGCCACTCCCAACCATCCTGTTGGAGCCCCACAGAGTAAGGCCTCCCGGGATTCTCAGACATCTGACTGTGGCCTTGTCTGCTCAATTACTCCTCGGGAAAGTGTCAGCGGATGATCCTTGATCATTTGGGTTAAAAGACCCGGATTCAGGGGCGCCTGGGTGGCACAGCGGTTGGGCGCCTGCCTTCGGCTCAGGGCGTGATCCCAGTGTTGTGGGATCGAGCCCCACATCAGGCTCCTCTGCTGGGAGTCTGCTCTTCCTCTCCCACTCCCCCTGCTTGTGTTCCCTCTCCCGCTGGCTGTCTCTATCTCTGTCAAATACATAAATAAAATCTTAAAAAAAAAAAAAAAAAGACCCGGATTCAAGGCTGGCCTTTGCCACTGACAAGCTGTGTGATATCGAATGAGTTCTTCTGCCTCTCGGAGACTCAGTTGCTGCATCTATAAAAATGGGAATAATTCTCATGATGATTTTTTTTTTTAAAATGAGACTGTTCTGTAGTGGTTAATATGGACTCTTAATCCACACTGCCTGAGTTCAAGTCCTTCCTCTTCCACTTACCAGCAGAATGCCCTAAGCAAGTTATCTTTTTAGTTCCCTTTCCTCATTTGGTTGGAGTGAGTCTGAAATAAGTCAAATTGTATAAAAACACCTGGAACGATGCTTTGCATGCAAGTGCCTAATGAATGTCAGCTATTATTGTAATGGGTATTAAAGACCTTTGTCCAAATGTTGTTAATATTATTGCCCAATGAATATTTGGGCACGGGCTGGGAAAAATCAACTGAATACAGCTCTGGCCTGGGGGCCGGAGTTTCTTATGAAGACAGCTGAAAAAAGCAAAGCCTTAACCTCTCTGAGCCTCAGTGTCTTAGTCTGTATGATGGCAACAACTTTACTTCTACCTATTTCACAGAGTAGCTCAAGTGCTTGGACACTGGTAAGCACTTAAAAGAAGTACTTGTTGAACGAATGAATGCGTGGACCATGTTGGGTAGCAGTGGCAAGCAGCAGGGGTCTGCCCTGAGCAATATAACCGCTGACCTGCTGGTCACGAGACCTGATGCAATAGACCCACATAAAGCAGTGGGTGAGTACTGAGTCAAACGAGCAGAGTGGGTGGTGGGCTGGTCAGCTTCGCATTTGGATAACAAGCATTCTTTTTTTTTGGATAATAGTCACTCTTATACTTGCTTGGTGAGAGTATAAATGTATGAGTGTATTAGTATAAATCAGCCTCTTTGGAAAATCATATAGTGCTCTCGTAATTTTACAAATTGACCCAGTAATTCCATTTGTAGGAAATCATCCCCCAGATATCTTGGCCCAAGTGTGCCAATATTTATATAGGTATTGTGTTCATTGCAACTCTTTGCAATAGTGAAAAACTGGAAATAACCTAAATGTATGGTAGGTAAATAAACTGTGGTACATCTATGTTATGGACTATGTGGCTATTAAAAAGAATGAGGTAAATATGTACGTTATTAATATGGAGAAGTCTTAAGATGTGTGGTTAAATAAACAAACAGAAAACTCAAGTTGACAAAGCTGTGCATTTAATATAATAATATTTGTGGGGGAAAAAGCCGTATCTGTATATCTACATTGGAAATATCTGAAAGGCTATCCGCCAGAGTTAAGGGGGTTATCCCTGCAGAAAAAAAAAACTTAAAAAACAACTTTAAATTAGAATTTTATTTTGAGAAAAGAAAGAATTCCTAAAGTCCAGGGGCCCTTATTTGTAGTTTGGGCAATGACACTGTATGACTCCAAGAAACTCTATTCACTTTTTTTGAGCGGAAGCCTCCTCTTGTGTAAACTAACAATGGTAATATTTACTTCTCAGTGTTGTGATGGGGTGAGATGAAATAATAGGTATGAAAATCCCTACTCAGAGCAGGGACAGATCACTATAGCAATCATGGAGGGCAGCGTGAGGGGGAGGCATGAGCCTAGACCTTGAAAGGTTTGGCAAGGTCTGGATTTGGTTTGATTCCTGACTGTCTTTGCCTAACAGCCAACAGGCATTTATTTAACAAGGGTCTGCTACAAAACCTGATGTGGGCTTTTGAACAGTCACCTGCCTTGAGAGGCGAAGGGGAAGCTTGGCGCGTGCGCAGTGAGAGCGTCTTTGCCGCGCTCCGCCCTTGTACTACAACTCCTAGCAGGCTCCTCAGGCGCGTCGCTGGCTGTTGACGTAACGCCGTAGCGCGGGGAATTTCGAGTAGCGGTGGAGCGCGGGAGGCCAGTGGGTGCCGGACCCCCCCAGCCTACCTAGGAGAGGCCATGGACTCCCTAGTCGAGCCTCGGTGGCCTCCAGGCCTGGCAGTCATGAAGGTGAGTGCTCTGGGGAGGTCGGGAGCACCGGGGTGTCCGCGGGAGGCCAGTGCCCCTGTGAGAAGGAGAAAGGAGGAGACGCGAGCTGGGCCAGGTACCCGGCTCTGCTCTGCCGATTAGTGACTTGGTAGGTTTGGGCCTCAGTTTCCTCCTGCCGAAAAGTGACGGGGTCAGGCCTCAGTCCCTTGTGGTGAGCTTAGGTTGGCCGTCTTATGGAACCGGGTATTAAGGGGTTCAGCCTCAACAATAACAATGACCTCGAAAAAATAGCCACTCTCAACAGTGAAAACGACAGTGACAACTAACCCTTTCTGAGGGCCTACTATTTGTCAAGCATGTGGAAACTCTCGCAGTACATTAGTTGAGAATTTCCCATTTCCTTTACATTCTTTCATTTCGTCTAATTACCTAGTGCTGGTTGGCCCTGACTTCTCCCGGACGTGTCCTAACTCGTAACAGTTGTGCATCTCCTTTAAACACGGAGATCAGGGCTTAGGCTCAGCACTAGCCTTTCATTTCATTGTATTATTTCACGTAAACAACATGGTTGTTTTTGGCAAGGCATTCCAGTTCCATTTACAGCAGCGGTGAGCCCCGTGTGCTTGATCAAGAAGAGCAAAGACATTTTACTGTGCTAGCTAAGAATCTGGAATAAGTCTGACAGAAAGACAAATACCATATGATTTCACTTTTAGTGGAATCCAAAAAACAAAACAAATGAACAAACAAAATAAAACAAATAAACAGTTTATAGGGTTGGTTAAATGAGCTGATGTGTGTGGATAGGGATTCTATCTGGCTTATTCGCTGTGCTTAACACAATGTCTGGCACATAGTACATGCTTAAAGATTATTTGCTAATTGGTTGAAGATTCTAAGTATCTGGAAGGTAGTAAGCATTCAGTTAATGTCTTTATTATTATAATCATTAGCACTTAACATGTGTTGTTTCTTCCCCCCCCTTTTTGTTATTGTGAAGATTGAATTGGATAAAGGAAGTAAAAGCTTTTAGCTTGTAAAGCTTCTTGCTTTGTAGATTTAAGCGTATTACCACAACTTCCAGAGTTCTTTAGAAGCAGGTTCCGCGTCTTCTGCGGATTTGATGTCTCCCCACAGCACTGAATGTAGGGTTCAGCACTTGAGAGTGTTCAGTAATGGAGTTCATTGAGTCCATATTAGAATCATGGTGGAAAGCCAGCCCCCTCCAGTATTTTCATTTCTATTTTTCTAATAGTTCTTTATTTTATTTTATTTTATTTTATTTTGTCTTTGTTTGTACCTGTTACTACTCTTTATTCTGCCCGTTGGCCCCCCCCCCCACCTTCCCAGCAACCACCAGTTCTCTGTATTTAAGAGTCTGTTTTTTGTTTGTTCATTTGTTTTGTTTTTTGGATTCCACTAAAAGTGAAATCATATGGTATTTGTCTTTCTGTCAGGCTTATTTCACTTAGTGTATATAATACCCTCTAGATCTATCCATGTTGTCACAAATGGCAAGATCGTGTTCTTTTTTATGGCTGAGTAATATTACATTGTATATATATGCACCACATCTTTATGCATTCATCTATTCATGGACAGGGGTTGTTTCCGTATCTTGGCTATTGTGAATAATGCTGCAATAAACACAGGGTGCATATGTCTTTTCAAATTAGTGTTTTCATTTTCTTTGGGTAAATACCTTGCAGTGGAATTACTGGATCATATAATATTTCTGTTTTTAATTTTTTGAGGAAACTCCATAGTGTTTTCCATAGTGGTTGCACCAATTTACCTTCCTACAGACAGTGTAACAGAGCTCCCTTTTCTCCATATTCTCATCAACACCTTTATTTCTTGTCTTTTTGTTGATACCCATTCAGACTGGTGTAAGGTGATATCTTATGGTGGTTTTAATTTGCGTTTCCCTCATGATTAGTGGTATTGAACATCTTTTCATGTGTCTGTTGGCCATTTGTATGTCTTTTTTGGAAAAATGTCTATTCAGGTCCTCTGCCCATTTTTTAATGGGATTATTGGGGGTTTTTTGGTGTTGAGTTGTGTAAGTTCTTTCTATATTTTATACTTTAACCCCTCATTGGATATATCGTTTGCAAACATCTCCCAGTCACTGGGTTGCTTTTTTGTTTTGTTGGTGGTTTCTTTTGCTGTCCAAAACCTTTTATTTTGGTGTAGTCCCAATGGTTGATGTTTGCTTTTGTTTCCCTTGCCTGAGGAGACATAGCTATAAATATATTGCTCAGGTGATGTCCAAGAGGTTACTGCCTATTTTTCCTTTTAGTAATTTTATGGTTTCAGGGCTCACATTTAAGTCTTTAATCTATTTTGAATTTATTTTGTGTATGGTATAAGAAAGTGGTCCAGTTTCATTCTTTTGCATGTAGGTGTCCAGTTTTCCCAACACCATTTGTTGAAAACACTGTCCTTTCCCCTTTGTATATTCTTGCCTCCTTTGTTGTGGATTGAGTCTATAGGTTTATTTGTGGGCTCTCTATCCTGTTCCATTGATCTATGTATTTTAATCCCTTTATAATGTATTAGTCAATTTCTCATCTAGGTTTTGCTTGAATTTTTCCCAGGGACAAGGAATTATCTGCTCCCGGAAGTAGTTCTGTTTGAAATTCTTTTTATACTGAATAAAAATCTGATTGCAAACCCATGGTTGCTATCCTAGGATCCATAGAAAGACTTTTGTATCCAGAATTATTTATAAGATTTTTGTGTGTGTTTTTCTGAGAAGAGAGTTCATAGTTTTTATTCATATGTTTAAGGGGATCTTGTGACCCAAAAAACTTAAGAACCTTTCCTCTAGTTATTAAGTCTTTTCACTCATTTCCTACTCTCCCCTTCCACTGTCCCCTCTTCTAAGTTGAAGAAGTCCTAGAGCATCCACTTGACTGCTCTCTGTTTCGTGGAGTGCATGTTATGGTTTTGAAATGGCATGACTGGAAGTTTGTATAACAATGTTATAGCTCATCTGATACGGTGTCACCTTCCCCAGATCTTGCTTAGTATGTGTCAGAACCGCTCCTCCAGAAGAGGATGGTTATATAGAAGAAGGCACAGTAGAGGATGCCAGGACTCTGGCTTCCAGTCCCGACTTTGCTTTTAATTGATGTTCAACACAGTCCTCTAGCTTTGTGTGTCAATGGTAGCTTGCCATCCAAAATAATGGAAGATTTTGGCATTTTCATGTTTATTTCCCTGGTTTTATGGTAACAGGAATTTTTGGTTTTGACAGATTATAAATGGAATATGTGTATATAGTAGAAAAAATTAAAATTCAGATTAAGATATAGGAGAAAATGAAAGTTTCCCATCACCCAACCATCTGGAGGTAACCATGGTTTAATGTTTTCTTTGTTTAATGTGCATGTAGGATGTGTATATGCATTTAAAATTTGGGATCACTTTGGAGTTGGCTTCTTGGGTTTGATTCATCCACTTTATAAGCACTGTAGGCTTCATCTGTAAAACTGGAATATAGATGCTGTAGACGTCGTAAGATCGTTAGGGAGATTAAACTGTATAGTACTATTGTAATGTATTGTAGATTTGTTCTCTGATTTTTTTTTTTTAAGTTTCCATTAAAGCAACATTTTCCCATGGCATTAATTATTCTTTGAAAGTGTGTTTTTTTTAAATGGCTATGTAATATTTCATTATATAGACTGTTAGAGACATTAGTCTTTTTTTGTTTGTATTTTTAAAATTTAGGTAGTACACTCATGGTTAAAAAAATATGAAACAAAAAATAAAAGTCTCCTGCCCAATCTGTCCTATATCCAGTTTTCTGACTCCTGTTACTATTATTTATGACTTTATTGTTTATCTTTTCAGAATTTCTTTATACGTATACAAGGTAAAAATATGTTTTTATTCTGCCCTCTCTTTCTAACAAACAGTAGCATACCTTACTTCTTTTTTTTTATTTCATTTTAAAGATTTTATTCATTTATTTGAGACAGAGTGGCGCCCTACCTGACTTCTTTTTTCCCTTATTTTGGCAGTCTTTCCATATTGGTACATGAGTGAGCTCCCTCTTTTTTTTTCCCCCTTTTAAAAATTGCTCAGTATTCTTATTGAATGGAATAACATTTTATTTTAAACAATTTAGAAGATTTTGCGTTGTGAGAATAGATCCTTTCCTATTGGGATTGCATTCCAGGCTGACACACATCTGACTGACTTCCCAGATTGACCACATCTTTACCTTCTTCTGCCGCCACTGGCTCTAGCTCTTTCCAGGGTTTCCTCAGTTGGCTCCACCATGTAGTAACTAACATGTGGTACTGTGCAGAAAGCACTGGACTGACTGCCAGCAGGGAGACAGGAAGTTTAGTCCTGGCTTGACTCATGCCCAGTATTTGTGTGTGCTTCCTCATTTGTGAAGTAAGGGTTTTAACTAGATACTTTCTAATGTTTTGCTTTAGTATTCTCTGATTTTGTTCTTAACCCGTGTGGTGAATGGTTATGGGTACCTTTCACCCAACAGTGGCTGTGAGTCGGGAAATGGGGCCTGAAGAGGAAGAAGCTTGGAGTAAGAGCTGGAAACACACGGGAAATGGAACAGGAATGCAGCAGCCCTTTTGTAGAGGGTTGACAATATGGACCAGGAATCTGTACAATGTCAACTTTATCAAAAGCTTTTTCGGTAACCTGACATTTGAATGTGTAAGTCATATGGGGAAGGTTTTTCTTAATTTGTCAAGATTCCTTTCAGTTTATGTGGAGTTAATTTTGAGTTTGTATATTTGACCAAAGAGTATTCTTAAATTGTTTTTTTTAGGAGATGGAGAAAGAGTTCTGTGGCAGACATTCCAGTCTTCGTGTTTTTCTGATAGGTATATATGTATTTTTGCATTTCAGGCAATAGATGATTTGCTGCGCTGTGGGATTTGCTTTGAATATTTCAACATTGCAGTGATGATTCCTCAGTGTTCACATAACTGTAAGTATGCATTGCCTCTGTGAGTTAGTAAAAATGTGATTTTTACGTAAGGTAGTGTTAATTTAAACACCAAATGTGAGTACACATAATTATATCTCGCCTTTAGCTCCTCTATCTTGAAGATTTTAGATGATATTTTCTGCTGCCTTCCTCTTAGGCATGTATTTTTTTAAAGCAGAAAATTATTATATTTCAATATGCAACTTCTGTACAACCAAAAAGTAACTACAAAAACTACAAAAGTAATTACAAAAACTACAAAAAAAAAAAAAGGATGTACAAAAAACTACATCCTTAGTTATAAATGATCTCTTAGAAACCAGTAACAAAGACACTAATATTCTAAGGGAAATGGAAAAAAAAAAAACAAAAACACAGAGCAAAGTGAAATAACAAATGAGTAGTAAGGTTTAAGGATATATGATGATGTTTGAACTGAGCAGTAACAAAAGAAAAGCAATTCTTTGTCATGTCATATTGTCAAAGATTAAAACACTGCCGGCTGATGTATGTACTGTTTTAGAAAAAGTCTCATAGACAAACACTGGGGGACAAGATTGATGGCAATCTTTACAATTTTGGGGAACCTCTACTTTTTTTTTTTTAAGATTTTATTTATTTATTTGACAGAGAGTGAGACAGTGAGAGAGGGAACACAAGCAGGGGAAGTGGGAGAGGGAGAAGCAGGCTTCCCGCTGAGCAAGGAGCCCTATGTGGGGCTCGATCCCAGGACCCTGGGATCATGACCTGAGCCAAAGGCAGATGCTTAACGACTGAACCACCCAGGCGCCCCAGAAACCTCTACTTTTGACTCAAAATATAAATTTTGGCTATCCTTAGTTCCAATGAAGTGGAGCGACTAGGACTATTTCAACAAATTAGGTGGAGAAATTAAAAATAATTTATATATAAGCATGTTCACTGCATAGAAAATTTGTAGCTAATATATGGGCCCTTAAGACTACTTGCATATCAGTTTATTTGTCAGTATACCCCAAAAAGATATGCACAAAATTCCATTAACAGATAATGTTGGGGAGTAGAATTAGGAGGGGAAAAAAGCATTTAAGAAGTAAATATTGTTCACAAATTTCTGTGTCCTTGGAAATCCGGAAAAACATAATTTCTTTATGAATCAATTTTAAATTTATCTTGTGATAAGTGAAAATAATGAATATGTGCACTTAAGACTTATGGGAACACTGAAGCCTTGCAATGACACCATCCTGAGCTTCTGTGTAGTAACATCTCCATCATTCAAGCTCCCAAGATTTAGTCCAGTGTCAACAATGAAAGCAGTCATCATGTCTGGTTACAATTCTCTCTAGTGACACCCTTTAGGTAACTTTCAAACATAAGCTTTCCCAGTCCAGTTTTTTGATCTGGGAGGAGCATCCACTCCAACACACGAGCAGGGAGTATCTGCACATTATGAAGACTGTCTTTGGATTTGAAGATGGTGGTAGAAGTGAGAGCATTGGTTTCCTATTTAGTCATCACACTCATTTCGCCAAGAGGTATTCCTAGGACCAGAGATGGGAGCGAAGAACTCTTGAAGGAGTAATATTGCCAGCAGAGGTCTGGTGGCACTATTTCTTGCTATTACAAGCAAAGATAGCAAAGGTGTGTTTTCCTGGAGCTATCATTTCCTGTGTTTCCCAGTTAAGACTTATGAATTAACGGGCGCCTGGGTGGCTCAGTCATTAAGCTTCTGCGTTGGGCTCAGGGCGTGATCCTGGAGTCGTGGGATCGAGCCCTGCATCAGGCTCCCTGCTCCACGGGGAGCCTGGTTCTTCCTCTCCCACTCCTCCTGCTTGTGTTCCCTCTCTAGCTGGCTGTTTCTCTCTCTCTGTCAAATAAATAAATAAAATCTTAAAAAAAAAAAAAAGACTTATGAATTAAGAAAGTCCGTACAAGAAATGTTCCTGTTGTCAGCTGTCCTCAGGCCATCTGTAAATCTCTTCCTTTCGTGTTCATCGCAAATCCTATTTTCTCCCATATTCTTTTCTTGGGTCCCCTCTTGGATATTTTTACACCTTTTGTAACATTACGGCAATAAAGATCTTGGTCACATATGTGGTTCTTTATTTGTCTAGTACTTGTAGATGTTAAATTTCAGAATTTTTGTTTTGTAACAGGTTAACACATAGGTAGTTCAATCATGTAGTCCTTGGCATGAATATATAATTCAAAGTTTAAAAATATATTCAAATGTATTCAAAGTTTAAAATCCCAGTGGAAGAATCTACCAGTAAAGAGTATTACAGACAATTTTATCACTTACCTTGCTGTGTGAGGCTGGAAGGACTCTTAAATTGAAATTTGCTTGTACTTAGCTTTGTGAGTCTGTTATGTATTTTCTCTTCTGTAGCTGGAAGTATTTAACACATAGTGGTAAGCCTGTCATTGTTCAGGAGGTATTTTCAAGTGATTTGTCTTGGAAGGTTAAAAAACAAAAACAAGGTAGGCTTAAAAAATGATTTTGGGGGGCACCTGGGTGGTGCAGTCGTTAAGTGTCTGCCTTCGGCTCAGGGCGTGATCCCGGCATTCTGGGATCGAGCCCCACATCGGCTCCTCCGCTATGAGCCTGCTTCTTCCTCTCCCACTCCCCCTGCTTGTGTTCCCTCTCTCGCTGGCTGTCTCTATCTCTGTCAAATAAATAAATAAAATCTTTTAAAAAAATGATTTTGGTGGATAGTAGTAGCTTTGGTAAGAAGTTTCTATAGCAAAGACCTAAGAGGGTGGTGGTGGTAGCAACATGGGCATTAGAGGTGTACTTAAGCTTGACTCTTGACTCCCCAATTTACAGCTGGTTGAATTTGCAAATGCTAACATTTCTTCAAATGTAAAATTTTGATGAATAATTGCTACTTTAGAAGATGATTGTGAAAATTAAATGTGCAGAACCCAGTGTCTGTCATGTTATAGGCCCTTAAAATTGTTAGTTCCTTTCTAGGCTAGATTCACATTAGTAAAGATAAGTTTGGGGGATTGTTTTGAAATATTTATTAAAATAATCTTTATTTAGGTATAATTTACATATAATAAAATACATCCATTTTAAATGCACAGTAAAGTGTACAAGCATCAGTGAGGTTTGACAAAGATATATACCATGTAACCACTACAATTAAGATATAGTACATTTCAATCCCATGATAGAGTATTCCCCCCATCTTAGACAATATAGACTCAGGCAGTAATGTGTGTGTCTGTTTCTGGACTCTGTTCTGTTGTTCTCTGTGTTTATCCTTGTGCCAATACCGCACTGTCTTAATTATTGTAGCTTTGGAATACATCTTGATGTTAGACATTTTAAGGCCTCCCATTTTGTTTTTCTTTATCAGAATTATTTGGACCTTTTAGGATCTTTGCATTTTATGTGCATTTTCACATAAATTTTAGAATCAGATTGTCAATTTCTACAAAAGTCTGGTATGTGCATTGGGGTTGTTCTGAATTTAGAGATTAATCTGGGTAGGAATGACTTAACAATGTTGAGTCTTCAATATATGAACTTGTATATTCCTCCATTTTATAGCTTTAATTTCTCTCAACAGTATGGTTTCGCTTTCATTGCACAGGCCATGAACGTAGAAATACAATTTTTTTTAATTGACGTTTTACCTTGTGATCTTGGTAAATTCACTTTTTAATTCCAGCATCCTTTTTGTTGAATCCTTCAGAATTTTTACATACACAACCATGTGATCTGTGAATAAAAACACCTTTATTTCTTTCTAATCTCCATGCCTCGTATTTTTTTCTTGTTTTGCACAGGTGAGTACTTCTAGTACAATGTTAAATAGAAGTGATGTGGGTGGACATCCTTTTCTTAGTCCCAGTTTTATCGGAAAACCATTTAGTCTTTTAAATATTATCTTAGCTATAGTGTTATTATATTCTTAATACATTTTTATAAATTTATCAAGTTGGGGCAGTTCCTTTCTTAATTAGCTGAAAGATTTGTTTGTTTTTTTAATCATAAATGCGTGTTGAATTTTGTCGTGTGTGTTTTCTGCATCCATGGAGATGCTCATGATTTACTTCCTTTAAGATGTTCTAGAATTGCTTTTGATTGTTGAAACAACCTTTTATTCCTTTCATTAGATTTACCTGTTTAATCTTAGTGGTTGAGTTTATTGGCACAGAGTTTCTTAATACTGTTCCTTATTACTCTTTTCCTTTTCATGTCTGAAGGATCTGTAGAAATGGCTCTTTTTTCCCATATGCTAGAAATGTGTGTTTTCTCTTTTTTCCTTAATTGATCTAGATAGAGGCTTATCAGTTTTGTTGCTCATTTTGGAGAACCTGCTTTTAGTTAATTTTTCTATATTTTGTCCTTTTTCTGTTTCATTGATTTATACTTTTATCTTTTTCCTTTTATTTGATATTGCATCTTCCTTTTCTCATAGAAGCGTTTAAAATATGCTATAAATTTTCCTCTAAGCCCTGCTTTAGCAGCATCTCACACATTTTGATATGTGTTTTCATTTTTATTCAGTTTAAAATATATTCAAATATGCTTTGTGATTTCTCTTTGACTCATGAGTTATTTAGAAGTCTGTTCTAAATATTTGGGAGTTTTCTTGATATTTCCTGTTACTAATGCTAACTTAGTTATGTTCTGGTCAGAGAACATATTCCAGTTGGAGAACATAATCTGTTTGATTTCAGTTCTTCAAAATTTTCTTAGACTTGTTTTATGTTCCAGTATATGGTATTTCTTGGTTAATGTTTTATGTATATTTGAAAAGAAAGTCCATGGGTGGAGTATTCTATAAATGTCTGCCGCGAATGGCCAGCAATCCCTGTACTGAGGGATGAAAGCTTACTCCAAACTTCGCTGTGAAAGAGAGAAGGCAAGGGGGTCAACGCAGAGAGACAAGACCCTTTGCTCTTCTTTGTGCCTGCGTTTATTAGTCCTTCAGGATAATCACAAATCCTTATCACTGTTCCTCAAGCACATGATGTGTGACGAGGGATCTTACTGAAACTGGGAGGATCTGTTTATGAGAAAGATACGATATGCTAATTTGCAAGTTCTATGAGTTCTGCTAAACACAGCCTAAGGGATAATGCCTACATCTCTTAGATCACAGGGCGGCTGCTTGGGCTAGGAAAGTTTCTGGAAGGCAACTCCTGCGACATTCCAGTGGCGGAGTGGTCACGCAGGCCTCCTCGGCATTCCAAAGGCCTACACCCTTCTCCAAAACCTTCCCTGCCCTCAGTGGGCTTCGTGTTACATTTTAGTGAGCCAGGTATTATGGCTGATTTCATGCTCCATATTAATCCCAACAAATGTCAGCTACTCAGGTTGGTGGATAGTGATCTTTATGTAGTCTTTACCTCTGTCGATTCTTTATTATTTTACCAATAAAGAGAGAGGAGTGTTGAAATCTCCAAGTATATTACAGATTTGTCTAGTTTTCCTTTCACTTTCGTCAGTTGTTGCTTTATGTATTTTGAGATGCTTTTATTAGGTATATGCACATTTATGGTTATTTTGTCTGTTTGATAAATTGACGTTATCATGGAATGCCCCTCTTTATCCCTGGTAATATTCCTTGTTCTCAACTCTACTTTTTTCTGATGTTATATATAGCCACTCCCTCTTCTTTAAAATTAGTGTTTGTATGGTTTATCCTTTCCATGTTTTTATTTCTAAACTACCAGTGTCTTTATATTTCAGTTGAACTTTTTGTAGACAACATATTTGGGTCTTGCCCTTTGATTCTGCCTGACAGTATCTACTTTTACTTGGAATATTTAGACCTATACTGTCTAATATAGTAGCTGTTAGCCACATAAGATTATTTACATTTTAATTAAAATTAATTAAAGTTAAATAAAATTAAAACTTTACTCTTGCACTAGCCACATTTCAAGTGCAGAACAGCCACATGTGGCTAGTGGCTTCTATGTTAAGCTGTGCAGATAAGTAACATTTCCATTATTGCAGAAAGTTAAAGTAATTGTTGATAAGACTAGATTTACATACACTACCATTTTGTTTTTTTATTTGTTCATCTATTCTTTCCTCTCTTTCTGCCTTTTTAAGAAATAGCTGAACATTTTTTAAGTATTAAATCTTTTCCACAGTTCCCTTACTAGCTTTCCTTCTTTGTTTTTATTATTGTAGTGGTAGTTTAAAATATGCCCCTTTAACTTTTTACAATTTCCTTTCAAACAGTATTATGGCACCTGAATAGTGTAGAACTGTTACAGATGTGTACTTCTGCCCTCTTCCTGTCATCTTATTGTTGTTTTTCATTTTATGTGTACATATATTATAGAAACTATAATACATTGTTACTATATTTGCTTTAGACAGCCCATATCTTTTGTACTTACCCACATATTTATCATTTCTGATACTCTCCTTTGTATATACCAAAGGTAACTTCTGGTGTCATTTTTATTCTCTCTGCCACATTTCTTGTAGTGTACATAGGCTGCTAAAGAATTCTCTCAGCTTTTGTTTGTCTGAAAAAGTTACTTCATTGCTCTTTAAAAGATGTTTTCAGTGGGTATAAATTCAGGGTTAACGTTTTTTCCCTTTCAGAATGTCATTCTGACTTTACCGGTTTCAGATGGAACCAGGTGCAGTCTTTTTATTTATAGCTTTCTGTATGTAATGTGCCTTTTTTCTCTGGCTGCTTTTCATATTTCCTCTTTATCACTGGTTTTCAGAAATTTGTAATATGCTTTCATTTGGTTTACTTTGTATTTGGCCTGTTTGGGGTCCCTGAGCTTTGGGTGTATATTTGAAAAGATTTTAGCCCTGTTTCTTTTGAGTATTTTTCTGTTCACACACCCATCCCATTCTCCAATACTGATTCCAAATAAATTTTGTTAGACCTTAACTATTTTTTACTTTACTGCGTGATATTTACCCACAGACATCGAGACTCTGTTCTTTTTTCTTTTTCTGTTTTTGTCTCCCCCTTCATACCCACCCTGCCTTTCTGTGCTTAGTTTTGGATAATTTCTTTTGCTATGACTTCAGGTTTATCCATTTTTTATTCTGTAGTGTCTCATCAGCTGCTAGTCTCATCCAATGAAATTTTCATTTCAGATATTGTATTGATTTCTAGAAATTTCGTTTTAAAAATATTTTCCATTTCTTTCCTCATTGGGTTGTGTGTGTAAGCTTTGAATATACTGAACATAGTTCTAATAGCTAGTTTAACCTCCCTATCTGCTTATCCATTATCTGTGTTGTTTCTAAGTCTGTTTCTGTTGACTGATTTTTTTTTTTTTACACTTCCTGTTCATAAACGGCATTTTCTTGTTTCTTTGCATGACTGGTAATTTTTGATTAGATGCTTGCCATTATAGTGTTTACCTTTTTGAGTGGGTAGATTTTATTGTGTAGCTTATTGGAGTGTTAGGCTGTGTTGTGGCAGGCAGGTAAGTTACTGTGGATTAGATTGATCCTGTCAAGTTTTGTTTTTAAGCTTTGTTAGTGTGGGTTTAGAGTAACCTTTTCTATAGGGCTGGTTTTTTTGGGGTTGCTGGGGGATTGGTAAAAAACACATAACATGAAATTTACCCTATTAACAATTATTACATGTACAATATAGCATTGCTAACTATATGTACATTGTTATACAGGAAATCTTTAGAAATTTTTCATTTTGTGTGACTGAAATTTTATACCCATTGCACAGGAACTCCTCATTTCTCCTTACCTCGGTTCTGGCAACAACCATTCCTTTTTCTGCTTTTATGAGTTTGACTAGATATCTCATGTAAGTGGAATTATGCAGTATTTGTTCGTTTGTGATTGGCTTATTTCACTTAGCTTAATGTCCTCAAGGTTCATCCGTGTTGTAGCATATGACAGGATTTCCTTCTTTTTAAAGGCTGAATAATATCCCATTATAGGTATACATCACATTTTCTTTATCCGTTCAATTGTTGGTGGACACTTGGGTTGCTCCCACCTTTTGGCTATTGTGAATGATGCTGCTTTGAACATGGTAGTGCAAATACCTCTTTGAGATCCTTTTTTCATTTCTATTGGATAAATATGTAGAGGTGGGGCTGTTGGCTCATGTGGTAATTCTATTTTCAATTTTTTGAGAAACCTCCATAATGTTTTCCGTAACCATTTTACATTTCTATCAACAGTGCACAAGTGTTCTAATTTTTCTACAGTGTTATGAACTTTTATTTTCTGCTTTTTTTGTAATTGGCTACCCTAACAGGTGTGAGGTGATATCTCATTATGGTTTTGATTTGCGTTTCCTGGATGATTAATGATGTTGAGCATCTTTTCATATACTTGGTGGCCAACTATATGTCTTTGGAGAAATGTCTGTTCAGATCCTTTGCCCTTTTCAAATCTCGTTTTGGGGTATTTTTGATGTTATTGTTGAGTTATAGGTGTTCCTTATATGTTCTGGATATTAACTCCTTATCAGGTATATGGTTTGCAAATATTTTTTCCTATTTCATAGGTGGTTTTTTTTTTTTTTTTTTTTTTACTCTGTTGATTGTTTCCTTTGCAGACGCTTTTTAATTTGATGAAGTCCCACTTACACCCATTTTTGCTTTTTTTTGCCAGGGTCTTTGTTATCAAATCCAGGAAATCATTCCCAAGGATGATGTTATGAGGCTTTTCCCCTTTGTTTTCTTCTAAGAGTTTTATAGTTTCAAATCTTCATTCTTTAGCATGTGGAAATCTAGTTTTTCCACCAGCATTTGTTGAAGAGACTGTCCTTTACCCACTGTGTACCCTTAGCACCCTTGTCAAAGACCATTTGACAGTATATGTGTGGGACAGCCTCTTTCTTTCTGGTACTCTGGCCTAGAAATTCTAGCTACCTGAATTGCCCTGCATTCTGATCTTTGCTGCTTCAACTAGTAAGACTGATGGGCTGTTTGGCTCTTCTCCCTCCACTGTGGTCCAGAAATTGCCTCCAGACAAAGGTTGGGCTATGATAGAACTTTCTCATTTCTGCCATTGTCCAAAGTCTGAAAATAGTTGTTTCATATTTCCCTCCAGTGTTTTAGTTGTTTATGGAAGGTTTGTAATTCTGGACCCTGTTACTTTCTCATGGACAGAGATGGGCATCCCTTCTGTAGATGAAAGACTACTTTTTATGAATTCAGAGAACTCTACTTAGCTGAAAAAATTAGGCTTTACTTTCATTTTTTTTTTCATTGTTTGTTTCTTTGTCACTTACAGTTGTCACTAATGCCATTCTTTTTTTGAAAGGAAGTCAGTGGAGGGTACTTTCAGTAATTATTTTATGAGCACTTAGTTTTCTGTTGTACCTCTCATTATTTGGTAGGCCTTTTCTACTAAACACATTTGTCACAGGCTCCTGCAAAACTAAAAGTTGCTCTGGGTCTGAAGTATTGTTTTAATGACACAAAAGCCCGCAGAGCTTATTAGGAACTAGATATGGCAATCATTTTCTGCTGTTGTCCTGGATCGACTAGAATTGGTGACCCAGAATCCTACCCATTTATTTCTGCTTCTTACACATTTCATGATTTATCATTTTAGTCACTTTATTCTGTTTTGCTCTGTTTAGCTCTTTTGGATACAGTTAATGTGTTCATTTCTGCATTTGCAGTTTTGCTGTTATTAAGGTTAGAGTGGGTTGCATTGGCAGAACGCAAGTCAGTTA
The DNA here is from genome assembly GCF_017311325.1 of Ursus maritimus. Lineage (NCBI taxonomy): Eukaryota > Metazoa > Chordata > Mammalia > Carnivora > Ursidae > Ursus > Ursus maritimus. The sequence goes on from NW_024423786.1 coordinate 9,086,996, forward strand.
AATTGATCCAAAATCATACTTTAAAGAGTACTCTTTTGGGGGAGAGCGAATGGACTTATTCCAATCTATAAAACACCATTAAGTGAGAGATGTTCTCACTAATAGATTGATATGTTCAAGTGCCAATTTTCTTTTTTTTTTTTTTTTTTTTTTTTAAAGATTTTATTTATTTATTTGACAGAGAGACAGTCAGCGAGAGAGGGAACACAAGCAGGGGGAGTGGGAGAGGAAGAAGCAGGCTCCCAGCCGAGGAGCCCGATGTGGGACTCGATCCCGGAACGCCGGGATCACGCCCTGAGCCGGAGGCAGACGCTTAACGACTGCGCTACCCAGGCGCCCCATCAAGTGCCAATTTTCTTTGCACTTGCCCAGTGTTTCTGACTTGATAATGGAAGATGCTCAAAATATTTACTCCTAGATGAAATCATTGACTTGTAGACACTGTTAGATTACCATTACTTTAAAGATGGATCAGCAATCATTTTTGTTTTGTGGATTTTGATGGCACAGAATTAATTGAAGCTTCTGTTGAAATAAAAGGCAATTTAATTTCTTTATTTTTAAAGTGAAATATGAAATGCTCCATTTACTGACCTTTGCTAAATTAAGAGGCAATACAAGATTCCTTTAGGCAAATACTGTGTTTTTCTTCTTTTATATTCTTATGAGGCAGCCCTGTGATGGGAGAAGAGCACAAGATGGGAGAAGAGTGATACCTACACATGTGGATGGGACATACAGTCATGCAGAGCTGCATGTATGGGAATGCTGGAGTGCTGCTTGTCAGGAGGGATGCTTCTCTCTTAGCAGCTAGCTGGTCATTTAACCCTAGAGCTGGAGGCAGAGACCGGCTTTCTCAGCTTTCCAGGACCTATTCCTTTCAAAATGGGAACTAGATTTTCTTCTTTTAACTGGACACTCGAGAACTATTTTTGAAATGGTTCATTTTCTCATACAGGCCATAAGATCACACACAAAAGTAACTGGTTTAACTTTTAGAAATTTGCTTTTTACTGTTAGGATGCCAGGCTTTTGATATTTGAAAGCTAGCAGTTGGCTTTATCCTGTTTGAGATTAGAAATGCTTCCTTCCCCAAGGCTTGGGTATTTCTGTGAAACTACCCATATTTTTTTAAAGGTTTATTTATTTATTAGAGAGAGAGAGGGAGGATGTAAGCTGGGAGGGGCAGAGGGAGAGGGAGAGAATCTCAACCGACTCCCTGTGAGCGTGGAGCCTGACATGGGTCTTAGTCCCACGATCCTGAGATGATGACCTGAACCAAAATCGGGAGTCTGACGTTTAACCAACTGAGCCACCCTGGCGCCCCTGAAGCTACCCTTTACGTCACTGTTTTATTTTACCCTCCTCCACCCTGTCCACAGAGCTCATAGTTGGATTTTGGGAGGAAAAACAGACTTCACAGGTGATTTACATAAAGCCACCGGGGAATACATGGTCCAGAGCTCTTCAACAGCTCTGCTTTGATTGGAATATGATAGTTGCTCCCTAGAGAATGCATTATGCTGGTCTGCAGTTCACCAGTACATATTTGATAGTAAACTAGTAGACTCAAGTTAAGCCAAGAGCTTGATCTACTTTGGGCTGTGTCTGGTTCTCCGTATGTGAAAACAAAACATACAGGATTATGCACAAGAGAAAGCAGTAGTCTCATTATGCATACTCTGGTACATGTGATCCCGCTTATGAAATAAATATATTTTATGAACAAATTATATATTTTAAATAATTAATATGTTAAGAGCATGAGCTCTGGTACTTGCGTTTGCCACCTGTTTCCTTTGTGATCTTGGTCAAATTGGGTGAGCCCTGTGCTGCATTTTATTTACTGTAAAATAGGACTAATATTAGTACCAGCCTCAGGGTTGTTGTAAGGATCAAAAGAGTTAATAAAACATGCTAAAAACAGCACATGGTAAGTGCACAGTGTTGCATTTAGCCACGTGAAATTGCCAGTATTTGTTCTTCTTTGATTTACTGAAAAATGACAATCTTATATAGTTAAACCTAATAGCAGAAACATACTAATTTTTAAAAAATAGTTGTTCAATCAGAATCACACATATTATGGGTGCAATTTACTGGCCAAAATCCATTGAATCCATATGACTGGGGGTAGGGCCTGGGAAACTAAATTAAAACCAGCAATAATCTCTCCAAGTGATCGGATAAGTAGCTGGGTTTGGGAATTCTTGATTTACAGTATTGCTCAGGAGTTTTTTTTATACTGTGAGGGGAAAAACATTGATGGTCAAGAGAATGAATCTGGAGAGGAATTTTGCCTCAGAATGAATCATACCTCACTCATGTGGTATTTTGGACTTCAGACTTTAGAGTCAGTGCTGGAAAGAATTAAAGACTTTTGGGACTGGTGGTATGTGATGAATGTATTTTGCACTGTAGAAGGGCATGGATTTTCAGGGGGCAAGGAGCAGAATACTGTGGACTGAATTGTGTCCCTCCCAGAATTCATAAGCCCTAATCCCCAGTGTGATAGTATTTGGGAGATAATTAGGTTTTGTTGTGGCCGTGAAGGTGGGGCCCTGATGAAGGGATTAGTGCCCTTAAAAGAAGAGACATATATAGCTTATTCTCTCCCCCTGCCAAGTGAGGACACTGTGCGTAGGCAGCCGTCTATAAGCTAGGAAGAGAGTCTTTACCACAAACTGACCATATTGGCATCCTGATATTGAACTTCTAGCCTCCAGAACTGTGAGAAAATAAATTTCTTCAAGGCACCAGTCTATGGTATTTTGTTATGGCAGCCCTAGCAGACTAAGATGTCTATAATTCCTCCCTCCAGTACTTTGTATCATTGATGTCATTCATTCCACTTACACATAAACACACATAAGAATGAATATGTGTGTGTATGTTTATATAGATAGATATATTTATATATTTACATATATATCAAAGAAGAAACTGAAGAAACCGTTGAAGAAACTGTTACCTGTTAGATCAATTAAGAATAAGAAAAATAAAAGTGTTTATTTTACCTGTATTTATTCCTTCTCCAGTGCTTTTCCTTTGTTTATATAGATCCGGGTTTCTGACTTAATTATTTTCCTTCTCTCTGAAGAACTTTTTTAAGCATTTCTTATGATGCGGGTCTACTGAGAGAAAAGTCCCTCAATTTTTACTTGTCTGAACAGTTCTGTTTCTCTTTCACTTTTAAAGGATTATTTCACAGCACATAAAATTCTAGGTTTGTGGTGGGTCTTTTCTCTCAATGTTCTCTTGCTTGCATGGTTTCTGAGAAGTTGGATTTAATTCTTTGCTTATCTATAGCTAAGGTATCCCCCCCCCCCGCTTCTTCCAATATTATTTTCTTTGATTTTTTGCAGCTCAAATATGATATGCCAGGTTGTAGGGTTTTGTGGGGGGTTTTTTGGCATTTTTCCTGCTTGATGTTCTCTTGACTTCCTGGATTTCTGGTTTGCTTTCTGACCGTTTGGGGGGAATTCTCAGTCATTATTACTTCAAATATTTCTTTTTTTCCCCCCTCTTTCTTCTCTTTTGGTATTACTATTACATGTATATCATACCTTGTGTAATGTCCTGCTACAAAATGTTCTTAAATATTGTTCTGTTTTTTCCAGTTTTTTTCTTTTCAGTTTTGTAGTTTCTATTGAGATACTCTCAAGTGCAGTGATTTTTCCCTCAGCTGTGTCTAATCTACTGAGACCATCAAAGGTATTCTTTACTCTGTTACAGTGTTTTTCAACTCTAGCATTTCTTTTTGATTCTTTCTTAGAATTCCCATCTCTCTGCTTACATTACCCATCTGTTCTTCCATGTCATCAGCTTTGTCCAGTTGTTTTAAATTCCTGTGTTTTTCTGGTGCCACAAAACCAGACACATAGATCAGTGGAACAGAACAGAGACTCCAGAAATGGACCCTCAACTCTATGGTCAACTAATCTTCAACAAATCAGGAAAAAATATCCAATAGAAAAAAGATAGTCTCTTCAATAAATGGTGCTAGGAAAATTGGACAGCTACATACAGAAGAATGAAACGTGACCATTCTCTTACACCATACACAAAGATAAACTCAAAATGGATGAAAGACCTCAGAATCCATCAAAATCATAGAGGAGAACATAGGCAGTAACCTTTTCGACATTAGCCACAGCAACTTCTTTCAGGACACGTCTCCAAAGGCAAGGGAAACAAAAGCAAAAATGAACTTTTGGGACTTCATCAAGATAAAAAGCTTCTGCACAGCAAAGGAAACAGTCAACAAAACTAAGAGGCAACCCACAGAATGGGAGAAGATGTTTGCAAATGACATATCAGATAAAGGGCTGGTATCCAAGATCCATGAAGAACTCAGACTCAACACCCAAAAAACAAATGATCAAGTCAGAAAATTGGCAGAAGACATGAACAGACACTTTTTCAAAGAAGACATCCAAATGGCTAACAGACACATGAAAAAATGTTCAACATCATTAGCCATCAGGGAAATTCAAATCAAAACCAAATTGAGATACCACCTTACACCAGTTAGAATGGCAAAAATTAATGAGGCAGGAAACAACCAATGTTGGCAAGGATGTGGAGAAAGGGGAACCCTCTTACACTGCTGGTGGGATGCAAGCTGGTACAACCACTTTGGAAGACAGTACAGAGGTTCCTCAGAAAGTTAAAAATAGACCAGTAATTGCACTGCTGGGTATTTACCCCGAAGATACGGGTGTAGTGAAAAGGGGCACATGCACCCCAGTGTTCATAGCAGCAATGTCCACAATAGCTAAACTGGAAGGAGCCGAGATGCCCTTCAACAGATGAATGGAAAAAGAAGATGTGGTTCATGGGGCTCCTGGGTGGCTCAGTCATTAAGTGTCTGCCTTTGGCTCAGGGTGTGATCCCAGGGTCCTGGGATTGATCCCCACATCGGGCTCCCTGCTCTGCTGGCTGTCTCTCTCTCTGTCAAATAAATAAATAAAATCTTAAAAAAAAAAAAAAAAAGATGTGGTTCATATATACAATGGAATGTAACTCAGCCATCAGAAGGGATAAATACCCACCATTTGCATTGACACGGGTGGAACTGGAGGGGATTATGCTAAGTGAAATAAGTCAAGCAGAGAAAGACAATTATTGTATGGTTTCACTCATATGTGGAACATAAGGGATAGCACGGAGGACTTTAGGGGAAGGAAGGGAAAACCGAAGGGGGGGAAATCAGATGGGGAGATGAATCATAGCGACTATGGACTCTGGGAAACAATCTGAGGATTTTAGAGGAGAGGGAGGTGGGGGGATGGGTTAGCCGGGTGATGGGTATTAAGAAGGGCACATGTTGTAATGAGCACTGGGTGTTATACACAAATAATGAATCATGGAACACTACATCAAAAACTAATGATGTACTGTATGGAGACTAACATAACATAATAAAAAGAATAAAAAATGAAAAAAAATTCCTGGTTTTTTAATTCCAGCTTTAGTGCCATATTTGGCTATGATTCTGATGTGTGCAGTTTCTTCAAACTCTGTCTTTTGCTTTTTATTATGCCTTGTAGTTTTTTCCTAATAATGAGTCATGATGTACTAGGGAAATGACTGTAGTAAATAGACCTTCAGTAGTGTGGCCGTGAGATGTCAGAAGTGCAGTGTTCTGTAGTTCTGTGATTACATCTCTCATTTAGTGAGCCTGTGCCCTGGACTGTAAAGTTCACAGGTGCTTCTCAGTTAGTCCCCTTGGGTGGGACAGGATGAGTAGAGGTACCTTGAGTCGCTTATTTCCCTTCCCTGAGGTCAGCTGGGCTCTGAGAATACCCCAGAGACTTGGGTCTGGTAAAGTAGTTTCTCCTGAGGGCAGGCCTTGTTAAGAACAGTGCTCTGGTGTATTGCAAAATGATTACTTTCCCCCTCCCCTCAGGCGATTTTTCAGATTGTTACTTAGAGTACCTGGTAGAACCCTTGGAGCTGAAATTCATGTATGTGTGGGCCTACGCTGTGTCTTGAACCTCCTGGAGTTTTTAACTCTCAAACTCCTCCCAGCTGAGCTTCCAGCGACTTGCCGGTTACAGTTGAGGTTTTCCTGCCCCAGCACTGGTTCCAGCAGAGGCTCTACTCTGTCTTGTGCAGGTTTCTGCCCTGCCAGCTTCTGGTTCTCTGTGTCCAGCTTGTCTGGCTGTCCGGTTTGGGAGCAACAGTTTGTCCTGTAACCTCACTTCCCTGATGGCGCTAGGAAGAGCTGATTTTTCAGTCTTTTTACTTGTTTACTTTTTGCAGTTGATTTCTCAGTCTTTTTACTTGTTATTAGATGGAGTTGGGGTGATGACTTTCAAACTCCTTACCTGGAAACCTGGAAACCAGAATTTCCCCTTTATTTGTCTTTGCTTCCCCACAAAACTTAACCCATTGCCTATTTCATCTTCTCTTTTAATGTGGTCTTTCATTTTTCCTCCTGGGCGCTCTTGCTGAGGCTGCCGTGACTTGTTCATTTCCTGGATATCTATACCTGAAATCATACTGTCTCCTCCTCTTTAAACTGAATCTTTTTAAATGAGGCCCTTCACTAAGCTGAATTTGGACTGATGGCAAATTAGCTACCATTAAGGGACCATTCTATTTAGTTACTTTTTTTTTTTCCTTTGGGAGATCATTTTATACTGCCTTGGGTGTGAAGAATTTAGTTAATGCCGATTTCTTGCTTAAATCCTTAGGATTTATTACACTGAATAGTACTGAAATTACCTCACTACTTTGTTAGCTCCTTGAGGTCAAGAACCTTCCCTTACATATTTTTCTTTTCTTAGTGCTTGCCACAAAGTACTTGTTATGTGTGGGATGATCGACGTCATTTGTAGAGTTAGGATGTAGAAATCCCTAACTGATAACCTAGGTATATATTTTCTTAACATGTGTATGCATCTTATTTCAAAATTTATATTTAGAATGTTAGGTATAGGGATATCTGACACATTTATACAGTATCCATCCCAGATCTTACATGTGTGTTTCCTACATTTTATGGAGTTGTGATATCCTAGGGACTCATGATTATTATTATTTGGTATCTTTTCCTCTCCTAAAAATGCTGTTTCATCACTTCTGTAAGTATGCATAGGTAGAGCAGAGGTGTGAGGATTTTGAGATTATAATGATATGCCTCAGATGGAAATATTCTAGGGCTTAAGTCAGATTTTGTTAGAAGTCAGATTCCTGTATTATTAATATAGCTTAACTAATTTATTATGTTGCATTTGTTTTTTTTTCAGACTGTTCTCTCTGTATAAGAAAATTTCTGTCCTATAAAACACAATGTCCAACTTGTTGTGTGGTAAGTTTTTCTTTCCTGTTTGTTTTTTTTTTTTTTTTGTAAACTTAATTGATTGGTGCAAATATTTCTGTCATGTATACACAAAAGCCCATGGAAAGAGGTATAATTATTGAATTAAGCTACGTTTTCAGAAAGGACCTCTAAAACACATATATGGAGAACTGGGCTTTGTTCAATTTTTCATAAAGATTTCTGATAACCTATTAAGTTTTTTAGGAAGTAGAAACTAACTCTAAGATCAGGGTGTAGCACCCTTTGAATCTATGTTTTTATGGTTTCTCATGTTTTATAATTTTTCACCTTGGGTAGAAAATCTGCCAGTAGGATTATTCATTTGCATAGGATTGATATTTAAGTATTTGTGTGGAAGGCAAAGATTCATGGCCATCAGGCCGAGCCCAACCTAACTGGTCCCTTACTTTTTTTTTTTTTTAAGATTTTATTTATTTATTTTAGAAAAAGAGAGAGAGAGGGAGTAAGCAGGGAGAAGGGGCAGAGGGAGAAGGAGAGAAACTCAAGCAGACTCCACACTGAACACAGAGCCTGACACAGGGCTCGATTTCACAATCTTGAGATCATGACCTGAGCTGAAATCAAGAGTCAGGCACCCCATAATAGTCCCTTACTTCTTTCCCAAACTAAACCTTCATGGAAAACAGTAGGAAATTTGATGTTAGAGTTTCTGAAGCATTTCAAGTAGGCAAAAAGGTAGGTAAAAAGGGCAAGTAAACATAAATAGGAATAAAGAAAAAAGAAGAAACAGTGAGATCTAATAGAAAGGATACTGGAACTAATTGAAGGGTTTGGGTTCTAGTTTGATTCCTCTGGTAGGTACATGGTGTTAGAATGTCATTGAACTTCTCTGAACTATTTCCCTACATTAGAAATGATGCAGTTTGACTCCCAAATTTAATTTCTTTACAACGTGGTGTCTTGCAGTTGCCAAGATGGTCTCATCAAGGAGGTGAACTGAATACCATTCATGCCAAATAACTCTGAAATCTGTCATTTTTCTGTTGCATTCCTGAACACCAACCTTGTTTTTAAACTTCCTTGTAACTCCTAACGCCTCTCCCTGTGTGGTCACTTAAAAGACCATCACTGTTCGGCTTTTTCAGGAGAAATTTTGGGGATGGCATTTTGAATAGCGACTCTTGCTCATATTAGGTCTTATCTTCGTTGGTCCAGAGCATGTACGATTTTACCAGAGACTGTGGAGAGCTTTTATCAGACTTCCAGTCAGCAGATGCTGATTCACTGTTTTAAAATTCCATATTAGTATGAGATAAATGAACTTTATTTTGAGGCTTTCCTGGAAGACTTAGTGGCATGGGAGTCTCAGGAGGATGGGTCACACATTTTCAAAACAAGATTATGACAAGTTATTTTATTATTTCTGACCTTTTTCCATCTGTTGTTTTTCCTTTCTAGACAGTCACAGAGCCGGACCTAAAAAATAACCGCATATTAGATGAACTGGTAAAAAGCTTGAATTTTGCACGGTATGATTTAATTTTGTGACTAACCCCTAACTGCTCTGGCCTTTTATATGAATCCCCTCTTTACTCTGTGAACTTTTGGGGATTAGAGATGCAGGGTTGCATATTTTGGGTAAAAGAAAGGAAGCGACAACAGTCATTAATCATTCTGGGACAATCTAATGGTAGTAATGTTTTCTTCCTTTACTTAACAGGAAGTCTGATCATGAAAAACAAAAGTTAAAATGCAGATTTGAGCACTTAACTTTTGGGTACTACAGAGATCCTCCAGCTTCATCTTTTATCTTTCCTGTCCTACCCCTAGAATCATCCATTTTTTCCAAGGAGCCCTTGTTCCTTTTATTGGAGAATGGTATTTAGAATCAGGATCTGGAGCTAGGTACGATCATTGTTACTGAGATGTCATTGCTTCTAAGCTCTCCCTGGACAGAGCTGGGTAACAGATGCATGTATACATATGTGTGTACTAACCCATGCGTACATGCTTATCTATAATCGTTTCTGTGGCTGTTATATACTAACCCATTAATTCTTAATCTGATTTACTCAGCATGTGTAAGATGGTGTGCCGTGTGGAATAGGTAATTGCTGGTACTTTATACAGCTCAGAAATGTAACTTCTTAGCATGATGGTGAAAATGAGTTTGGTCTCCCAAAGGGATATAAAAAGGCATATTTTACCAAACAGTGTCTTGAATTAATTTTTAGTTTTAATCATGCAAGTCAGTCAGGAATTTTTATCGTGAACATACTGTGTTTAGTTAATAGGTGCCCATCTCCTTAAGTATGTGACTTCCTAGCTGTTGGGACTGTTTTGGAGGTACCTTACATTGTTTCTGAAAATGTAAAGAGATTTCTTCTGATAGAATCACACATTTATTTCATTGGGTTGTGTCCTGAAAATGATCAGATTTAGTCCTCTGAATTTGCCTGATATGACATTCTAGAAATTGGCCCGGTTAATCATTTCCCTAAACAGAGTCCTAAAAAGGTGCTATTTCCTAGATTTTGAGGTCTATGAGAAAGGATGGCGCCATGTCTTTAGAAAGAAATTTAAAAAATTTTTTAAATTTATATTCAATTTAATTAACATATACTGTTGTATTAGTTTCAGAGGTAGAATTCAGTGATTCATCAGTTGCATATAACACTCAGTGCTCATTACATCAAGTGCCCTCCTTAATGTCCATCACCTGGTTACCCCATCCACCTACCCACCTCCCCTCTAAGAACCCTCAGTTTGTTCCCTGTAGTTAAGAGTCTCTTATGGTTTGCCTCCCTCTGTTTTCATCTTATTTTATTTATCCCTCCCTTCCCCTATGTTCATCTGTTTTGTTTCTTAAGTTCCACATATGAGTGAAATTATATGGTGTTTGTCTTTCTCTGACTGACTTATTTCACTTAGCATAATACCCTCTAGTTCTGTCCACGTCATTGCAAATGGCAAGATTTCATTCTTTTTGATGGCTGAGTAATATTTCATTGTGTGTATGTGTGTGTGTGTGTGTGTGTATCACATCTTATTTATCCATTCATTTGTTGATGGACATCTGGGCTCTTTCCATAGTTTGGCTATGGTGGACATTGCTGCTATAAACATCGGGGTGCCTGTGCCCCTTCAAATCACTATGTTTGTATCCTTTGGATAAATACCTAGTAGTGCAGTTGCTGGGTCATAGGGTAGCTCTGTTTTTAACTTTTTTGGGAACCTCCGTACTGTCTTTGCCTGTAGCTGCACCAGTTTGCATTCTCCACCAACAGTGTGAGATAAAAGAGGGTTCTCCTTTCTCTGCATCCTCGCCAATGTCTGTTTCCTGAGTTCTTAACTTTACCCATTCTGACCAGCATGAGGTGGTGTCTCATTGTGGTTTCGATGTATTTCCCTGATGCCTAGTGATGTTGAGCATTTTTCATGTGTCTGTTAGCAATTTTTGTGTCTAGAAAGGAATTTATTAGCTTTTTGATTTTCCCTGAGATAGTAAAATTGCATTTCAAGGCTTATTTTTTTCTTAGCTGGTACTGAAAGTACAATGACTTCCCTGCTAGGAGGAAGGGAGTGTCGCAAAGCAAGCACGGGTTTGTTGGAGAGAAGTGATCAGTATCTTTGGTTTCATAGACCTTTTGATAACTTAAAGGGAGGCCTTGGAATAACGGCCTTTTCCTGCCTCCTCCCGAAAGGAATGGGCTGTTTAATTATTCATTAAGGTGGGTATGGCGGGGTGAGAAGCATTCTTTGTGGCTTTGGGATGGGTTTTATCATTTCTTTCTCCCTCTGTTTGCCTTGGAATTACCTTATGGTGGACATTTGTCATATCCAAAGTGCTGTGGTACTTCATTTCCAAAATTTGTAGGGACGAAATTCAAGCTAGGCAATTTCAGTACTTGTTTGACATCTGGTGTAAGATTGATGAGGGAAGAAGTTTAATCTTATGACTAGAATGTATGACATTTGTGTTATTTGTCAGTTTTGTTTTTTACTTTCTTTCTCATCTGTCATTGCCATTTTAAGACATGATGATTTTAAAAAGTTTAATATTCTAAACTGAAATAAAAGAGTATTGGAAATAATTCCAGAGATTTTTCCAGACAAAAGACTGACATTCAGGGATGCCTGGGTGGCTCAGTTGGTTAAGCATCTGCCTGCGGCTTGGGTCATGATCCCAGGGTCCCGGGATTGAGCCCCGCATTAGCCTCTGTGCTCAGCGGGGAGCCTGCTTCTCTGTCTCCCTCTCCTTCCTCTCCCCCTGCTTGTGCACACATACACACACACTCTCTCTCTGACAAATAAATAAAATCTTTAAAATAAAATAAAATAAATGTTCTTCAGGAACTGTGGTGTTGAACAAAATTATTTAGAATATTTTTGTCTAAGCGGAACATCATTCTTGATCTAAGTAAAAAAATACTGTTTCTGTATTTTTGTGTAGCAGCCAGTCTACCTCAATATCATTTTTACAGATTGGGAGTGTAGAGCATCATTTGCTGCTTTGGTTTATCCCCATTAAGGTATGAATTTTTCTCCAGGTACTTACTCCAAGTTTAAGAATTTAAACATTTTATTTTTTTCTAATTTATTTTTTAAAAAGATTTTATTTATTTATTTGTCAGAGAGAGAGAGAGCACAAACAGGGGGAGTGGCAGGCAGAGGCAGAGGGAGAAGCACACTCCCCGCTGAGCAGGAAGCCCGATGCCGTGGGATCATGACCTAAGCCAAAGGCAGACACTTAACCGACTGAGCCACCCAGGAGACCCAGAATTTAAACATTTTAGATGATAATTGTAATAGATAATTCCCTTAGCATCTTATAAAAGTATGTAGAATATACCTTTTCTTATGGTATAGTTTGAAGCATACTGGCTTTGGATTCAGGCACAACTAGGTTCTAGTCCTGGCCCTTCTAGTTACGATGTGACTGTGATCAAAATATTTAAACCTCTCTGGCCTCTGTTCCCGATCTGAAAAGTGGGAATAGTAATATTGATACTTTCAGGGATTGTTGTAAAGATTAGAAATGAAGAGTTATACTAAAAGATACCCAGCATAATACCTGAACAAAGGAACTAAAAAGATTGCTGTCATTATTATCATATTTTACCTGCGTTTATATTGTCTTCCCCTATATTATAGATTGATGCCCTAAGGTATTAATAAGAATTTGTGCTTTGGTGGGCCTCTGCTTTTTTAACCAAATGGTCCTAGACTGCTGTTTGCATGTTTTGGGTCAGAACAGCATTTGCAGGGGCTTTTACTAGTTAAGGCAGTCCACGGACTTGATCGCGTGGATTTCATGACTGCCCATGTCTACCCAAAAACCTATTTTGATTCTTGATTCTTGGCTGCATTCTGAAGAGATAAGGTTATTGTATAGTTAACAAATGGGCAAGATTTTCCTGTACTTCATGGAGTCACAGTTATTCTGAAGGTCTGTAATTCACCCCCAAAATCTGAGCATCTATGATGAGTGCTATTAGGCATTATAATACCAACTCTCTTTAAGTTAAATTTATAGGAGGGATGGAAATGGAAGGAAAAGTTACCAATTGAGTTTAAGTATCCATTTTGGAATTAATATTTTCACACAGCTCATACTTAAGATGTGTGAATTGCAGTAGTCTCATGGTTTTAAATACCATGTGTCCATTCATGGCTTCCAAACTTTTATCTTCAGCTTGATCTCACCCCAAAACTTCACACTCATATATCCAACTGCTGACCTCACATCTCTGCTTGGACCTCTTCAAAGCAACTCTTGATTCTCTACACTGCCTGCCACCCCCCACTCCAAATCTGCTCCCACAGCCTTTCTCATCTTGTTAAATGGCAGCTCTGTCCTTTGAATTGCCCAGACCAAAAACCTCGAAGTCATCCCTGACCCTTCCCTTTCACACTTAGTCTGTCACTCCGTCAATAAATCCTGTTGGCTTTATTATTAACAGACTTCCCAAAACTGAAGCTTTTCATCACCCTCCCGGTATTATCCTGTCCAAGCCAGCATCAGCTTGGACTTCTGTGATCACTTTCTGGTGGTTTTCTTATTTCTGCTTTTGCCCTCTGATAGTCATTCTGAGGCCAGCAGCCAAAGTGATCCTTTAAAAAGGGGTCCTTTAAAAAGTCGGATCATGCTTAATATTGTCCAGAGGTGTTATCCCATCTCATTTGGAGTGAAAGCCTGAGTCTTCTCCCCTCAGTGGCAGTCCTCTGTCCCTTTCTGACTTCCTCTCCCACTTCTCTGCCCCTCCTTTATTCTGCTCCAGGCACGTGTTAGCCTCTTTCTCAAACATGTCAATCATACTCTGACCCTAGAGACTTTGTACTTACTGTTATTTCTTGGTGACACAGTGTTTCCCCAGATAATCATGTGGCTTGGTCCTTCGCTCTCTTCCAGCCCTGTTTTTCATAGGTCATGCTCTCAGTGAGGCCCTCTGTGACCATCCTGTAAAGAGTATCAAGCTCATCCCCTCCTCATGCACGGCTTCACTGGCTTCGTTTTTTTGCCACAGCACTTTCATATATGTCGTGAGCGTCTCCCATCTCTTCCCTTACTATAGTATAAACTTTGTGAGGACAGACGGTTTTGTTCTTTGTTATATTTCCACTGCTGACAGTACCCCGAAAATAGCGGGCACATGAAGAAGTTAATGAGTTTCAGTTTTGGCAAGGGGCATAATTTTATCTTTGCAATAGTGCAACTGTCTGCACCTTTTTTTTTTTTTTAAGATTTTATTTATTTATTTGACAGAGAGAGAGAGAGAGCACAAGCAGGGGCCACTCCCAGGCAGAGGGAGAGGGAGAAGCAGGCTTCCCAGTAAGGGGGTAGCTCGACATGGGGCTCGATCCCAGGACCCTGGGATCATGACCTGAGCTGTATGCAGACGCTTAACCCGCTGAGCCACCCAGGTGCCCCTGTCTGCCACTTTTTTTTTTATCAGCATGTACAATCATACCTTGTTTTATTGTACTTTGCTTTACTGCACTTTGCAGATATTTAATTTTTTGAGAAATTGAAAGTTTTTGGCCACCCTACATTGAGCCAAGCCTATCAGTATCATTTTTCTAGCAGCATTTGTTCACTTTGTGTCTTTGTGTCAAATTTTGGTAATTCTTAAACTATTTGGAACTTTTTCATTATTATTTGTTATGGTGATCTGTGGTCAATGATATTTGATGTTACTATTGTAATTGTTTTTGGGGCTCCACAAACTGCAGCCATATATGACCACAAACTTAATTGACAAATATTGTGTGTGTTCTGATTGTTCTAATCACTGGCCATTTCTCTGCCCGTATCTCTCCCTCTCCTCGCATCTCCATATTCCCTGAGACACAACAGTATTTAAATTACGCTGGTTAATAGCCCTGCAAGGCCTTTGAGTGTTCAAGTGAGAGGAAAGTCATATGTCGCCCTTTAAGTCAAAAACAAGAAATGATTCAGCTTAGTAAGGAAGGCATGTTGAAAACTGAGATAGGCTGAAAGCTAGGCCTCTTGTGCCAAACAGCCAAGTTTTTGAAGGAAATTGAAAGTGCTACTCCAGTGAACACGTGAATAAGAAAGCAAACAAACTCACTGCTGATATGGAGAAGGTTTGAGAGGTCTGGATAGATCAAGCCAGCCACATCATTCCCTTAAGCCAAAGCCTAATGGGGAGCAAGGCCCTAACTCTCTTCACTTCTGTGAAGGCGGGGAAAGGTGAGCAAGCTGCAGAAGAGAAGTGTGATGCTGGCACAGGTGGTTCGTGAGGGTGAAGGAAAGAAGCTGTTTCCATAACATAAAAGTGCCAAATGAGGCAGCGAGTGCTGATACAGAACCACAGCAAGTTATCCAGAAGATCTAGCGGGATCATAAATGAAGGTGGCTGCGCGAAACAACAGATTTTCAATGTAGACAAAACAGCCTTCTATTGGAAGAAGATGCCATCTAGGACTTCCATAGCTAGAGAGAAGTCAGTGCCTGGCTTCAAAGGACTGGCTGACTCTCTTGTTAGGGGCTAATGTAGCTGGTGACTTGAAGTTGAAGCCAGGGCTCATTTAGCATGCAGATAATCCCAGGGCCCTGAAGAATGATGCTAAATCTACCCTGCCTGTGCTCTGTGAATGGAACAACAGAGCCTGGATGACATCTGTTTATAATATGGTTATGCTCATTGACAATGTACTGGTCACCCAAGAGCTCCAATGGAGATGTATGAGATTAATGTTTTTGTGCCTGCTAACACAACATCCATTCTGCAACCCATGGATCAAGGAGTGATTTCAACTTTCAAGTCTTATTATTTAAGAAATATGCTTTATAAGGCTGTAGCTGTTGTAGATATCGATTCCTCTGATGGATCTAGGTAAAGTCATTTGAAAACCTTCGGAAAGGATTCACCATTGTAGATGCCATCAGTGTGGAAGAAGTTGATTCCAACCCTCATGGATGACTTTGAGGGGTTTAAGAGTTCAGTAGAGGGAAATAACTGCAGATGTGGTGGAAATAGCAGGAGACATTTGGATTGTTTCTGATTTTTGTTATTCCAGAGACTGCTGCTTTGAAATTCTTATTTATGTCTTTTAGCGTATATTTCTTTTGGCATATATCTACAAGTGTAATTGCTAGATCAGAAAGTAGGCATTCATTTATTTGTTGGTATCTTTAAAACTAGTTTTTAAATTATTAAAATCAGTACACTACTACCAGCAAAATATGAGTTCCATGTGCTCCACATCTTCACCAACACTTAAGTCTTTCCAATCATTGTAATTTTAGCTTTCCTGGTTAGTATGTCAGTGAGATTTTTGAAATTATTATTGTCTTACTTTTATTATCTCTTGATTCTTTTAACTGTGATAAAATTTGCATATAGCGAAATACATAGAGTAAGTTTGAATTTGGTGATTGGATTTTGGTTATGCATACATCTGTGTAATTACCTTCACAGTCAGGATACAGAACATTTCCATCACCGTAGCTGCCTTATTCTGCTTCTAGTCACTCCCTCCCTCACCCCCCCAGACAGTCATCATTCAGGTTTCTTTAATCACAGGTTGTTCTTATGGTGCATTTAAATGGAGTCATACAGTATTTATTCTTTTGTTTCACATACTCTCTTTTTTTGTCTGTTGTTGCTTATATCAGTAAGCATTCTTTTTTGCTGAGTAGTATCTGTTGTATGAATATGCAAAATTTGCTTTTCTATTCATCTCTTGATGAATTTGGATTATTTCCAGTTTGTGGCTAGCGTGATAAAAGCTGCCGTGAACATTTGTGTGCAATCTTTGTGCAGGCATCGATTTCATTTCTTTTGGGTACATGTCTATGAATGGGATTGCTGGCTTATATGCAAGGTGTGTATTGAACGTCATAAGAAATTGCCAGTTTTCCAGTTGGGTTGGACCACCCCCACTAGCAGAGAATGAGAATTTCAGTTGCTCTACATCCTGTATTTGGTATTTGGTAACATTAATCCTTTTAGTTGTGTAAGCATTTTATTGGGTGTGAAATGGTAATGATTGTGGTTTTAATTTGCACTTTCTGATGACTAGTGTACCTTTTCGTGTACTAATTTACTCTTCTTATATTTTTGGTGAAGTATCTGTTCCAATTTTTAGAAATGGTATTGTTTGGTTTTTTTTCTTATTGATTTGTGATTCTTTATGTATTTTGGTCATATATATGTATTTTTTTTCTTTCTGTCTCTGGCTTGCCTTT
This sequence comes from Ursus maritimus, assembly GCF_017311325.1. Classification (NCBI taxonomy): domain Eukaryota; kingdom Metazoa; phylum Chordata; class Mammalia; order Carnivora; family Ursidae; genus Ursus; species Ursus maritimus. The sequence continues at coordinate 9,104,002 of NW_024423786.1, forward strand.
TCATTTTCTAAAGGTGTCTTTTGATGAATAGACATTTTAATTTTAACGAAGTCCATTTTATCTCTCTCTCTTTTTTTATGATTACTACTTTTTAAAAAAAAATCTTGCCTAAAAAATCTTTGGCTACCTCAGGTCATAAAGATTTTTCCTATGTTTTTTTCCTAGAATTGTTACAATTTTAGCTTTTACACGTAGGCCTGTGAACCTATTCAAGTTAATTTTTATGTATGATGGAGGTTAAGAGTCAGGATTCATTTTTTTTCTCGACAGATACTCGGTTGCTTCAGCACCATTTATTAAGAAGATTCACTAAATTGCAGTGGCTCCTTTGTTGTAAATCAAGTGACTACATGTATTGGGCTAATTCTGGACACATTCTCTTTGTGTCTCTTTCAGTTAATACTACAGTGTCTTTAATACAGTAGCTATGCCGTTAAGTTCTTAACATCTGTAGTATAAGTACTCTACTTTGGTTTCCTTTAAGCCTACTCTTATTCTGGGGCCTTTGATTTCCATGTAAATGTTAGAACGAATGTATCATTTCCACCCCCAAAAAAGTTGCCTTTATTTTGATTGGAATCGTATTGAATCTATAAATAAATGTGGAGAAAAGTGGCGTGTTAACATTGTTGAGTTTTCTAGTACATAGGGTATTTTCTTTACTTAGGCCTTTTTAAAATTTCCCTCAGCAAATTTGGTAGTTTTCAAGATAATAAATTTTACTCATTTCTGTTAAATTTATTCTTAGGTATTTAATGTTTTTGATGGTATTTCAAGTGATGTTTATTTTAAAATTTCATTTTCTGTTTGCTAATATATAGGCATTAATTTTTGTTAATTGATATTACATCGAGGGTCTTGCAACAATTCACTTATTCTAGTTACCTGTAAAGTCTTTGATTTTTTATGGACATAATCATGTTACCTGCAAATAAAAAGTTTTCTTTTTTCCCATTTGTGTGTGTGTGTATGTGTGTGTATATATATATATGCGTTGTGTGTGTGTATATGTATATATATACACATATACATATATATGTATATATGCGCATATATATATGTATGTGTGTATATATATGTGTGTGTGTGTATGTGTGTGTATTTTTTTTCCCTTACCAAAAACCTAGAGCTTCCAGTACAATTTGAAGAGACATAGTGGTGGTAGAAATATCCTTGTCTTGTTTTCAATCTTAGGAGGAGGCGTCCAAAACTTTACTAGTGACTCTAATATTAGCATAGTTTTTTTTGAGAGTATCTTTTATCAGATTAAAAAAGTTTCCTTTTGGGGGTCCTGAGTGGCTCAGTCAGTTAAGCATCTGACTCTTGATCTCTGCTCAGGTCTTGATCTCAAGCTTATGAGTTCAAGCCTTGTGTTGGGCTCCATGCTGGGCATGGAGCCTACTTAAAAAAAAAAGTTTCCTTCTATTCCTGGCATTCTCAAGTGTTTTTATTATGAATGGGTATTGAATTTTATCAAATGCTTTTCTGCATTTACTGTAATGAGTGTATAGTTTTTCTCCTTTATTTTGCTAATGTGGTGAATTACATTGATTTTTCAAATAGCAAACCAACTTGTGTTCCTGGAATAAATCCCACTTGGTTATGATGCATTATATTTTTTTATTTGTCTCCAGATTTTATTTGTTAATGTTTCATTTATGATTTTTATGTCTATATTTGAGATATTATTAGACTATAATTTTATTTTCCTACAATGTGCTTGTCAGATTTTGTGACCAAGGTTATGCTGGCTTTAATATGAGCTGGGAAATAGTCTTCTTTTTTTATTTTTCTGGATAATTTTGTGTAATATTGATATTATTTCTTCCATAAATATTTGGTAGAATTTAGCAGCAAAACCGTCTGGGCCTGGAGTTCTCTTTATAGGAAGGTTTTTAATTACAGTTTGGTTTCTTTATAACACTGCTCTTCACATTTTCTGTTTCTTCCTTTGGCAGTTTTGATGAGTAGTCTTTTTCAAGAAATTTATCCATTTCATTTAAAATTTTGATTTCATTGATATAAAATATTCGTAATATCCCCTTATTATCTTTTAATTTCTGTTGGATTTGTAATGATGTCTCCTTAAAAGTCTTTGTTTTCGTAGTTTGCATTTTCACTTCTTTTTTTTTTTCTTGTTCAGTCTTGGCAGGGGTTTACTAATTTCATTAATTTTTTTCAAAGAACCAGCTTTGACTTTGCTCATTTCCTCTTATATTCTTATTTTCTATTTCATTAATATCTGTTATTATTTACTTCTTATGGTATAATTTGCTGTTCATTACCTAATGTTTTATGTTGGAAGCTTAGAATGTTGATTTTCAGTTTTTCTATTAAGCTGTTAATTGTTTTCTAGAGACTGTTTTAGCAAACCTCGAAGTTGTCATTCAGCTCAGAATATTTTCTAATTTGCATTGTTTTTGACCTAAAGGGTTATTTAGAAGTGTGGTGCTTAACACACTTAAGTGCGTCTCTTAAAGTTTGGAGATTGTCTAGTTATTTTTTTGTTACTGAGTGTCATGTGGATTCACAGTGGTCAGAGTAGATACACTGAATTATTTCATTCCTTGTAAATTTGTTGAGATTTACTTTATGGCCCAGAATGTGGTCTGTGCTGGTAAATATGCCATGTATACTCGAAAAGAATGTGTATTCTGCATTTGTCAGATGTAATATTTTTTGTTAATTACATCAATTTGATTAATTGGGTTGGTTCAGATATTCTGTATTCTTACTGATTTTTGTTTTGTTAGTTAGAAAGATGTGTTTAGATTTATACACACTATTATTTAAACCAAACAATGTTGTGAATGGGCTGTTTCTCCTTTTCTGTCAGTTTTTGCTTTATACATTTTGAAGTTGTGCTATTAAGTGAATATAATTTATGATTTTATGGCTTTGAATTAAATTGACTATAACATCAAAATGAGATGTCCCTCTTTATGTCTCATAATACTTTTTGCCTTAATGTTGTCTGTTATTAATGTTGCCATATCAGCTTTCTTTTTATCAGTACATGGTACATGTTTTCATGATACATCTCTTCCCATCCTTTTATTTTTACCCTTCCTGGGTCTTTATATTTAAAGTGTTTTCTTTCAAACAGTATATAGTTGCATCTTTTGTATCTTATTTTTTAATCCAGTCTGACCATCTTTGTCTTTCAGACTATGTATCTATTACATTTAATGTGATTACAGTTTGCCATGTTGCTTTTTGTTTTTTTGTTCCTTTTTGCTCTTTGTTCCATTTGTTCCTTTTTTTAAAAAAAATTATTTCTTTATTCCTGCCCATTCTCTTCAATATTAAGACTTTTTAATATTTTATTTTCTTTGTTAGTTTTTACATTATACCTCTGTGTCGCTCTTTTAAGTCCTTACTGAAAAAAATGACAAAATACATGCTAATAATAGTGTACCCTAAATTAGTACTTCCATTGTCCTGAACAATGCAAGAACTTCACAGTATTTTATATTATTCAATCTCCCTTTTTTTGCTATGTTTTTGTATGTATTTTACTTTCATGTATGTTATAAATCCCACAAGACATTGTTAGTGTTGTTGAAAAGTCAGTAGTTTTGTTTTTACCCACATATTTACCATTTCTGGAGCTGTTGATTCTTGCTGACATTTTTGTGCTTCCCTCTAGAATTGTTTCCCTTAAGCCGAAGAATATTTCTTGTAGTATTTCTTGTCTGCCATTGAGGAATTTTCTTAGCTTTTCTTAGTTTGAGAGTGTATTTTGCTTTCACTTTAGAACACTATTTTCTTTCTTTTTTTTTTTTTTTTAAGATTTTATTTATTTATTCATGAGAGACAGAGAGGCAGAGGCAGAGGGAGAAACAGACTCCCCACTGAGCAAGGAGCCTGATGCAGGACTTGATCCCAGGACCCTGGGATCATGACCTGAGCCGAAGGCAGATGCTTAACTGTCTGAGCCACCCAGACACCCTAGAACACTATTTTCAATGGAAATAGAACTCTTGGTAGTTTTGCTTTATAAAGATGTCATGACGTCATTCTGTTACCTTCTTGCTTTCATTGTGTTTGTTGAGAAGTCAGTAATGTTTTTGTTGTTTCTTAGAGCACTGGTTCTTTTTTTTTTTTTTTCTTTTTTTAAGATTTTATTTATTTATTTGACACAGACAGCCAGCAAGAGAGGGAACACAAGCAGGGGGAGTGGGAGAAGAAGAAGCAGTCTCCTAGCAGAGGAGGCTGATGTGGGGCTCCATCCCAGAACGCTGGGATCACGCCCTGAGCCAAAGGCAGACACTTAACGACTGCACCACCCAGGTCCCCCAAGAGCACTGGTTCTCAGCTGGGAGTGATTTTACCTTCCCTTTACCCCTCCCCCGGGGGACATTTGGTAATGTTTGGTTAGGTTTTGGTTGTCTTAACCCCACAGTGGGGTGTATGCTACTGACATTCCTACAATACACGGAACAGTTTTTCACAGCAAAAAAGGCATCTGATTCAGTAGTGCTGAGGTCGAGAAACCTTGCCTTAGAAGTAGCATGTCTTATTTTTTTTCTGGTTGTGTACAAGATTTTCTCTCTTTCATTTTTTAACAGTTTGATTAATATATGCCTATGTTTTATTTTCTTTGTTTATCCTTTTTGGGATGGATTTTAATTCCCCCTAACAGTATGCTATCTTTTTATTCATTTGTTTTTTTCATCTTTTTTCTTTAATAGTCATCATAGGTATCTTGAAGTCCTTCTATTGCCACTCTTTGGATCACCTCTGGATCTACTTCCATTGACTATTTCATCTTTTGATTAGTGGCTGATTTCTTGCTGCTTTGCGTATCTAGTCATTTTTAAATGTGTTTTGATGAAATGTTACAGAGATTGTGAATTATCTTCCTTTAAACGATGTTGGATTCTGTTCCAACAGGTGGCTAAATTACCAGCTCTTCACTCTTTTTTTTTTTTTTTTTTTAAGTAGGCTCCGTGCCTGGTGTGGAGCCCAATGAGAGGCTTTAACTCACCATGCTGAGATCAAGACCTGAGCTGAAATTGAGAGTCAGATGGTTAACTGACTGGGGCTTCCAGGCTTCCCACCAGCTCTTCACTTTTGTTCTGTTAGGGCCTTATTTAGTTTTTTGTTGGGTTTGTTTTACTAATGTTTTATATTCCCAGAGTATGTTCCTTTTTCCTAAGGTGTGGCCTTTGTGGGGTTTCAACTGAATGACTGGGATACCAAGATCTTTCCAATTTGGCTGAGCTCAAACTCCAGCAACTTTTCAGCACTGACCTTGGGAATCTCAGATTCTCAGCATGTGCTTCCTATGAGGTTCTCTTGTTCTCTCTCTGTCTTAGGCTTTTGCAGCCCTGGAGATGATCAGGAATGGATGAGAATTTCTGTGCAGATTTTTGGGGTTCTCTTTCTGTGGGTACCCCCCGTCCAGTACCCTGTCCCTCTAATCCTAGCCATCTTTGCTTGGAACTCTGATCTCTCTTCCCTCTGGTCTCTCTTTGGACTTCATTTCAATACCTAACTCCAAGAAGATGCTTCCAGGGGAAATTCTTGGGGGAATGTTGGATCACCTCATGTTTCTCTTTTCTTTCAGTGACTGCAGCCTCGTATTGATTATAATCTATGCTGTAAACATTTGTTTTGTATGTTTTGTTCAGATTTTTAAGTTATGTATGGTTGGAGAGTAAGTCTCATACCAGGTATTCTTCATGGCCAGATTCTGAAGTATCTCCATTTTCCTTTATAAAAGATTAACTGCTTTTTAAGTCAGATTTGGTTTGGTTGTCATTATGGAGAAAGTTCTGTATTTCACAGAAGCAAGGGTTAATTGGGTAAACAGCTTATGTCAGTTAACTTATTGTATATAACTTGACATCTTCATTATCCATTGTGTTTTTTGTGCTTCAAGGAATCATCTGTTGCAGTTTTCCTTGGAATCACCACCCATATCTCCTGCTTCCTCCTCCTCAAAGAACCTTGCTGCCAAAGTACACACTCCTGTAGCCTTCAGACATTCTTTAAAGCAAGGAAGCAAGTTAATGGAGAATTTCTTGATCAGAGAAACTGGTGGTTCCACATCAGAGTTGTTGATAAAAGAGAATGAGAGTAAATTCGTCCCTCAGAAAGAGGTGAGCACTTCTTCGAAGACCAAAGAGACACCTTCTGTAGAAAAGGCAGCTTCGTGTTCTGTTAATACTCATGTTCCTGAGACACCTTCTACATCAACTTTGAAACAGGTTACCAAAGGTAGGAAGGTATTTTCATATATGTATTTTCTCACTTAATGGAAATCTTTTTATCCCATATGACCTGAGAATAAATAAGCATCTTGAGGGGGATGGAATGGGAAAGGACAAACCAAATTTCACATAACAGTCTCAGAAATTGATGTAGGCAGTGCTGCAAGATATTTTTATACTCTTTCTCTCTCAGAGAATAGGAATTCAGGCTGATTGCTGGAAAAATGAAGCAATTTTAATGAGCTCATATTTTAACTATGGCAGTAGCTTTCTATTTTTCAGCTTTTAATCTCCCTCCTCATCTTTCACATCAGTTCCAGTTTAATCTTAACGAGCTCCTTTTATCTTCTTATACCCCTCTTTGAACACTGCCAAGCTGTTCTGACTGGCATTTATAGCCATAGACAGTTTGACCCCTCCCTTAGATGTCTGACCTTCTTTCTTACCTCTCCGTCTCAAAAATCCTTCTGCAGTAGCCAAACTGATCCTTCCCATTATTCCTTGAATACGCCCAGAGATCGGAAAAACTACAAGTTGCAGGCCAAATTTGGCTTTACACATATTTTTGTAAGTAAAAGTTTAGCAGAAAATAGCCACACCCATTTGTTGACATACTGTTTATTAATGCTTTCATGTTCCATGGCAGTGGTTAGTATAACAGAGTGTTAATATAACAGAGACCATGTAGCCTGCAGAGCCTAAAATCTGTACTACCTGTCCCTCAGCCAAAAAGGTTTGCTGGGGCACCTGGCTGGTTCAGTTGGTTAAGCATCCAAGTCTTGATTTGGGCTCAGGTCATGATATCAGGGTTGTAAGATCTGGCCCTGTGTTGGGCTCTGTGCTCAGCAGGCAGCCTGCTTGAGATCCACCCCACCCCCATGCTCACTCATGTGCACGCTTTCGCTCTAAAAAAAAAAAAAAAAAGTTTTGCTGACCCCTGTTTTACCTTTCTAGACTCTATCCAACTCCTAACCATTCTTTAGTTATGTTAGACAGTTTTGACCATCTCACATCACGAAAGTGTTAACAGCACTTGTTTTCTGGACTATTTTGTGTATAGTTTGCTTTTTTGATGAATTGGTCAGCTTGTTTAACTTGTTTCTATGTCTCCTCTTACCTGTAAAGTTCAGAGCACCTTTTAGGCAGAAACTATGTCTTAGACATCTTTGGTACACCCACATCACACACAGTGCAGGGCAATTAGTGGCTGTTTATTTTAGTTTTTTAAAAGATTTTATTTATTTATCTGAGGGAGAGGGAGAGGGAGAGAGAGCATGCACGAGAGAGTACAAAGGTAGGGAGGGGCAGAAAGGGAGAGGGAGAAGCAGATTCCCTGCTGAGCTCTATTCCAGGACCCTGAGATCATGACCTGAGCCAAAGGCAGATACTCACCCCACTGAGCCACCCAGGTGCCCCGCTATTAGTGGTTATTAAACTTAGGTTGAAGTTAGCATATTAGCACTTAAGGGTTTAAATTTTGTGAGGAGGGGCACCTGGGTGGCTCAGTTGGTTAAGCATCTGCCTTTGGCTCAGGTCATGATCCCAGGGTCCTAGGATTGAGCCCCGCATCAGGCTCCCTGCTCAGCAGGGAAGCCTGCTTCTCCCTCTCCCTCTCCCTCTGCCCCTGCTCGTGTGCTCACTCTCTCACTATCTCTCTCTCTCTGTCAAATAAATAAAATCGTAAAAAAATAAATTTTGTAAGGACATGTGAATCTTGCATTTTCTACTGTACCTTTTGTCAACTATCAACTGACAGTTCTTGTTGTAGTGTTTTTAGCTTGATAGTTAACTTTTTTCCCCCAGCAGAACAGTTTTTTCAAATGAAATCTTACCATGAACTAGAACACATTAGATAAAATTGGCCTTGCTCCATTGAAGTAGAAATCGAGGGCCTGACCTTCTGCTTCATCCCTGCCTTTATCATGGTGGCCTCTGGGCCCCAAGATTTTTCCACAATTCTCTGCAACCTCGACAAACAGTTTGAGAATGATTGTGATTCCTAATGGCAACACTACATTTCTATTTACAAATGAGAGCTAAATTATCAAATTTGTAACCATTGCTAATTTGAACAGTAGTTGGCCCAAACCAACAAATGCTTCAGTTTAGCTTTGCATATCCTCCCGTCCCCAGCCAGGCGTATCTTATTCATGTTGTTACGATTGCTCCCGTATGAACGGCTCCTAAGATGGGAAAACTTAAGATTAGTTCTGTAGGTTGGTCACACCTCAGTAGAAAAGACTTAACCAAAGCATTTTCTAATGAATGAATCTCCGGACTTCTTTGCAATCTCTTCCTGTAGGCCTTGGATTCTAATTATGTGACTTACCACAGTTTAGCCATTACTTAGTGAACAGTCTCTCCCAGTTCTGTTGCCCTGAGGTGTCATTCTTTTTCTCTTCTGCTTTTCTAAATGCATTATTTTAATTGCTGAAAGATCACAGGTTATACATTATTTTTGCCCTTTATGTAAATAATAAAGTCTCTCTTTCTCTTTTTAAAAAATACAGTGGATTGTCCTGTTTGCGGGGTTAGTATTCCAGAAAATCACATTAATAAGCACTTAGACAGCTGTTTAACACGGGAGGAGAAGAAGGAAAGCCTCAGAAGGTAAGAAAGTTAAGCATAATCATTGAGCTACTTTAGCAAGGTACTTCTTGTGCTTTATGAACTATTTGCTACCTTTTCCATTCTGTCTCCTTCACCCTGAGGGTTATTTCCCATAAGCCACGAGAATCTGGTGACCTGCATTTCTCCTTATAAATGCTCCTTCCTGGGATGCCTGGCTGGCTCAGTTAGTAGAGCATGTGACTCTCAATCTCAGGGTCCTGAGTTCAGGCTCCACATTGGGCATGGAGCCCACTTAAAAAAAAAAAAAAAGAAAAAGAAAAACAAAAGAAATGTTTCTTCCTGAGGAATGAGTTTCAGGTATAGAGGCTGAGCATTTTCTCCTTGAGTATTAAGCAATCAGCATTGCAACTCTTGCTTGGACTGTTCTTTTCCTAGATGCATCTGTTTTATTTCTTCTAATGCATTTCGTTCTGTCAGTTTATCCAAAGACATACTCATCCATACATAATTAAGTTCAAATTCCGATAGTGGTTCCAGACCCTGCTCCTTGGAATACTGTAGTCCCGCCATTTGCTCTGTCTTGCAGTTTAGAAGCACTACATATCGTGTATCTTAGGGAAAGATTCACTATACTAGTTAGTGTATTGAAGGCTCTGAGAAGTCCTGTATCAAAGGTAATTGTGGATTTTGTTTAATCCTGTAATTACTACATTTGTTTGACCCCAAAATCTTTTTTTTTTTAAAGATTTTATTTATTAGAGAGCATGAGCAGGGGGAGGGGCAGAGGGAGCAGACTCCCCACTGAGCAGGGAGCTCGCTGTGGGGCTCCATCCCAGGACCCTGAGATCATGACCTGAGCTGAAGGCAGATGTTTAATGGACTGAGGCGCTCAGGCGCCCCTTGACCCCAAAACCTTTTTATCCTAATAATTTACATCTTACAAAATTAATTGGCAAAGATAAGCTTTGGGGATCAGTGAGCTGCGTTTCGCTTTAGTTACAACCTGGTCCTGGGGTCTGGTCACATAAAAGATACTGTGACATTTAGAACATTTTATCTGCAATACCCTGACAGGCCATTTCCTTGATAGGGGTGACAACCCTTATAACCCATTCTATGTAGAATCGTATCAGAGTTGATTCAAAGAATATTCTTCCTTTTGATGTCTTCAGATTCTGAGGACCCTTAAATGCACTACTCACTTTCACTACATCATGGAAGAAGGACCAGTGTTATCTTCATGTTTTGGGAATCATCTGTCAGCCTTCATATTTTAAAATTCTGGATAGAAATTGTTGATTTCTGCTGGTGCTTTTCATCGTAAATGCCAGTGAATAGTACAGTTTTCCATTCGAATTTCAAAGTCATCAGTTTAATTGTCTATCCTTGATAAAATAAATGTTTTATTTTTTATTTTTTTTAAGATTTTATTTATTTATTTGACAGAGAGAGACAGCCAGCGAGAGAGGGAACACAAGCAGGGGGAGTGGGAGAGGAAGAAGCAGGCTCCTAGTGGAGGAGCCTGATGTGGGGCTTGATCCCAGAGCACCGGGATCACGCCCTGAGCCGAAGGCAGACGCCCAACGACTGCGCCACCCAGGCGCCCCAAAAATAAATGTTTTAGATACAGACTTAATGAACTGTCCCTCGCAGTGTGCTTGTATAAACTCTGCAAAATGCTTCAGCTCTTGCTACCCATTATGATTTTATTTAGCTGTAATCTTACCTGTCTTGTAGAGCCCACTGGGCAGTTTTCAGTAAAATGTATTCTCTTGAGGGTTTGTAGGTCTTTCTACAGTTAAGTAGTTATCTCTGGCTTTTAGACATTATTGATAAGGCATAAAAAATAATTTACGGAATGATACTGTTGTTTGGTAGAAAAATGTTTGGTTATTTTCAGTCTACATATATTCAATTGTACTGTTTCTCTCAGTATATAGTCTTTGGGCCATTTATATCAGGTATACCCCATAGAAGCTTGTTAATATAGATTTCAGGTCTCCACTTCAGAATGTAATCAGAATTGGGAGGTGGTATGGAGCCATGACCAAGAATCTGCAATTTAATAAACTCTCTTGGTGATTCCAAGATTCACTCCAGTTCGGGTAGCATGGCCTTGAAGGCAAACTAGTTATATGCAAGTCCTTTGTAAAATCTTGGGTTCTTTGGATACACTGTTTACTTTCAAATGCTTATGAACTTTTACTGGAAACTTTGGTATTTTAATTTTGAAATATTGGAATTGTAATGACTACTTTGAATGCATATTTATTAAGCACTTAATTGCCATGGTGTTGAGCCAAGTAATGTACTCAGAGAGCCAGATTATAATCAGATTAAGTAGATTAACGCTCACTAAGGAGTTCCTGTTTATAAAATTGTCTCAAGTCATTGATACCCTTAGGTAGCTTGACTTCTATTCCATTTTAAGAAGTAATGTTTATTAACTGTTTTTTTGGAGGGAGCAGAAGAAAGTCATTTAATAGGGCTTTGCTATATTAAATTGTAGCTTAGTGCTTGTCAGCGTATTAATTATATAAATAGAATGAAGAGCCAGGTGGTGGTTTTGCTAGTATACTTGTAATCCTTATATATTTGTTAATATAATTAATTGATGTTGAAGAGAACAAAACCCTCTTGTATTTCTTGCTTTTGTTTTCAGTCATGTTCTTTGAAGATGATGCCATAAGAATATTATCTACCTGTCAACTTTCAGAACTCTTTTTTCATTGGCAGTAATGAATTGGGTAAAGCTAACCATCCCAATACATCTTTTACTTAATCTAGAGCTTTTGGACAATGATTGCCTCCACTTTGAGGGGGCAGTTTTGCCTGTGGATGGGCACTTTTTCTAAAACAGCTATACTCTTAAGTCTGTAGTCTGAATCTCAATAGTGTTTTTACTCTGATCATCCGAGGTGACAGTTTTTGCAGAGATCTTGCATGGAAACCATGGGCACATTTTAGGACAAACACGCTTTAAAGCAGTGGAGAATTGAGGAAGTCTATGTAAGTGTGATTCTGAAATGAGGTTCTCACGGCATTTAGTGCACAAGCCTTCCATGGGCGTCCCGGGTCTGCGTCCTTAGGTCTGACCTCTTTCTGAGACCTGTGTTTCTCTAAGGTTGGCTGCCACTAGACCCCGGTATCTGAATGATGCATCTGAGATGCATCATGTCCAACACTGTCAACCTTATTTGCAAATTTAATTCTTTCTCTTTCCCATTTTTATCTTAATGGTTCTGCTATTTTCCCAGTCACACTGGTACTCCATCAGAAGGCAAATTAACTGTTTTATGTGAGGAGCATTTGATAATTCACAGTAATTCTAAGTGATCTCTTTTTTCCCCCCTTTTTAGTTCTGTTCACAAAAGGAAGCCTCTGCCCAAAACTGTATATAACTTGCTCTCAGATCGTGATTTAAAGAAAAAGCTAAGACAGCATGGATTATCTATTCAAGGAAATAAACAACAGCTCATTAAAAGGCACCAAGAATTTGTACACATGTACAATGCCCAGTGCGATGCTTTGCATCCTAAATCAGGTAAACTAATAAAGTAATGAGTTCTTGTTTTCTGGATAAAGCAGTTTTGTGTAGCTCAGGGATTATAAGTCATAGAAAAAAATTTTAATAAATACAATTTTGATAATAGATGAGACATGCAGATGTATTCCTTCAAAAGGTACCTAGAGTATACTCTGATGAGTCTTTGTCTCAGCCGATCTCTCAGTCACTATTCCCTTCTCAGAGGCAGCCATGGCTGCTGGTTTCTTCTGTATATCTTTCTAGAGATAGCATGGGATGAAGAGTTGATCTAGAGAGCCAGGGTTATAATCCCAGTTTTGCAGCTTTATGACCAGGAGACTGTGGGCCAGTTACTCATTATCTCAGTTTTATCATCCATAAGGTTTATAATACTGCATACTGCATAGTGTTTTTGAAAGGAATGAATGAAAAGTGCATAGCACCATACCTTAAAAAGTGGTTATTATTCAATATATGTTATCATTATGATTATTAATTATACACAAACGTGTCCTTGATTATTGTTTGGTAAAATGTTAGCATTATATACACACTATTTAATGGTTTGTCCTGTTTCTTTGAACCACACACATATTTTGGAGTTCTTTGAATTATTAGAATATAAAGAATTGCCTAATTTTTAAAAAACGGAAGTATAATGTAAACAGAAAAATATACAAATTGTATTTTTTGGTGAATTATCACAGTAAATTTCCCAAAGGGAAAATACCTTTGTAACTGCTTTTCAGATCAGAACCAGCTTCCCAAAAGCCTCTGCGCTCCCCACCTCCAGTCACTACCCCCTTCATTCTTATAGGTGACCACCATCTTGACTTCTAACACCAGGAATTATTCATTTTGTCTGTTTTTGCCTGTATTTTATCTTTATGTAAACAGAATAATAAATAGCTTATGTATTCTTTTGAGTGTGGCTTCATTTGTGCAACATTATGTTCAGAAGATTCATCCATGTTTTCATGTGCAGGTGTGATATTTTCATTTTTGTTGCTGTAGACAGTATTCCATTATATAAGTATTTCATACTATTTATCCATTCAGTAGTTGAGGGACATTTGGATTTTTCTACTCTTTGGCTCTTAAGAATAATGCTGCTGTGAGTAATCCTTTATATGTCTTGGTGCACCTAGGCACACGTATTTTTTGGAGATTTTATATATATATATAGTTTTATTTCTGCAGCTCTTCAGTTTTCATGGATCTAGCCGAAAACTCAGTATCAGGTGCTTCCCCCCCCCATTTAATTCTTTTTTTTACCTTTTCTTCTTTTCTTGTTTTCATTTCTACCAATGTGCACTTTTGTCAGGAGGGTCTGAGAGTTCCAGTTTTTTCACATCCGTGACAATATCAGTATTGTCATTTTTCCTTTTTGGCCATTCTGGTGGATCCTTGGTAGTATCTCATTATGGTTTTACTTTGCATTTCCCCAGTGACTTACATGTTTAGCACATTTTTTTTAAAGATTTTTATTTATTTATCAGAGAGAGAGAACGAGTGGTGGTGGGGGGAGAGGTAGAAGTAGGGGGGAGAAGCAGACTCCCCACTGAGCAAGGAGCCCGATGCGGGGCTCAGTCCCAGGCCCCCGAGATCGTGAACTGAGCTGAAGGTAGAAGCTTAACCGACTGAGCCACCCAGGCACCCCACGTTTAGCACATTTTTATATGCTTATTGACCATCTAGATATCCTCTTTGGTGAAATATCCATTTAAGCATTATGACCAATTTTTTTATGCTGTGTATCCTTTTTTTTCCTTACTTATTTGTGGGAGTGCATGAAATTTTCTGTGTATAGATCTTGCCGGATATATGTATCTAATCTCTTCTTTCATTTACCTTTTCACTCTCTTAAATGACTTCATCCAAAAAGTACAAGTTCTTGTACTATTTAATCTTTTGCACTTTTCCTTTGGATAGTGCTTTTATGTCCTTGCCTACTACAAGGTTAGGAGGGTCTTTTGTTTTCTTCTAAGAGCTTTATTGTTTTTGCTTTTACATTTCGACCTGTAATTTATCTGGAATCTATTTTAGCAAATGTTGTGAGGTAAGGGCAAGATTCTCCTGTTTTTCCATATGGGTAGCCAATCAATGCATCACCATCTATAAACCCCGTCCTTTCCCCGCTGAATTGTCAGTACGTCTTAATTGAGAATCAGGTAATGGATATGTGTAGGTCTTGGGCGTTGTTTTGTTCCATTAAGTCACATATATCCTTCTGTCAGTAGTATGTTGTCTTAATTACTTTATGAGTAATTTATGATAGATCTTGCTGCCTGGCAATGTAGTTCCTCTAGTTTTGTTTTTTGAGATTGCCTTGGCTTTTCTAGGCCCTTTGGATTTCCATGTAAATTTTAGAATAAGCTTGCAAAATTTCATCAAGAATCTAAAATCTGCTTGGATTTTGATTGGGACTGTGTTGAATCTGTAGATCAATTTGGTGTCAAAGTTGATATCTGTACACTATTCGAGTCTTTCAGTCCTTGAATTTGGTTTATCCCTTTAGTTGTTTTTCATTTCTGGCAGTAAAGTTTTATAGTCTTCAATATGAAGGGTTTTTTTAAAAAGACTTATTCATAGGTATTTGATGTTTTTGATGCAGTCGTAAATGGTGTCTATTTTAAAATGTCAGTTTTTATTTTTTGTCATTCGTATGTAAAAATGTAACTAATTTTTATGCATTGTCTTGTATCCAGCCACTTGCTACTTATTCACTTTTTATGTGTGCATTTAAAAATTGATGTATAATCATCCTTTCATTTTTTATTTTTATTTTTTAAAGATTTGTTTATTTGAGAAAGAGAGGGAGAGTGCAACAGGGAAGGGCTGAGGGAGAGGGAGCGAGAGTCTGAAGCAGACTCCACACCAAGCGCGGAGCCCCACGAGGGGCTCGATTTCATGACCCTGAGATCATGACCTGAGCTGAAACCATGAGTTGGAGCTCAACTGACTGTGCCACCCAGGTGTTCCTATAATTCATCCTCTTACAGTGTACAGTTAGATGAGTTTTGACAAATGTATGCATAGTCATTTAACTATCATTTCAGTCAAAATATAGAACATTTTCTTACCCATAATTCTTCTGCCCTTTCGTAATCATTTCCCTCCTCCTTACACTAAGGCCCTGGGATATACTGATATTTTATGTTTCTATGGTTTTGCCTTTTCTAAAATGCCAAACAAATGGGAGTTATACATATTGTACATTATGTAGTCTTTTATATCTGGCTTCTTTCACTTAGTGCAGTGCTCTTGAATTTTATCCGTGTTTTTGTATTTATCAGTAGTTCAGTCATTTTTATTGTCAAGCAGTGTTTTAGTTTTTGGCTATTATGGATAAAGCTGTGATGAACAAGGGCTTGCATATCTTTATATAGTCATATGTTTTCATTTTTCTTGGATAAATACCCAGGAGTAGAATTACTGGGTCATATGGTAAGTGTATACTTAAAAATAAAGAAATTGCTGAGCTGTTTTTTATTTTTTATTTTTTATTTTTATTTTATTTTATTTATTTATTTTTTTTAAAGATTTTATTTTATTTTATTTATTTATTTTTTTTGTGCCCTCCTTACTACCCATCACCGGTCTATCCCATTCCCCCACCCCCCTCCCCTCTGAAGTCCTCAGTTTGTTTCTCATAGTCCATAGTCTCTCATGTTTCATTCCCCCTTTAAAGATTTTATTTATTAATATGACAGAGAGAGAGACAGCCAGTGAGAGAGGGAACACAGGCAGGGGGAGTGGGAGAGGAAGAAGCAGGCTAATAGCGGAGAAGCCTGATATGGGGCTCGATCCCAGAATGCCAGGATCACGCCCTGAGCCAAAGGCAGACGCTTAACGACTGCGCCACCCAGGCACCCCTGAGCTTTGTTTTTAAATGGCTACGCTATTTTTCATTTTACGAAGAGATTCACTTGCTCCACTTCCTTGTCAAAACTTAGTATTTTCAGTCTTCTTAATTTTAGCCATTCTGTTGGATATGTAGTGGTATCTCATGATGCATGTATGCCTGTGTGCTATATATGTATGCACACATGTAAGTCCATTTACACTTATATGCATTAGAAATCATGAGAACATGCTGGGCTTACAGTCCAACCCCACGGAGTTCTTTGCCTTTTTCTCTTACATATTTATATTTCTCTTTTTTCCCCCCACTGGGAGATCCTCCCTTCAATAGCATCAGCACATTTACAATTTGTTCAATTCTATAGCACATCTAAAATAGTTTCAGAATTTCTTCATCTGTACTAACTACACCACTACAAAACAGACCTACCTATAAGAAAGAATTCAGGATATTTTCTAGTTCTCTTTCCAGACTTCCTCTCCCCTCCTCCCTTTGTTGGACTCAGGGTATGTAGTCAAGTATGTGTTCATAATTTCCTTTTTCTCTTTCTTCATTATGACTTGATTTTTTACTGAAATACAGTGGAGTTCATTTGTTTCACTTTGTTTCTAATTGTTGTTGTTACTTAGTTGTCCCTTCCAAGTATAAGACATTAAAAACTTAAATGTAACATTGAAACTACTTTAAGAAGATATATTTTTATAATGGACCACTGGCTGTCATAACAATATTACATACAGTAGCAGTTTTATTTCCTTTTGAGAGTGCTCCTAATTACCCTTGAAGCATTTTTAAAAATATTTTTTAAATTTAAATTCACTTAATTAACATATAATGTATTATTGGTTTCAGAGGTACAGGCCTGTGGTTCATCAGTCTTATATAACACCCAGTGCTCATTACATCACCTGCCCTCTTTAATGTCCATCACCCAGTTACCCCATCCCCTCACCCTCCTCCCCTCCAGCAACCTTCAGTTTGTTTCCTATGATTAAGAGTCTCTTATGGTTCATCTCCCTCTTTGGTTTTGGCTTGTTTTATTTTTTCCTCTCTTCCCCTATGATCCTTTGTTTTGTTTCTTAAATTCCAGTGTACTCTTGAAGCATTTTTATGATGGTAGCTTTGAAATTCTTATCCTATAGTTTCAAGATTTGAGTCATCTCAGTGATAGCATCTGTTAATTGCCTTTTCTCATTGAAGTTATGATTTTCCTGCCTCTTAGTTGACAAGTGTTTTTATTGTGTCCTGGACATTTTGCCTATAATATGAGATTCCAACTCCTTTCTAAATATTTTACTTAGCAGACAGTTACTCTGTTTAGCTTTGGCTTGCAGATCCAGGCCTACTTCTGTGTACCATGGTTCTAATGACAGTTTAGTTTTCAGAGCTCTTGCAATGTTGTTCAGGTCTGCTTCATTTAATTGCTACCTGGAGGGCACTCAGAAAACCTGGTATTCCATACTGCGCTTCAGTTCGCAGACCTTTTGGCCTATTAACTTAATTTTATTTTTTTTCAAAGCTTTTATTTATTTATTTGTCAGATTGAGAGAGAGAGTGCGAGCACAAGCAAGGGGAGCAACAGGCAGAGGGAGAAGCAGGCTCCCCACTGAGCAAGGAGCCTGATGCGGGACTCAACCCTGGGATCATGACCTGAGAGAAAGGCAGACGCTTAACTGACAGCCACCCAGGTGTCCCTGGCCTATTAATTTTAGAATATTTCACATGTGAGTGGATCAGGAGCGTGTTTAGGATTTGCCGTGTACGTTTAAAGGATGCTTTTCTTCAGGTTTTTTTCTCTTTGAGATCGTCATTCCAATCACTAGTTAGGGGATGAGGGTGCTACCTGCTACTAGTGGGTGAGGGATAGAGGTTTAGGTTACTCACTAGGTCTCTACTGGCACAATATTGCTGGAAGAAAAAAGTTGTCGCCAGTCTTCCTGTTACTGCTGGGGGGAGAAGGAGAGTGGAATCCACACTCTACACTTATTCTCTAATGGTACTTTAGTGGGCAGGAAGCATCAGCAGTGTTTAATTGGAGTAAGTCAGGTATTGTCAAAAAGTTTTTTGGTCTCCTTTCATAATCCTTTGCTAGAAAAAAAATCGGTTTCTTGGAGGTGTGTGTGGGTGTGTGTGTGTGTGAGAGAGAGAGAGAGAGAGAGAGAGAGAGAGACTATAGGTGGTTCTGGGTTGTAGGCTTTACCAGTGCCCAGTCCGGGATATATAGAGATAAAGAGAAAGCCTACGGAACTCACCATCGTGTTGTTCCTTACATTTTGAGACCCTTAGCCAGTCCGTCTTCCTCCTCCTATTTTTCAGAGATCTCTTATAATTGTCTATTATTATATTACATCTAAGGGTTTTAGTTATACTTAGGAAGAATATGAAAAATGAGAAGAGAAGTGAGTCTAGTCCATCTTCTTCAGAACTAGAAGTTCTTGTTCATTTTTAATTACTTTTCTAGGTGCAAACACATTTAGGAATGTTAGGATTTCTTAGTGAATTGACTCCTTTAACATTAATTATGTAATTTCCCTCTTTTTTTTTTTTTTAAAGATTTTATTTATTTGTCCGAGAGAGTGAGAGAGCACAAGCAGGGGGAGTGGCAAGCAGAGGGAGAAGCAGGCTCCCTGCTGAGCAAGGACCCCCCCCCCCCATGCGGAACTTGATCCCAGGACCCTGGGATTATGACCTGAGCCGAAGGCAGACGCTTAACTGACTGAGCCACTCAGGCATCCCTATAATTTCCCTCTTCATCCCTGACAACATTCATTGTTCTAAAGTCTGTTGTGCCTGATATTAATATAGCTATTCTACGTTTCTTCTCATTAGTATTTACATGGTACATCTCTCTCCATACCTTTATTTTGAACCTGTCTGTGCTCTTTTATTTAAAATGGGTACTTTGGGGGTGCTGGGGCGGCTCAGTCAGTTAAGCATCTGACTTTGGCTCAGGTCATGATCTCAGGGTCCTTGGATCAAGCCCCACGTCGGCTCCCAATTCAGTGCAGAGTCTGCTTGTCCCTCTGCCCCTCTCCCTGCTCATGCTCCCTCTCTCTCTCTCAAATAATAAAATCTTTAAAAAAATAAAATGAGTTCTTTGCTGAAGCATATAGTTTGTTCATTATTTTTTTAATCTAATCTGCATTTTCTATCTTGTTGCTTTTAGATCATTTACATTTAATGTAATTATCCATAACAGTTGGCTTTACAGTTAAAATTTTGCTATTTGTTTTCTGCTTGTTCTATCTGCATTTGTTCCATTTATTTATTTATTTATTGGTTCTCTTTTGGATTGAGTATTTTTTTACCAATACATTCTATTTCTACTTTGGGCTTATTTTCTCTTTATCAGAAAATTTAGCGGTTGACCTAGGGTTTCTAATAACCACCTTTAAGTAGTCAGAGTGTACCTTCAAATGATATACTTCATTTGTAGCGTGAGAATCTTACAACATCATACTCCCAATTCCTAATTCTTTGTGTTGTTGTTGTTATGAGTTTTACATTTTTACCTATGCTGTTAACACAATATCTTGTTTTCCTTTAAATGGATAGTTATCTTTTAGAGTAGTTAAAATAAGAAAAATATATTTTGTATTTACCTTCATTTTTACCATTTTTAGCACTCTTCATTTTCTCTTATAGGAAGAGATAAAGAGATAAGTTTCTCATTTCATATTTCTTCTGCTTAAGCAACTTCCTTTAACAGTTTTATGATATAGGTCTGCTAATAATACGTTCTCTGTTTTTGTTTGTTTCAGAAAATCTTTATTCCTCCTTCACTTTTGAAGAATATTTCCATTGATACAGAATTCAGGATTGGCAGGGTTTTCCCCTTCTGCTTTTAATTCATCACTCCATTGTCATCTGGCTTGAATAATTTCTGATGAGAAGCATGATATAATGCTTGATTTTTTTTCTTTTATGTTAAATACTCATTTTCTCTGGCTCACACAGATTTTCTATGTGTGTCTGTGTGTATATATGTTATTGTTGTATTTTTGTTTTGTTTTGTTTTGCATTTATTCTGCTTAATGTTCTCTGAGTTTCTTATATTTGTGGTTTGATGTCTTTTATTAAATTTGGCAAATTCTGGTTATTAGGTCTTCAAATATTTTTTCTCTTCCCTTCTTCTTCCTCTTGGTATTTCTGTTACATGTATGTTAGACTTTTTGATATTGCTCCATAGCTCTTAATGTTCTGTATCTAAAAATGTATATTTATATTTAGTACATTGGAGTTTGAGTGGATATCTGCTAAAAATTGGATTCACACTAACAAACTAATTTTCATATTCTGTTGGAATGCTATTTATACCTATATACTTAAAGAGCAAAATTACTGTACTCTTATGGTTATGTCTTAAACTGTTCTGCATGTGTATGAGTTAAATGTTTTATTCCATGTTAGTTTTATAATCTTTTATTTTGAAATAACTTTGGACTTAGAGAAAAATTATAAGAATAGGACAGGGAGTTCATGTATACTCATCTTCCAGCTTTAGATTTAACACCTTACATAACCATAGTACAATGATGAATACTGTGTAATTAACATTGGCTGTATGTCCTTATTTTAACAGCTGCGGAAATAGTTCAAGAAATTGAAAATATGGAGAAGACTAGGATGCGTCTTGAAGCTAGTAAACTCAATGAAAGCGTATGTTGATGGTCTATTTCATTATCTGGGTAGAAATGATGGAAAGAAAAATTGAGTGCCCCAATAAAGTTAAAGCATGCCAGAATTAAATCTGCTCAATAGGAAATGTCCTGGAACACATTTCCATTTAATGTATTATGATTTACTTGCCACTCATTTTTAGCACAGAATTCTGTCACATTTAGCAGTGTTCTAGGACAAAATACAGTTATAGTCCTCTGGGAAAAGCATATGCCTTTACATCAAGTGGTCTTGATATTAGTCCTTTCTCTGCTGGTTGCTTTTGATAAGCTCTTTAATATCTGTGGCCCTTAGGATCTTCGTCTGTAAAACTCAGGGGTTGAACTGTATGATCTCTAAAATCCCCCTTTAGCACTGGCATTCTGCAATTCCGTGATTATACTGATGGAGAAATTAAGTAATTGTAAAACTTTATGAGGATTGAGTATCTATTGAGCTTATTGAGGGAATCAGAGATTTAAAATTCTTCACTGTTGCCTTCCTCTAGCTTGATGGTCCAAAACTTGAGGAAAGGATACCAAAGAAGAATATAGTCATTGTGTCCTATGACACTGGAGGAAGTGTTTTGGGCTCTCCCAAGTAGACTTTTATTCCTAGACCATCGGTAATGTGTCTGTAAGGAAAGCTACGACCTTAGGGAAGTAAGTTTATAATCAGATAGTAGAAAAAAAATGAGATTTTCATTGACTTTATCATTACCTATGTGCTAACTATAGATGAAAACTATAATGAATCATGTAAGTAGATTTCTGATCTTTTAAGTCTAAGATTTTTAAAAGTGGAAGCAGAAATTTAACACACTAAAATCTTACGTTATCATATTTTCTTTATATGTTACTTTTCCAGTAGACTTAGAGAAGTTAGGTTGGAATAGGGAGAAGACAAACAAGAAAATCTGCCTTATTAATAATCTGCTAAATGCTTCTTCAGTCTTGTAGTTTCAAGTGTTACTTCTTATATTAATGAATGTGAAAAATTAAATATTGAAAATAGGAATTTGTTGTTAATACTTCATCTTAGCATTAATTTGTATATTAGTGTTGCATTTTCTACAGATGAGAAAACAATAGTGAGTAAAAGGTATACTTATGCTATTCAGAGGAAGTTCACAGGAGTTATTCTTCCTAGGTTTATATAAAACAGAGATAAGAGATTATTTTCCCCTATTTTAAACATTCACATTTGAGATTTTAAAGTTTGTAGTACTAATTTCTGTTTTTGTCATATTTTGAATTTTTAATTAAGTTTTTTTGGATCATTTTAGATAATGGTTTTTACAAAGGACCAAACAGAAAAGGAAATAGATGAAATTCACAGTAAATATCGTAAGTTGTGTGACATTTTCTTTATTACAGAGAGCTTGGGATGCAGATTTTCATCTTAATTTTTTAAAATAAATTTTTATAGTAATGTTTGATATAAACTTGTTAATATTACTTAAGCAACTGAATTTTAGTTGAGTGTTTATTCAGTGACCCTTTTTGTAACTCTGTACCTGCTTTTTGATTTCTAACATTCTACTTTGAGCTTATCACTAACCACTTTGCTGCAAAATATTAATTAGCTGCTCTCAAAGCTTCTCTGTGAATATAAAATGGAATTAAAATGGAAACTTTCCTGACTTCCCATCCTGTCCTCAGGCCACTCACTGGCAACAGTTCTGTGAAGAATTTCAGCACTTCTGTGGCTTCCAAATTTGTGCCAAAAATATTTTTCATTTTATCAGTTATTACCAACTTCCAAATTACTTCCTTTTCCTTATTAGGCCTTTGTATATATCTTTTCCAGGGCCAGCGCTTTAATGTTTTGTCAATTTGGTAGCTGTTTTTGCTTGGTTGGTTGCATTTTTAGTTTAAATTTAAACGTAAGTGCCTGACAAGCAGGTAGTTAATAAATATTTGTTAAATGAGTATTCCACCCCTGATATGCTTTAGTTGTGCTAAGAGAATTTTGTTTTCTTCTTTTAGTTCTCAGGCTTTGAATGTGTAGGTTCAGTAGTGATCTGTTTGGGGAGGGGGGGTGAAGTACACAGGCACTAGATACAGGTGTGATGGCCCGTGCGTTACTAGAGTAGGAAAAGAAGCCTCGAGTATTCATGGACCACAGACTGAGCAACAAAAGTCACTGTTTTTCTGTTGTTAGAAAGATAAGTGTGATGGGAGCCTCCTTAATCAATTTTTGGGAAGTCAACGTGATTTTTCTTGAGATAGGAGAGTGAGACTATCAAATGATCACTGAATTGCAAAAAAAAAAAAAAAAAAAAAAAAAAAACTGTAAAAATAAGGAAGCCAGAAAATTTGCTTGGAGGGAAAGTAATTTAAACCATTAAAAGAATGATATCTGGGGGGGCTGGGTGGCTCAGTCGGTTAAGTGTTAGTGTTCAGCTTGGGTCAGATTCCAGGGTCCTGGGATCAAGCCCCACATCTGGCTCCCTGCTTGGCGGGGAGCCTGCTTCTCCTTCTCCGTCTGCTGTTCCCCCTGCTTGTGTGCTTTCTCTCTCTCTATCAAATAAATAAAATCTAAAAAAAAAAAAAAAATGATATCTAACAGTGCCATACTGAGAAGAATGTGAATTAGATTTAGGCAAGAAAATATATAACCATCTATTGCTCCCCATTTACATATCTAAAAGAAAGTCACTTGATAGGTCATACTAAATTAATGCAGTTAGCCCTAAAATAAACCTCCATATCTAATTAAAAAATACATGAAATGGGCAATTTCCTTGAAAGATACAAATTACTAAACTGTATTCAAGAAGAAGTAGATAGGCAAATTGAATTTGCAGTCCCTGAAGAAATGCCGGGTCCAAATGGGCTCACTGAGAAATTCCATGAAATAGGTAAGGAAGGAAATAATATCAATCCCATACATATTCTGCTAGAAGGTTGAAATGGAAGGAGTACTTCCTACCTCATTTTATGAGGCTGGAGTTTCCATGAAACTACAGACCAAAGACAGTATAATAAAAATTCTGACCAGTATTCCTCATGAACACAGATGCAAAAATCCTTAACAAGGTTTTACTAAATCTGGCAATACATAAAAAGGGTAATACATCATAACCAAGTGGGATGTATCGTAATAAGGCAAGATTGGTTTAATTTTAGAAAATTAATCATTGTAATTCACTGTATTAAGTGACTGAAAAAAACCGCTGTATGATTCTCTAAGTAGATGCAGAATAAGCATTTGACAAAATCGAACACCCGTTAATAATAAAAACTCTCACTAAAATAGAATGTCTTCAGTCTGATAAAGAATATCTACCAAAAAACCTTCAACTAACATCATAATTAATGATGAAATAGTAAACACTTTTCTTCCAATTGGGAACAAGGTAGAGGTGATGATTCTTACTTCTTTTGTTTAACATTGTACTGTAGGTCCTAAACAGTGTGAAGAAGCAGGAATAAATAGTATACAGATTTGAACAGAAGGAATAAAACTTTATATTCACAGTCAAGATGATCATCTTTCACAAATAGTTTGAATCAAAAGAAAAAGCTTAAAGAAAATGTGATAAATTTTATTTCAGTAGAATTAAACTTTTACTCTTTAAAAGGCAAATATGAAAATGAAAAATCAAGCTACAGATTGAGAAAATATTATAAAAATTTATATTTGACAAAGTACTAGTGTCTATATTATGTTCTGTATATATGTCCACACAGAGATTTTTGAAATCAGATTTATTGAGATGAAATTCATCAGGACAATTGTATATTATTGACAAATGTTATGGCAGCTTATTCATATTATCCTAAATCGAAAACAATCTAAATATCCATAAACATGCTATGATACATCCATCTGCAATGGAACAGTACTCAACAATAAAAAAGAATTAACTCTCCACATAGAAAACAACATCGAGGGATGTCAACAACATTGTGTTACAACACAAGCCAAATTAAAAAGCATCTTGAATGGTTCCATTTATATGAAGTTCTAGAAAAGGCAAAGATTAGTAACAGAAAGCAAATTGGTACTGCCACCTGCTGTGGGTGGAGGAAAAGGGGATCACGAAGGAACTCTTTTAGGTGACTTAAATCTTCTATTTCATGATTGCATTAGTAGTTACATGACTGCACATTTTTAAAAAAATGCGTCAGATTGTTTGCTTAAAATTGACTAATTTTATTGTGTGGAAATTATTTCTCAGGAAGTCTGATTTTAAAAACTTAGTGACAAGAGTGGCATTCTTTTCTATTTCTGCTGATTCTCATGAGCTTCTTCATTTAAACTGTTGCCATGTGTTTTTTTGGTTAAAATATATGAGAACTATCTAGCCTGATGCAGATACGTAATTGAAAAGAGGGAAGTGTTTCAGTAGATTTTTTAAGGTAATCATGGATAGTCTTGGCAAGTGTTATTTCAGAAAGGTTATTTACAATGGAATATAAAATCATAATAATGAAGTTTCTGTTCTCTATTGCATAAAAATCTACTGGTCCGTAATGTGCTTTTTTTTTTTTAATAAAATTTTCTTTCTTTCTTTCTTTCTTTTTAAAGATTTTATTTATTTATTTGACAGAGATAGAGAGATAGAGACAGCCAGCGAGAGAGGGAACACAAGCAGGGGGAGTGGGAGAGGAAGAAGCAGGCTTCCAGTGGAGGAGCCTGATGTGGGGCTCAATCCCAGAACACTGGGATCACGCCCTGAGCCGAAGGCAGACGCTTAACGACTGAGCCACCCAGGTGCCCCTGTCATATGCTTTGAATGGACCTTTTTACTAACCTGTGAATGATTTTGTAGCATCATTTGTTGGTTATTTGGAAAATAATCGTTCATTGAGTTACAAATGTTTGCATAATTATATTGCATTTATATTATATAATGTCAAAAATAGCATCCCTTAGTTTCAGCACCAGTCTTATCAGAAAAGTTAAGTATTGGAAAGTTGTCACATCATAATCGTAGATACAAGTTATCTAGAATTCTGATTTTCACTTGAAAGCTATTCTTTTATATTTGTCAGCAAATACCGTTACTTGTTTTTCTTGAAGTGACATCTTCCCTCATTCATTTTTGAGAAAAATTTATTATCCAAGTGTGAATAATCACAATTTGTCTACTGTTCTAGAAAATAAAAAACAACGTTCATTTAAATAAAAAGTGTTCAAATAAAAACAATGTTCATTTAAAAAGTGGCTAATTTTAGCTCACAACTGAAATAATTACCCAAGTGCTTCTGCAGGGTACTTTAGGTATGTAGCAGAAGTGCTGTATTTGTAGTTCTCATTTTACCACTAAGGTTATTAAAAAGATACTATTCCAGGGCCAAAATTTAATGAGGTTAATAATTTTCTTACTGCTTCATCAAGGACATTCTTAAGCAAAATTGGCTTTTTTTAAATGGGTGGTGCATGGTCATGTTACTGGTACAGGTCAGGGTCACTTCCTTGGCTCATGCTGAGACACCAGCGGTTTTATCTACGATTACTATTGCACTATCAGTGCATATGTCAATGTGACAAAAAAAGGTAAGTAAAATCGGTTTTAACCTCATTTGCCCTCTGAAAGAGGGTCAGAAATCTTCAGCAGTCAACCAGTACATTTGGAACTCCGCTGTTTATTTATTATTTTTAAAGATTTTATTTATTTGACAGAGAGAGAGACAGCCAGCGAGAGAGGGAACACAAGCAGGGGGAGTGGGAGAGGGAGAAGCAGGCTCCCAGTGGAGCAGGGAGCCCGATGTGGGGCTCGATCCCAGAAAGCAGGGATCATGCCCTGAGCCAAAGGCAGGTGCTTAACAGCTGAGCCACCCAGGCGCGCCGGAACTCTGCTGTTTAGAGTGTAGAGGATGGGTAGGGGAGACAGCCAAGAAAACTGAAGGAGTGCCCAGGAGATAGGAGGAGAACTTGGAAATGTGGTATCAGAATATCTAGGAAAACAACGTGTTTGAAGAAAGGAGATATGATGAATTGTGTCAGATGCTTCTGTGGAAGGTTGAGTAAGAGATGGAAAGCATCAGTACATTTCACAACTCAGAGGCAGTACATTAACTTCCACGAGAACAGTTTCATTAGAGAGGAGGCATCAGAAGCGCTCCATGTCGGTTGAAAGCCAAACGGAGGTGAGGAGGTAAAACTGTTCATGTGGACAGCTCTTGAGGAAGGTTTTACTGTGTCAGAGACAGCAGAAAAATGAGGGTATAGCTGGAGGTGGGTGTTGGTGAAGGGATGGTTCTGTTTTTTTTTTCAAGTTGAGAGATACTTAATCTTGTGGCTTTCAGATCTTTTTTGACTGCAGCCCACAGTGAGAATTTTATTTTATTTTATTTTATAGATTTTATTTATTTATTTATTTATTTATTTATTTATTTATTTATTTATTTGTCAGAGAGAGAGAACACGAGCAGGGGATGTGGGAGAGGGAGAAGCAGACTCCCCCCTGAGCAGGGAGCCAGACTTGGGGCTCATCCCAGGACCCTGGGATCATGACCTGAGCTGAAAGCAGACACTTAACCTACTGAGCCACCCAGGCACCCTGAGAATTATATTTTAGATATAATTCATTAGATATTTTTTTGTGAAATGAAAGTTTCACAAGGCAATATTTACCCTTCTCATTTTTTTAAAAGGTTGTATTCAGATGTTTTCAAATGATGTTTGCATTCCCCCTCCTCAACCTTAAGTGGCCACAACATTAGAAAAAATTATTTTCTATCATTTTTCTCTCAAAATTTCTGTGACTTTGAAAAAATACAAGTAGTGAGATAATTATGTTTCAGAGCCAGTTGGTTACGCTTATCCAAACCATCCATACTACATCCTACTCTCTGTCTCTCTCTCTCTCTCTCTCTCTTTTTTTTTAAGTAAGACTTTATGTTTTTAGAGCAGAGAAATGTTACAGAAAGTTCTCATATATCCCCCACCCCTACACATGCATGACCTCTCCCATTATCAACACCCCCCACCAGCGGGTACATTTGTTATAGTTGGTGAACCTACATTGCCACATCATAGTCACCCAAAGTCCATACTTTACCTTAGGGTTCATTCTTGGTGTTGGACAGAGATACAATGACATGCATTACTGTGGTATCCTGCAGAGTATTTTCACTGCCCTAGGAATCCTTTGTGCTTCATGCCCCCTGCTACAAAACCCCTGGCAGCCATCGGTCTTTTTATTATCTGCATACTTTTGCCTTTTCCAGAATGTCATATAGTTGCCATCATCTAATATGTAGTCTTTTCAGATTGTCTTCTGTCACTCGGCGATATGCATTTAAAGTTCCTCCATGTCTTTTCATGCCTTGATGGTGCTTTTCTTTTTAGTGCTGAATAATATTCCATTGCCTAGATGTACCATAGCTAATCCATTCAACAACCGAAGGACATCTTGGTTGCTTACTCTTGCCATTTTTAATGTACTCTGACACTTTCCATTCTACACATTATTTCGTTAAGAAAAAATGCTGGTCTATACCTAATTGTTTTCATAACCCACACTCTCACTTCCAGCAGAACAGTCCCAGGTGTATTTGTATGCCAGTGGGAAAAGTGCAGAAGAGGGGGAGATTGATGATATAAGACAGGGAGACGGTAATTACAGGTACTATATCTTTGAAAAGGCCTTAGTGATGGAATCCAGAACGTAAGTTAGGGCTTGGCCTTTTTTTTCCCCCCAAGAGAATAGATCTACACCTTTATTTATTTACTTTACAGTAAGTTTAAATCCTTGAGGGTTACATCATCACATGGATTCTGCGGCCAATGGCTTTAGCAGGAAGGTTGCTTCCGAATTTGGCATGAACCATGCCACTGTTTCCGTGAGCACGAGTTACTTTTCCTCAGTTACTCTGTCTGGTTTTGTTTGGTTTGCCACCAGGAGTCACTGTGTTGTTCTTTGCTTTGTACACATATGCACATCTCTTGCCTAGGTAGAATTCAGATTCATCTCGAGCGTAAGCATCTTCAGTTTTAAGAAGAGCTGTGTGCTCCCCCTCCGGTTCTGGAGACCCAGTTTATAGCCAGCAAAAATGGCCTTGGACCACAGCCTCCCAGATCTATTTGTCATTTTAGGAGTCCTGTTTCCAGCAGGTCTCCACAGGTTCCAAGATGGCCAGGAGTTGGCCTTTAATTGCTACAAGAAGAGTCATTTCTTGTTCAATATAAGGCAGAGAGAGCATATGTGCACAGATGAAGTAATGGTAGTTGGAAGAAGACAGAGCTCCTGTTGGAATGTTTCTGTGTTTTCAAAGTAGTGTGAGGCTGGCTGAGAAGGGAGTATTGTAGGTGTGAAAAGTGTGAAATGGTCATTTTGTAGTAAAGCAGAGTTTGCTAGAGAAGGGTGGAAAAGTTGTACAGCAGTGTTGAGTGCCCATTTTAGGCTTATGTCATGAATTTAAAGTGAGACTGGTCAGTTCAGGGCTAAATGAATAAGCCCTTAGTGAATGTTAGCAATTACTGTTACTCCGTCATCCAGGTTGAGATGCTTGAGGGTCCTAGGTGGTTGGTGAAAAAAATGCATTAGATTTTACCTTGAGAGACACTGACTCCAAACTTGTTCTGTGACTTAAAGTAGACGAGTGAATATTTCAGTGTCAGCATTTGGAGGGTGAGTCTGTCCCATTCTTGTGAGAGCCTGGCTTTGGTCTTATGTACCTCAGGGCTCATGGGCAGATCCAGAGATGCTTTGGCTTTAAAAGCTGGTCTAAAAAAGTAGTTAAGGCCTGGTGAAGGAGTGAAGGTCTTGAATTGGAGAAGCAGAAAGGGTAATATGATTCAAGTATTAAAAATCTTGAAGAATAAGAGTTGGTTGAATGTGGGGCTTATTCATCAGCTCCCACAATTACCTCAGCCATTTAATATTTTTAAGAGGTAAATTCAGGGCATCTAATTAGCAGAACTAAGATTTTAAACTGTAAAGTACTCCTTGCCAGATGGCACAGCTCCTGAAATGAGGTGAAGAGATGAATGGGAACAATTTTATTAGTTATAATCTCTTGGCATTGTTCATCTTTTGAGCAGAGGTTATTGGACTTCTTGGGCCAAAGCCAGAGCAGTGGCTGCCATTTACTTTTTGGTTTCCAGCCTAGCTGTAGGCGTAATCAGATTAAACAAAATCTCTTTTAAACCTAGGATTTTATTACTTCAGAAGAGAAAGTCATTAAGCCTCCTTAGCTCTTAATGAGATTACTTGAGCAAGTTTCTTAAGTAATTCTTACACCCATAATTCACATATACACAATGACTTTACTGGGAGAAGACCTAGACCAGGTCTGACCAAATTACGTAGACCCCATAGTGCTGGGTTATCTTTGCCTAACAGAAACCACATGTTAATGGTGGTAGTGATAGCCCACTGACTCTGGGGAGCTGAAGGAAGTATAAAATAATTATCCTCAAATGCAGAGTTAAATAGGACCTGAAAGAAATCACCTAGCTTATTTCTTAGATAGGATCTCACCTATTTCTGAGGAGCTAACTTTTTCCAGTAATCTTTATGGCCAGCCCACATTTCTTCTGCTGAAATTTTAACCAGTCTCTTATTTAAAATTCACCAGACACTTTTTAAGTTGACATGTCAGTTTCACTGGGAGTTTTATGCATACTGTACACATAAATATATTGGGATTAGGAGCAGTTTCTCCCTTATGTGCAAAGAACAGTCACATTTATAGATCAGGAATATTGAAATCCTTGTGCAAGTGGAGGCAAAACTGTCTTAAGCCACAGTGGGGAGGGAAGTCAATTGAACCTTCACCCCGCAGGATTTTGCATGTCTGTAGACAAGAATTCTTTTCCGTTGCCATCAGTTATCTACTGAGCTGTGACATAGCTCAAAGGCAGTGAATGCCTGGAATCTTGGAAGGGTAGCTCTAGAGAATGCATAGTTTTCAATAAAAGCACCAATTTTTTCCTACACTCAATTATTCTTAGTGTACCACAGGGAAAGTGTTGGTTACTGTATGAAAATGGTCTCAAAACTTGAACTGTTTGCAGCATGATTCTTCCTGAAGTACATTTTTACAGAATTTATGACATCATTTTGGGCGATGACTGAAGTGTTTGACGGTGCTAGACAAGTCAAGTGCATCCTCAGCTATCTGAACTGTAGCTCAGGATCACAAATAGACGTCCTAAAGGCTGTGCTCTAACAATGCCTAGCTATTCTTTATTGAGTAAATTAAAGTACGTTAATAATGGTGACCTCGAGATGAGGCTTATGTTATCTTCAGTTGTATTAAAGTAGCAGGTGTTATTAAGATTGGTGTAATTACGATATCCTGAGATAAGGTGGATTGGGGGTGGGTGGTGGATGTTAAAGGGATCATGATGGGAAACAGGCAAGAAATGTGAAGGAAAGGGGGAATTGAAGTGGATATCCTTTGATTTTATAATCCAGCTTTCCTGGAGGCTTTTGCTTTTATATTCAGTTAGTGTTCTTCATGTTAGTACCCTTTTGTTTCTTGTGGGTTAGAATGGTGTCTTTTGGATATATTCAAGAAAATGATATCTTTTGTGCTCTATCAAAAGCCTCTTGGAGTATGGGGTTTGGGAAAAAAACCCTACAGTAGCAAACTAGGAATATCCTGTTTCCATGTTTGTATCTGGGGAAAGAAGAAGATAAGGAGAGGCTTCCATGACCCCAGCCCTTTGTATTTTTGCGCTTGCCAGCTTGTAAGTTTATTGTAAGTGATTCCCAAGGATGTTGTTCTTTTTTTAAAAAATATTTTATTTATTTATGAGAGAGAGAGAGCATGCCAGTGAGCACAAGGGGGGAAGGGGCAGAGGGAGAGGGAGAAGCAGATTCCCCGCTGAGCAGGGAGCCCATCTCGGGGCTCCATCCCAGGACCCTGGGATCATGACCTTAGTTGAAGGCTGACACTTAACCAACACTTAACTGAGCCACCCAGGTGCCCCCCAAGGATACTGTTCTTGAGCAGACTTGTACACTTCTTGATATTCAGTTTGTTAGCATAACAAAAATACAACTTTTATAGTCCTTGCTTTACTGAGATGATCTTTTGAATTTTAGGTAAAAAACATCAGAATGAATTTCGGCTTCTGGTGGATCAGGCCAAAAAAGGATACAAGAAAACTGTTGAAATGTCAAAAAAAAAAGTAACAAAAGAAGAAGATGGATCTACAGAAAAGCTATTACCTCTGTGCGTGGGTAAGAGACTAATTACAATTAATTAATAACTAAAAACAGAAATATGTTGAATTTCACTATTTATTTTAAGATTTTATTTATTATTTTATCTTAGAGCGTGAGTGTGTGAGAGAGCAGGGAGAGGGGCGGAGGGAGAGGGAGAGAATCTCAAGTAGACTCCCTGCTGAGTGCAGAGCCCAACGCAGGGCTTGATTTCATGACCCTGAGATCATGACCTCAGCCAAAACCAAGAGTTGGACACTTAACGACCCAGGTGCCCCTGAATCACTGTTTATTTTTAATATAAAAAGAAAATAAAACCATGGGATTTTACCTTTTTATTAGGTATCTGAAGTGGGAAAAAGTATTTTTAGACATTTGGCAGTTGTTGCATATAAACTAGGTTTGTTATTGTGGGGAAAATGATTGGGAGAATGTCCGGAAGACAAGTTTCTAAAATCTTTCATTTAATGATAAATCAGAAGTTTTTTAGTTGTTTCAGCCTGAAGATGTTTTCTAGGTGTAGGATTTATTGCTGTACATCTTCAGATATTCTACAAATAATTTTATCTTAGAATAATTTTTGTTATCGGTCACTGGTATTTATTTTGGATGGAATGTTCTGCTAAAAAGTCTGAAGCTTATATAGGTGTGCCCATACATAGCACATCCTTAATTTTGATTCATCTTAAAATTTGAGATGAATATTATATTTCTTTTTTTTTTTTTAAGATTTTATTTATTTATTTGACAGAGACAGAGACAGCCAGCGAGAGAGGAAACACAAGCAGGGGGAGTGGGAGAGGAAGAAGCAGGCTCATAGCAGAGGAGCCTGATGTGGGGCTCGATCCCAGAATGCCGGGATCACGCCCTGAGCCGAAGGCAGACGCTTAACCGCTGTGCCACCCAGGCGCCCCAAATATTATATTTCTATTGCCAAGGCTTTGGGCCAGTGAATAAAACAGAATCATAATGGAGGAAAATGCACAAGAAAATTCCTGATTATTTTTTTCTTTATTGTGATAAACTATACATATTTATCATTTTAACCATTCATAAATGTATAGTTCAATGGCATTAAATACATTCAGAATGTTTCAAAACAATTACCACCATCTAGACCCAAAACTTTTTCATCATCCAGCAGAGACGCTGTACCCATGAAAAATAATAACTCTTGCCCTTTCCCAGCCAGACCCTGGTAATCTCTGTTCTACTTTCTGTGCGAATTTGCTTATTCTGGGTACCTCACATAAGTGGAATTGTATTGATGTTTGTCCTGTGTCAACTTATTTCACTAAGCATAATATTTTCAGAGTCCCGTTGTAGCATATATCAAAATTTCATTGCTTTTTATGACCAAATACTATCTCATTGTGTGTACATGCCACATTTTGTTTGTTCATCTGTAATGGGTTATTTTCACCTTTTGGCTGTTGTGAGTAATGCTCTATGAAGATTGGTGTTCAGATATCTGTTCAAGTCTCTGCTTTCCATTCTCTTGGATATATACTTAAGGGTGGGGTTTCTTCTTCTTATGGTAATTCTGCGTTTACCTTTTGAAAAAGCACAGAACTCTTTCCAAAGCAGCTGTACCATTTTACATTCCTGCCAGCAGTGCTTAAGGATTCCAGTTTCTCTATATCCTTGGCAACACCTGTTCTTTTTGTTTTTGTTTTTGTTTTTACCATAGCCATCAAGGTAGGTGTGAAGTGAATATCTCATGGTTTTGATTTGCATTTTCCTAATGACTAATAATGTTGAGCATCTTTTCATATGCTTATTGGCCATGTGTTTTTCTTTGGAGAAATGTCTGTTCATGCTCTTTGTTCATTTTTCAATTGGTTTGTTCGGGGGTTTTTTTGTTTTTTTAGGAATTCTTTATATATTCTGGATATTAATCTTTTTTCCATATATATGATTTGCAAATATTTGTAAATATTTTCTTGGTTGTCTCTGTTTTCTTCATAGTTTCTTTTGATGCACAAAGGTGCTTAATTTTGATGAAGTCCAATATATCCATTTTTTCTTTTGTTGCCTGTGCTTTTGGTGTTATATCCATGAAATTGTTGCCAAACCGTTCATGAAGATTTTCCACTTTGTTTTCTCCTAAGGGTTTTTTACTATTTTAGCTTTTAACGTTTAGGTCTGTGATCCTTTTTGAGTTAATTTTTGTGTATGGTATAAGATAAGGGTCCGACTTCATTCTTTTATGTGTAGATAAAGCACCAGTTGTTAAAAAGACTATCCTTTCCACATGGAACGCTCTTGATATTGTTGAAAATCGTTCATCTGTTTTGATCGCATGTCTTCAGGGAGGCTTGCTGTAGAGCCTCAGAGTTGTGGGCTCTGTTTGATGTTCTATTCTGACATCTATGGACAGATATGAAAGATAACTGACTTTTAGTACCCACAAATTGTTGAATGATACTTGTCCCCAAGAGGGAATTTATCTTGGAGAGGCTTATGTAAGAGGAGAAGAAGTAAGAAAAGATAAGTCAGGTGCAAGAATAAAAGATAGTTTTAAGTTGAATTCCTACTCCCTTGTTTGAAAGCTTGATTGCAGTCTCCTGTTCAGCTGAGTTGAATTGTCTGGGTTCACGGAGTTTACTGGGTGATTGATTCTTCTTAACGTGATCCTGGGTGTCTCTTTACAAGAGGAGATCTTTGAGCCCCTGGGTTGTGGTTGTGGTTAGCTTCTTCTTTCCTTTTCCCAGGTAAACACTGGCAGGTACAGCTTTGTTTTGGTAATGATTTGGCTTATTGAAAGCCCGACAACATCAAGAGCTTATTTATAGAAATTACACTTTTGTGATGTATGCTGTTCTTTCTTTTCTTTTTTCTTTTTTTAAAGATTTTATTTATTTATTTGACAGAGATAGAGACAGCCAGCGAGAGAGGGAACACAAGCAGGGGGAGTGGGAGAGGAAGAAGCAGGCAGGCTCCCAGCGGAGGAGCCTGATGTGGGGCTCGATCCTGTAACGCCGGGATCACGCCCTGAGCTGAAGGCAGATGCCCAACCGCTGTGCCACCCAGGCGCCCCCGCTGTTCTTTCATATAACAAAAACTTTTTATTTTGGAAAAATCTTGACTGTATGGACTTGGAAAGGTGTTTTTTGTTTTTCAGAATCTGTCTTATTTCTGTAAATTTTCTCTTTATGACAATTCTTTTTAGTGTCTTTTGTTGAAGGTCACTTGCCTGTACAAGCACGCTGGATGAGTGATGTGTGGAAGCTCTGCTTCTCTGTGAGGAAACTCATGGAAGGGGGCTCTATACTGTTAGCACATGTGGCTTGCATGCTAAGTACTTACTCAGTTCCTGAATCTTAAAGACAGTGCAACTGAAATCCTAACAGGGTCCTGAAACAGGGTCACCTGAAGCAGGTGAGGGAGAGTCCTGGGCAGTGAGGGATCCTTCATGGATATTAGTTTCTGCACTTGTATTTGCAGATATTTGGTCATACCTGTATGACACATTCTTGCAAACACTATCTGCATGCCTCCAGCTTCCTTTATTTTTATCTGCAGCAAGAGACCTCAGAAATTCAGAATACAACAAAGGAGTCATAGAAATATGACATGTATTATATCAAACAGAAATACTGGTTATGTCTGATTAGTTTTCCTTTTCCATATTGAATATTAGATTCTATTTAATGGACTAAGAAATATCCAGATGGATTCACTACCACATAGTAGTCAGTGACAAATACCATAGTTCTTTTTTTTTTTTTTTTTTTTAAAGATTTATTTATTTGAGAGAGAGAGCACAAGAGTGGGCTGAGGGCAAAGAGAGAGGGAGAGAGAGAATCTTTAAGCAGTCTCCCTGCCGAGCATGGAGCCCAACATGGGCCTTGATCCCAGGATCTATGAGATCATGACCTGAGCCAAAACCAAAGTTGAATGCTCAATCGACTGAGTCACCCAGGTGCCCCAAGCCCATGGTTCTCTTACTGATTGAATTTTTAATCCTTTTTTGTTGTGTTTTATGTTTATCAGTTTTCTCCGATCTGTGAAATATGCAGGAATTCTTTGGTAATACTGTAAATAGAAGCCTCATTAGAATTACACAGTTCACTACTCCTGGTTTTAAAAGGAAGTTTTGTTTTTATTTTTTATTATTTTATTATTTTTTATTCTTTAAAGATTTATTTATTTATTTGAGAGAGTGAGTGAGCGAGAGCACACAGGGGGAGCAGCAGGCAGAGGGAGAGGGAGAAGCAGACTCCCTGCTGAGCGCAGAGCCTGATGACACAGGCTCAATCCCAGGATCCTGAGATCATGACCTGAGCCAAAGGCCAGATGCTTAGTCTCATGGGGCTTGATCCTGGGACTCCGGTTCAAGACCTGAGCCGAAGGCAGACGCTTAACCAACTGAGCCACACAGGTGCCCCGGAAATTTTGTTTTTAAATTAATTAAAATGGAAATACGTGGGATGGACAGTATAATTAGATGGCACATGGTAGTGTTGATTCTTATTCTCTGTCACTAGAGTTTTGGAATCAACGTTACATAAACTTCCATTTTACTAGGTACAAATAGCAATAAAAATGTAGAAATAATAAACAGAGAGGTTGCAGATTTTATGGTACTCTTAAGTGTTTCTTTTTCTTTGTTTTTTGTTTTTTTAGAGCAGGAAGATAAAAAAATGAAATACTCAGATACTCCCCCGGTAACAAACCACTTCTCTCAATCAAAGCTGGAATCCCCAGGGAGAATGGAGCCTGATAGAACAGATGATTCTTCTAGTTGTACTGATATTCAAGAAGAAGCTCTTTCTTCATCAGAATCAGACTCATTCAATAGGTAAGAAACCTGTATTACCTGATTATTTTAAATTTCTATTTCCTGCGCATGCTAAGATAGATAGGCAAAAATAATTAGAAAATAACTTTGAGGCCTGGGGCAGTTCATTGTTCTTCCACTTCAATCTCCTCTTCTGCTTTGTAACTTGCACGGTGATAGCAAGCAAGGCAGCATGTGGGAGAGTATTGCAGTGGCCATGGATATTTTTTTGTCAAGACAATGAGTGAAGAAGATAAAGATAGCTATACTAGAAAATAGAAATGATCAGAAAGACAACGCATAGGACAATAAAACAAAAAAGAAAATTTAATTGAGCAAGTAAGAATGGATGGGGACACTTTAAAAATGAGAGATGTGGAGGCGAGTCATTTTTCCAAATGATTTTTTAAAAGATATTTTTAAAAGATGACTTAGAGTTAAATCATTGTATACATGTTTACGATATGTGTATATATATACGTATATGTATATAACTTTTGTGTTCTGGCATTTCATTTTATATCATAAGCCATTTGTACCCATGTTTCTGCCTCATCTTTATAGCTGTTTTTGTCATGGGTACAGCGTTCTCTTCTAGTTCTGTACCATAAATGACCAGATTCTTCCATTTCTGTTAGATAGCTACATTTTCCCCAGTGTTCTACTTATACATCTAAGACTGTGGTAAAGCTCTCTATATATAGAGCCTTTTGTTTCTGATAAATTATTTTTAACACTATTTTGGCCATGGTAGGTGTTGTTGCCTTCTGAATGAATTATACCAATTTTAAATGCTACCATCAGCAAGTCCAGTAGGCAGTATTTGTTTTTAAATACAAGTTGTGTAGGAATGCTAGGTAAAAATGGAGGAAAATCAGAGTTCAGGGGAGTAAGAGTTCATTTTTAACCATAGTCACAGAATGCCTGAATGTCTGGGAATACCAGGGTGAGTTTGAATTTGAAGTGGGGGAATGGAAGAAACTGTAGGAGGGAATACATGGCAGCCAGATTTATATTTATGTATTTGGTGGTGAGAGGATGGTTAAGTAGGGTGAATTTGTTGGAGGTCTTGTCCTCAGACAGATTTATTGGCATCACCGAAATGTGAGAGGATTATTAAACCACTAAAAAAAATCTTTTTAATGTAACCTCTTATATTCTATTTCACATTTTAATTAGTTCTGCACATGTATGTGTACACGTACACCCATATCCAGTGGAACTACCTACTAATTGCCAATTTTTAACAGCTATATTGAGATAAAATTTACATACCATACAACTCACTTGTGTAAGTGTACAATTTAATGGTTTTTAGTATGTTCACAAATTTGTACAACTGTCACCACAATTTTAGAACATTTTCATCACCCCAAAAAGAACCCTCATACTCATTAGCAGTCACTTTCCATTTCCTCCCAACTCTGCCAGCCGCTGGCAGCTACTCATCTACTTTGTGTCTCTGTAGATTCGCCTATTCTGGACAGCTCATATCAGTGGGATCATATAGTATGTGGTCTTTGTGACTGGCTTCTGTTATTTAGCATAATATTTTCAAGGTTCATATTGTAGCATGTTTCAGTGCTAGATTCCTTTACATTGCAGAATATTACTCTGTTGTATGGGTATACATTTTATTATTCATTTACCAGCTGATGGACATTCGGGTGGTTTCTAATTGCAGTCTTACAAGGAAAAAGAATCATTGAGTTTGCTTGCACACTTTGAAAGCCGAACTTTAGAGACCATATATGAGGATGTGCTTGGCTTACCTTGAGAAAGTGGGCAGTGTCCACTACTGATATCTCAAGTTTGAGTAACTGTTAAATACACTGTAAATATTAAATATGCTAATCTTTAAATTTTTTATTTTATTTAAATTCTTTTTAATTTACTTGTCGTTTTGTCCATCTAAGATTTTTTAATTTTAAAAGATAGAGTGTGGGGGCGCCTGGGTGGCACAGCGGGTAAGCGTCTGCCTTCGGCTCAGGGCGTGATCCTGGCGTTATGGGATCGAGCCCCACATCAGGCTCCTCTGCTATGAGCCTGCTTCTTCCTCTCCCACTCATCCTGCTTGTGTTCCCTCTCTCGCTGGCTGTCTCTATCTCCATCAAATAAATAAATAAAATCTTAAAAAAAAAAAAAAAAGATAGAGTGTGTTCCTTATATAATACCTAGAAACCAAGGTCAGAAGGGGAGTGAGAATGAAGTGAGCCTTTACTAGTGGTATTTGGTTTGATACCAGTACAGACCATTGGGCAACTGATTCACACAGTGACTGTGGACTGTGGAGGAGTGAGTATGGGCAGGGAGAGGAAGTGGCTCTGGCGTAGCAGGAACAGTAGTAGGCTAAGTTAGAGTTGAGTGGCTTTGCATCAGGATCTGCTGGGTGATTTGGGAATCAGTCTTTTGAAGTCTTCACGTATCTATGAAAAACAAAAATATCTTGTTTCAGATCTGTTGGAAAGGTGAAATCAGGTAATAAGTTTGAGAATCTTTGATAAATGTGATTATTCTACTTTTATAAAGATGAAATCAATTACATTCCCTTCAGTAATGCTGCAAAAATTGGGATTCTGGCTGGGCACTGCATCTCCTTCATTCTGAATCTTCAGCTGCGTCATAGAGTAAATCCCACAGGTTATCTTTTTTCTTTTTTT
Organism: Ursus maritimus; assembly: GCF_017311325.1. Lineage (NCBI taxonomy): Eukaryota > Metazoa > Chordata > Mammalia > Carnivora > Ursidae > Ursus > Ursus maritimus. Next base: position 9,143,415 of record NW_024423786.1, read on the forward strand.
TTTTCCCTCCCTATTTCTGTTCTGAACTTTGCTAGAGAAAGCTGTGAGCCTGGGCTAATTAGTTGCATTCAAAATTCATTTAATCCGGCCTCAGCTGGGTGCTGACTGGTGAGGCATAGTCTTCTAAGTTACTCTGTGTTGCATTTCCCAGGACACCTGTTTCACACCAGTTGCCTGCGTGTTGCCCCACCTTCAATAGAGGCCATCTCTGCAGTTCACTGAACTGCCTCCAGCTCTTCCTTTCCCTTCTAAGGTTTTTTTGTAGTTTCTGACCTCTTCTTTCCTGTTTATCATAAGAGAAAGACATATTTCTTAAGACATTTCTAAAAAAACTTTTCCTGTCAGTGAGAAAAAGGCTTACTATTTCTTTTCAAAAAATTTTTTTATTACATTTTTAATTTTAATTCTGGTATAGTTAACGTAGGGTGTTATATTAGTTTCAGGGGTACAGTATAGTATACAATTCTATACATTGCTTAGTGGTCCTCATGTTAAGTGTACTGTTAATCCCCTTCACCTGTTTTACTCCTCCCCCTGCCTGCCTCCCCTTTTGTAGCCATCAGTTTGTTCTCTATAGTTAAGAGTCTGTTTCTCGATTTGTCTCTTTTTTCCTTTGTTCATTTGTTTTGTTTCTTCAGTTCCTTATAGGAGTGAAATCATATGGTATTTGTCTTTTTCAAACTGACTTATTTCACTTAGCATTATACTCTCTAGCTCCATCCATGTTGTTGCAAATGGCAAGATTTCATTCTTCTTTATGGCTGAATAATATTCCGTGTCTCACACACATACACACACACACACCCCTTCTTTATCCATTCATCAGTTGATGGATACTTGGGCTGCTTCCATATGTTGGCTATTGTAAATAATGCTGCTATAAAGGAGACATATTATTTCTAAACATAAATTCAACTACCTCCTCTAAGACATTGCTTTGCCAGTCCTCCTTTGGGTTTGTTCTTGGATGGCCCCTTTCATCCCTTCCTCTAATCTCTTTCTTTCTCAATCTTCCCACTAAGTAGGAAGTAATTTCTACTTCTACTTTCTACTTCTATGAATTCCTGTAACAGTGTATCTGAATTCCATAGCAGTTTATCTAAATCAAATCCTTTCTTGTATTATACTTATTTGAGTATCTTTGTCATTCCTATAATTACCCATCAAAGTCCTTAAGAATTGAGTCTGTCACTCATTTTCAAAAAAACTTCCTGCCAAGGGTTTACCACACTAGTCTGCTGTTACTACTAGACCTTTATTTAGTGAATGATTTATTGATTGTAAGACATAATATTTTCTGTTTTACATTTTAATATCTGAAATTGTGATGTGTATTACAATCAATGGCATCTTACAGTTGCTACCTGTCAAGTTGCGGTAGGTTTGTGAGCATCATGGCTCTTCAGGCTGTTATGTCACTTGAGTTACATGCATTGTTAGCATTACATTGGTTTGTCATTTAAAATATCTTCCATAAAGTAATGAGAGAAAAAGTTTTTGTGTATGAAGAAAGTGCAGCAGAGTATAAGTTTGATGTTAGCAAGTTAATATTCATCATTGGATGAATGGCTGCAATTCCATTCTTGAAAAACCATCAAGTGATTTGTAGGACGTAGGAAAGAAAGATACCCACAAGTCTGAAGACTTGTTTTAATTTTGATTATAAACTATGTGCAAAGGATTTACTGTTACATGACCAACTGAATGCAGGAGAAATGGTTAAAACCCTTGGAGTAGATAGAAGAAATTTCAAAGTAATAACAGCATGACTGATTTCACATGTTGCAAAAGACTCTTTTTAGGGTGTCCCACATCAATTTGTCAGACCCTTCTTGATGTCGTTGAACAGAAGCTGCTTCTAGTCACATGCAATGTGATTGAGGAAAGAGACAAGGTTAGGAAATGAATTTGCAGAGTGGATGTCAGTGCCTTAGATGAAATTCCTGGAGACAGTAGTCAAGTATTTTTGAGAAATGCTGTGTCCCTGGTGCTGTTGGTAGTACAGAGGGTAACTTTGTGAGGGAAAACTCAGACTTCATAGATAATGATTCAGAACGTGATGAAGAAGAGTCAGACTCCAAATCTGAAGACATTTTGGGAATACTTTAACCAGTTTATTTCAATTCTTTTACACACACACACACACACACACAACAATGGTATAAAATAAAAACCTACATCTACATACATTTATAGAACTCTCTGGATATGTAAATTAAAAATTCTAAGTGAAGAAGAAGTCTTTATTTATTTATTTATTTTTAAAGATTTTATTTATTTATTCGGCAGAGATAGAGACAGCCAGCGAGAGAGGGAACACAAGCAGGGGGAGTGGGAGAGGAAGAAGCAGGCTCCCAGCAGAAGAGCCTGATGTGGGGCTCGATCCCATAACGCCAGGATCACGCCCTGAGCCGAAGGCAGATGCTTAACTGCTGTGCCACCCAGGCGCCCCAAGAAGTCTTTTTTTAAAAGATTTATTTATTTGGGGCTCCTGGGTGGCTCAGTTGGTTAAGCAACTGCCTTCGGCTTGGGTCATGATATCAGGGTTCTGGGATCGAGCCCCACATCAGGCTCCCTGCTCAGTGGGGAACCTGCTTCTCCTTCTCCCTCTGCCACTCCCCCTGCTTGTGCTTTCCTGCTCTCTCTCTATCAAATAAATAAAGATTAAAAAAAAGATTTATTTATTTGTTTATTGAGAAAGAGAGAGAGTGAGTTGGGGAGGGCAGAGGAAGAGCATCTTCAAGCAGACTCCCTGCTGAGCGCAGAGCCGGATGTGGGGCTCTGTCTCATGACCCATGAGATCATGACCTGAGCTGAAACCCAAGAGTTGGTCTTAATCAACCGACTGAGCCACCCAGGTGCCTCAGGAAGTCTTATGTCATAGTTGAATTGACCTCAGTTTTTTTCTAAGTGACATAAAATAATGGTTCGTTTTGACATCAGTATTGTCGTAGGTTATTGAAGTGCAGTATTTGAGTATGAATAAGGTCTCTGACTCACTTCAAATAGAATTTCATCACCTAGTTGGAAACTTAAAAAGTATGTCATAATACTGGCTAGTGGTAACCTGGCAGAAGGCTGTCATGAAGTATAGTGATCCACTGGTTAATGCCAGTGGTATTTAGTGACTATAAAACCTAAGTAGTCAAAAGAGATACCTAGTCGATTGGGGTAACTAGCTCCATAGAAATCAGGAAAAGAATTCAGAGGGAGAAGAGGACCCATCACAACCAAATGCTTTTAGTAGACTCTTAGTGTATTAGAAGTAAGTCTGGGGCGCCTGGGTAGTGCAGTCGTTAAAGTGTCTGCCTTCGCTCAGGGCGTGATCCTGGCGTTCCGGGATAGAGTCCCACATCGGGCTTCTCCGCTGGGAGCCTGCTTCTTCCTCTCCCACTCCCCCTGCTGTGTTCCCTCTCTCGCTGGCTGTCTCTCTGTCACATAAATAAATAAAATCTTTAAAAAAAAAAAAAAGAAGTAAGTCATCTTTATTTATGTGGTCCAACTTTTACTTTCCATAATATTCAGGTATCAGATGGAAAATTATTGAGATCTTTTCCAACCCTAAAATTCCATAATCCTGTTATTTTTAATGAGTGTAATAGTTGGTAAGTTACCTGTGTTCTTTTACCACTGGTTCGTTTCAGATCATGAGTCAACCTTCTAGAGTTATAGTTATTCCTTGTATATTAAAGTGTTTCTATCTTTATACCTTTCATTTTTTTACAAGTTTTCTCATTTTTTTCTTTTTATATTTTGTTGCTTTCATTGTAAAGCCCCAAATTTTCAAAACCCCTTTAAATTAGATGTTATGCATGTTTGTTGTGAAGAATAGAAAATATAGATAAACAAAAAGAATAAAATTCCCAAATTTTATCAACCAGAAATAACTTCATGTTAACATTTTCATGTGTAGATCCTTCTAAAGATAGAGGTATGGATAGATGGATAGATAAGTGAACATTTTTAAGACAAAAGGATCATAGTATTTTATAATTTTTTGTTTTTTTACTTTTTTTTTTAAAGAGTAAAGTCACACTATTTGAGGTCTAATGTGAGTGCAAATGTATTGTGAATTGTTCAATTCATGCAGTCATGCTTTAATATGGAGTATAGATCTTACTGTTAGATTGTTGAATAAAAATATTAGTTTTCTTTGTATTAGAACAATATTCAGACTTACATAAACTGGCAGACTCTCAACGAAGAATAATCTTATTTTAAGATTTACCCAATAGGTATATCCAATCCAAGTAATTATTAGGATGAAGCTGTTTTGTTGCTAACTTGATTCTTAACTCTTAAGTATTTTTTTTAGAATTTGAATTATGAACGCTATATTGATTCTCTCTTGCCAACCTGAAGACAGATGATAAGCAAATTGATTAGAATTTTGTATTTTTGTACAACTTCTTGCTAGATGATTTCCGGGAGTTCAAGAGACTTGTCCAGATTTCTGTAAATTAACTTATTGTTCTTCTTAATGAAAAAAGAGAGCTTTTGTTCCCTGAGTTTTGGCAAGCAGAAAAAACTGCATTTTTATTGAGTGCTACATTATAAGAAGAGATGCTTTTGATTATGACCCTTTAGAGGAAGCTTTATCTTCATGTAGAGATGAATAGTAGTCATGCTTTTATTTGGAAGAACCTTCAGATGATTATTTTAAAAATATGTATTTGTGCACTTTAGTTCTAGGCAGAAGAATTTATAAAGAGGCATTGTGTTTTGGCCTAACTGGAGATATTTGAATAAGGTCTAAAGATTAGATTATATTAACTATGTCAGTATTTAATTTCCTGATTTTGATAATTTCATCGTGGTCATATAAGTGAATGTGGTTGTTCTGACGAAGTGCGCACTGAGGGGTGAAAGGGGCATGATGGTTCCAGCGTACTTTCAGTGGTTAAAAAAACACATGCAGAGTCGCTTTTTGTAGCTTTGAAATTATTAAAATTAAAAAATTTATTGAGAAGTCATTGACCTTAATCAAAGAAGTTTGTTTATACTAGGAAATTTTCTTCCTTTTTAAAAAAGATTTTATTTATTTGTTAGAGGGAGAGAGCACAAGCAGGGTGAAGGGCACAGGGAGAAGCAGACTCCCTGCTGAGCACGGAGCCCGATGCAGGACTCGATCCTGGGACCCTGGGATCATGACCTGAGCTGAAGGCAGATGCTTAACCGACTGAGCCACCCAGGCGCCCTATACTAGGAAATTTTCCAGAGGAAAGATATGTGCTTCTGATTTATTAACCAAAAAAAAGTGGTAGCCAGTGGTCTGCATAAGGTGGTGAGTATGGTTTTCACGTAACTCAGTCAATTAGTTCAGGACCAACCCAACTAGGTTATCTCTGCTTTGACATGTTAGAAAACTTGGACTAATGAAGTGGCCACTGGGATTTCAGTACTTAACAAAGACCAACTAAATTCACCACTTGGTAACCTATGTGAACCTTCTTGCAGATGCTAGGTGTTGGTCATAAAAGAATCTTAGGTAAGTTGTGAATGAATACATTTTAACTTTTCACAGTTTCTGGCAAAAACAGTTAGCTCTTCTCTGATGCTAAATTAGCAGCAACTGTGTGGAAAGTCCAACACAGACATAGGCACAGAACACTGGGCTCTGACTGAAAGGCTTAAATTAACCATTGGCCATGTATTTGATATATTTGGGTGCAACTTTTCTTCACTTTTCAGTCATTTTTGGAAGAGCTGTCTGTCCAGAATTCTTGAGAGCAAGAGAACAACAACAAAACACAAAAATGTGAAGAAATCTTGATTACTGTTTGTTGAAAAATTTAAGGAGTATATTTCAGCCTTTCCAAAGTTCTGAGTAAATTGAAGAATGGTGGCACAATCTTAAGAGAAATGTGCTGTTGTGATATTCATCTAAGGAATGTTGAATGCTGGCATCATCAGCCTGTTGATAAGATCCAGTCGAGTTTATGACTTATTGAAGGAAAGGGGAAACACTACCTCAATCATCAATTAGAGTGGTCTCTTCTAGCCAGAAGGTCAAAGTTGAGATGTGTGTTGAGATTTAGAAGGTTGGTTTCCGGCAGGTCTTTCCATGCAGGTCTTGGTTAGGATTGGGTAAACCTAAGTTGAGAATTGGTGAATACAGCAGTATGAGGATTTTAAGAGGTGAGGGGTACAAAGAATCCTGGGGTATCATGCTTTCTATTGAAAAGCTGATGGGGTCTTTTACGTTTTTAGACTCAACAATAAAGTTACTCACAACTTTTATATTCCTAGACAAGAGCCTCCTGGAATAGTAAAGTGTATTGGTGAAGCCTTGTTAATGTGGGCGGTAAGGTGTGTGATTTTGACGGATGTAATTTGAATACTAACAGTATTGCATACATTTTATCATTTAGCCCACAGGCAAACCCATTGTAAAGATGTGGAAACGAAAGGTTAAAGGAGTGAAATAAGTTGCTTAGGGTGGTGCGTAGTGTATGTGGCAATACCAGGATTTGAATCCAGGTATAGTTTACCTCAGAATCCAAGTTCTCCTGACTGATAATGTTGCTCTGACTGAGCTTGCTTGCTCTTCACATTCTTGAAAGAGTGGAAATATGCAGATGTTGAAATGGTTAGATTTCCTGAGAAAACCCTGAGAACAAGGATTTGAGTGGAATCCGTTAATCTGGAAGGTAGAGGAACCACTATAGGGAGTGGGCACATGAGGCAGGAAAGGTGAGACAGTATTGAAGGGGCATATTATCAAACCAGCTATCACTGTGAGCAGCTGGAGTTTTATCGGAACTCCTAGAAACTAGAAGCTGGTTTAAAACACTCACCTGAGTTAACCCAGGCAAGGGGTAAGGGAGTCAGTTACTTGGTTGGGGGCTGCTCTCTACTGCCTGCAGCCTCCCATGCTGGTGACAGAGCAAGCTCCAACAGGGAGAGGACAATTCGACAAAGGCCCTGGACCGTTGCAAGTCAAGCCTGGTACACTGAAGGGAAAAGGGTAAAGGGATGAGGGCAGGGTACCAATGGGATCTGCGAAAACAGTGATTCCAGCTGAAGATAGGAAAATGGTTCAGTTTTATGTATTCTTTATTAATACAAATGGGGGTGCTCTAGGCTTTTGTCTAGATCTCTAGGCCAAAAGAGTGTAGGAATGTCTGTAGGCATTCCAGAGCTAACTGCACCTCTCTAGGCATTCCAGAGCTAAATGCCAAGCACCCTTGTCCATTGCTGCCAGGAGTGGAAGAGATGAGGCTGTCTGGGGGCTATTGAAGAAGTGATGGACAAGGAAATGTCAGGGGGAGAAAGGGACATTATCTAGAAAACTGAGACAAATGAGTCCACAAACTGATGGGAGAAAATGTGCTTGTTGGTGAGAAACAACTTACTTTTTCATCTTGTGTGATAATAAACTGAAGTATGAAATAATCTATCATCATAGTAAAGTTTACCAACATATTGAATAAAAATCTCTTGGCCTTAGGCAGAAAATCACAAGCACAGAACTGGGAGTTCTTTGATAGTCAGGCATATTTCTTTATTATCTGCTTTGTTTTGCCTTACTAGAGAAAAGTGTACTGTTAATGGGCCTTGTGTATATGGACATCCTCTCTACTTCTGAAGTCACTCTGCTGGCTGTAGCACAATAGGCCTGCTGGTCTTTTTTAGTAAGGTCTTTGAAGTACCCTACTAATAAGTGGCAATATTGTGTGACTTTGAACCCTCCTTAGAGAGGAGGAAGAGAGGTTTTCTAACCTTCTATTTGGCACATCTAATGGTAATCATTTTTAAATGTTTTTTTACACACACAGTTGCTTATTTATGTTTAAGAAGTAGAAAGTGGTATTTTGAAGTGTACTTATCTATACTGTTTGATTTGCATTGATGTATGGACCTTAAACACTTCTCTAACATATATGTATTGAAGTTTCTCCCTGACTTATTTCAGAAGACTTTTGTCTTATCTTACCTATCTGTAGTTGAGCATATATATTTTTTCTGTTATGTTAGCTATGTGTCCTTCTCTTAAAATGGGTGGCAAATGGGAACCACATCGTTGGAGTGGGAGATTATAGACAAGGAAGGCTAAAGTTGTGAACTCATGGCTAGCTTGCTGTAAACTCAGGGGCATACATATAGAGCTGTTTAGAGAGCTGTGTGAGGAAGTAAGCGAGTGTACAAACATGTATTTCCTTGCTGTCTCAGCTGCCAGGGCCAAGAAGCAAGGGCACTGCAGTTGCAACCAGCACACATAGTGCCCTGTTCTTGGTTTCTCATAACATTCCCCAAAAGAAGGAACTACTGCTTCTTGGAGAAATGACTGATTCCTGGGCTGGGGCAGGAAGCAAGACAATGCTGGAGAAAGTGTTAGAAAAAGAGAGAAAGAGAAAAAGAGAGAGGGAGGGCGTAAGGAGGGATGAAAGGGAAGAGAAAGGAAGGGAAAAGAAGAGAAAACAAAAAACTGACAGCCACCACCTCAGCCAGGAGATCAAGGTCATCATCCACAGTGATGTTATGTTGATGGCATGTACTCTTGACATGATGTGGTTGGAATGACACTTTATCTCTGTGGCCTTCCTCCCCAAACTCAATAACCTCAGTCAAATTGTGAGAAAAACATCAGACAAACTCCAGTTGAGGGTCCTTTTACAAAATACCTGACCAGCACTCCTCAAACTGTCAGGGTCATCAAAAACAAGGAAAATCTGAGAAACTGTCAGTCTAGAGGAGCCTAAGGAGACCTGATGACTAAATGGAATGTCCTGGATGGAGTGCTGGAACAACAACAAAAAAGACATTAGAGGTGAAAGAAATATAATTCAAGTGTGGACTTCAGTTAACAATAATGTGTTAGTATTGCTTCCTTGGTTGTAACTAATGAATCAGACTAGTGTAAGCTGTTAACAGTAGAAGAAATTGAAATGTGGGAACATTTTGTACTGTCTTTGCAACTTTCCTGTAAATATAAAACTATTCTAAAATAAAAAAGTTTATTTTAAAAAAAGTAATTAGGATATCAAATTGGACACTTTCTGGGTTGTATAAGTTTAGTTATTGAACTATTCCTTTTTCCCTTTCATTTAAAATTACTTGTTACATTTAGTCATATAAATGAATTTATAATAAAACTCTGTTTTAATGCATTATATAAATGTGTTATTATTTTGTGCTATGTTAAAATTTAATCCATAAATATGGCCTGAGGAAAGAATTCTGCTTTCCTCTCCATTGTCTTTTTTTTTTTTTAATCAGTTTTGCTTTCTTGTACTTTGATTCTGTAGAATGATTTCCCCTGCAAGGATGTAGCCCAGCATTTGCATTTCATCATAAGAGAAAACATGCACGATTTACAATATGCCTCAACCTCTTCAGTTGCCGTATTTTTATTAGTGAACATATGCTTGTAAAAGTGATTTCAGTAGTGATCCTCCAAGAACAACGTGAAAGGACAAATAATTTTATCTTTTCTCCAGTACTCATTGCCAAAAGATATTTGTTGTTCAATAATAAGGTTTTCTTTTACTCTCAGGCAGTTCATGTTAGCACCTTTTGCGAGGAGTATTTTATCATGCATTTTTGTTGGGTAATCTGAGGAGCTTCTTTAGAGTAACTTCGTTGATGTTGTTGTATAGTAAGTTCTTGATTTTTCAGCCTTCTGAGTCAATCCCAGGTGGCAGATATTTTCATTTGTTTTTACCAAATTCATGATCTGCCATGATACAGAGATCCTCTGTAAAATTACTTTGAGCCCTTCAATTTCCTGTATCAGGAGAGAGTTTTCAAATTATTTTTACTTGTGTATCTGAAATGCTTATAGAAACTGGCAGTTCCTTCCAGGTTCCATACTTACCAAATGATACCTTCATTGTCATAGCTTAGAGCAGTGTCTGATCATCACCCAAGGTTTTGGTTCTATGACTGTAGCGTTGAGAGTTTTGGCTGGCATGACAAGGTAATACTAGCATAAAGTTGACATTTTTAAAGTGTGTTTTCCTTTTTTAGTTTTCAGACATTTCATAAACTACATAAGAATTCTCGTTCCATATGCTTCTGGATATACTTAGCTTGATATATAAAACTGAGATACATTCTTGACTGGTTCAGAATTCAGTTTTTCATTAAAAAAAAAAAAAAGGAGCTGATAGTGTGTTTTTCAGAATGCTTTGAGAAGAGCAAGTATGAGACCTTGAAGGAACTACCAGTTTCTTCTAAGTGTTAGTAGGCGTGCAGTCACGGTTTTGGACTAACTCTCCCAGACCCCCACCTGTGGACAACCAGGTAAGAGCTCTCTGTAGTAAAAAAACCAAACCACTTCAAAATCAGAGTCCTGTTCTGGTGAATGAATCTGGGTGGAAGTGAAGTATATAATTTACTTATAATGCTATTGGAAGTTTGTATTTTTAGTCAGTTGATTTAGTTTATAATTTGTTACAGTCACCTCAGAAGTTAAAATCAGAGCTTTTTTCCCCCTGCCTTCTCATTTCATACTACCTTTGCTTTTAAATCAGAGGAACAGATATATGAGGTCTCCTTGGAGACCTTTAGAACCTGGGGAAAAGACACATTAGGGTAGAATACAAACATTTTCAAGTTAGAAGGTAACACAGGAAATCACTAAATATAGTGACTTCATACCACAGGTAAGGAAGTGGAGGCCTGGACAGGTGAAGGGACTTACCCAAGGTCAGTAAATAGAATGGAAGCCAGTAATTCTCAGCTCGGGTTCCCCCCACGACAACATGAGTTGCATCAGGACTTTTGTCTTAGGCACCATTGCTTCCTTTAATGGAATTGTTCAAAGTATCAGTTAGATATAGAATGACCATACGTTCTGATTTGCCTGAGACAGGCTGGTTTCCATTTCTTGTCCTGGTGTCATTATTAATAGCACACTATATTACTCTCCAGGGTGTCTGGGTTTACATGATAGATTGTATGCTTGCCTTGTTAGGACATGCAGTGTTAATTTGCACATGTTCTGTTCTCTTGATTCCCACACAAACATTCTGGAACATGGGTACATATAAAATTGCTGATTTTGCTTCCTCCTTTGATTTTACCACATGACTAGTGCACATTGTTCCTGTATCGCAGAGAGATTTGAGCATTACAGGCCTCAAAGGGAGTTGTTGTTTTTTTTTTAAGGTAATTCTACAGAAGTTAATTATAGAGGTCTTTAATATTGCGTTAATGTGTGCTATAGTATGCTTCTCTTGTCCTAATAAGCACATTTTATTAGAGCCATTTAGAATGTGTTATTAGAGTATGGGTAATAGTACAAATACAAAATTAAAAATATTTTTCAGAACATTAAAATTTGGTACAGTTTTGGAGGGATAATTCTTTCTCATGCACTAGATCATTTTATTGGAAACTGAATCACAGGGAGGTTCAGTGTCCACTGCCTAAAATCCAGCAATATAAGGTAGTTTTCAAATTTTTCTCCTCCTTGAACATATCATGAGACTGGAGCTTTATGGCCTGAACTTTGACTTAGTATTGGATTTCTGTGGCTTCTGTGGTTGGTATTGGCCAGGCTTCCCACATTTGCACAGTTGAATGTGCCTTCTCAGGGTGGACAGGTGGGTAGATTATGCAGAAGTTGGCCTGGCTGTGCAGAAGACGTGTTAGTCTCAGTATGACCTTCATATCCAGCCCCATGGTCCCTGTTATCAAAGAAATTTTTAATCAGATGAAAACTTCTTCTTAAGTTGTGGAGGAGATTTTCATCTTTACAATGTTGCTTGTCTTTTAGTTTATTTCTCTTTATGGAGCAAAATATCATAGCCTGTTAAACTATGATCTTGTTATCTTTTAGTATTTTTTTTTTATTTGTATAGGTCATTATACTGCTGACAGTCTAAAGAATAAAAACAATTTGAAGCATCACGATTTTACCCCCCTGCCCATCTAACTTGAGAGTCTGATTCAGCATCTAGTTGTAGCAGTGAAAATTTTGCTAATTAAAAAAATTTCCCCTTACATTAGACTCTCAGAGTTGATGTCTTCTTTTGTTTCTTAAGTTTGTAAGTAAAACATTAAGCATACATGTTTAATTGTATTTTGAAATTGGATTTCTCCAGACAGCCAAGAGGATTCCAGCATTTGGAATTAACCTAATGTCCTTTTATTTCTCTTTTTTAAAAAAACCAACACACAGTACTTTTCTTCATTTTTTATAAGAATTTAAAGAGATTGACATAAAGGTCTGGTTCGTTCATTCGTTCTTTCTTTCTCTCTTTCTCTCTCTCTCTTTTTTTTTTTTTTAAGATTTTATTTATTTATTTGACAGAGAGAGAGATAGCCAGTGAGGGAGGGAACACAAGCAGGGGGAGTGGGAGAAGAAGAAGCAGGCTCCCAGCAGAGCAGGAAGCCCGATGCGGGGCTCGATCCCAGGATCCCGGGATCACGCCCTGAGCCGAAGGCAGACGCTTAACAACTGAGCCACCCAGGCGCCCCATGGTTCTTTCTTTAATACAGTGTTTCCTAACCTTTTTTCTTGGCACACAGAAAATGATAGTAACTGTGTGTCATGAAGAGATGATGCTGGAAGCCAGAGGTGCCTGCCATGGCCTTCAAAATTATTTTAGGTCCTTTGCATCTCCCTATAGACCTTAAAATCAACTTGTCAATTGCTGTAACAAAAAAGGAACTTTGGCTGAGATTCACTTGAATCTGCAGATCAGTTTAGAGACCAAATGATTTATCAATATTGTTCTGATCCGATATGGTCTGTTTTATATTTTTTAAAAGGTTGACTCCAGATGTTGTGAGAATGGATGGGGATGGGGGCTGGAGGTGAAGTGAGAGGGGAAACAGGGAGACCAGTTAGACTTTTGTAGCAGTCCATTCTAGGGTTTGTGGTGGGGTGCATCTGCATAATAATAGTGAACATAGAAATGGGTTGGGATTGGGGATATATTTTGGAGGTAGGAGCTGCAGAACTTGCAGATGGTTTGTGTATGGTGAGCAAGGAAAAGCTCAGTATGAAGGATGAATCCTAAATTTTTGCCTTTAGCAACTGGGTAAATGGTTTTACCAACTTAGTGCTTACTCAGTAAGCATCTGATCAAGGCATGACCACCAAGTCTGCCTGATGGTTTTTATTTTCTTAATGTAACTCAGGCAGGTTCATCAGCTGAGAGTGGGGGGTTTGGGAAGATAGGAGTCCTCTTGAGAGTGGGAAGCAGAATGCACAGGTAAGAATTATAGGATTGCTTGGTAGCAAGGATTGTCCATTTCAGATTTGTGGTCAAGAATTTTAAATGAGATTAGTTAGCAGATAAAGCCAGATCAAGAGACGTTTTGTTTTGTTTTGTTGCTGGCATGTTTAGTTGCTGATGTACAGCTCAGAGCAGTAGTTAATTTTGGTTAGCCAGAGTTCCTGCATTAATTATAGAGGGTAGTGTGGGGGGTACTAGAAAGAATCAGAAGATTGTTTTTAAATCACAACCAGAATTAAAATTAAGATAAATATAATAATACTTGCTTTGGAATTCTTTCTCATCAGCTGAGAAAATGTCAGATATGTAGCTTTAAAGAAATAATGTTCAGCTTTGATATTATAACTTAATAGAAATGTTTTTGACAATGAAAGGAGACATGCTAATACTTTTTCTTACCATTTATAGACTTAATAGTACCTTTTTAAAAAAATATTCAGGAGTAGATAGTCTTTTTGAGCATCTAGAAACTGCGAAGGAAAGGACCCACAAACCCAGGAGAAAAATGGGCAGAAGTCATGAACAGAGATGGTTTGCTGAAAGAGAAATACAAATTAAATCCAATTTTCACCTGGTAGGTTAGCAAAAAATCTTTAACATTTGCTTGCATCCTCTGCTGTAAGGCTGTGGGGAAACAGACACTCATTTATTGCTGGCTGGTGCTACATAATAACCATTCCTAAGCACAGGAATCTGATGAGATCAACCAAAAGTACTGTTGTTTTGACTTTTAGCTGGTATTCAATGGATTTGTCCTTCAGATTCCACTTGCACATCTACATGGTGACTTACACACAAAGTTATTCAGTGTTTACAGAATAACAAAAGCCTAGAAACTACTCACATGTTTATCATTGGGGCTGGTCGATTAAACTATAGTACAGCCATACAATGAAATACTGTGTGGTTGTTCAAAGGGACTAGGAAGATCGGTAGGAGAAGAAAGGGATAAAGAAAGGGGGGGTAAACAGAAGGGGGAATGAACCATGAGAGACTATGGACTCTGAGAAACAGACTGAGGGCTTCAGAGGGGAGGGGGTGGGGGAATAATGGGATAGACTGGTGATGGGTAGTAAGGAGGGCACGTATTGCATGGTGCAGTGGGTGTTATACGCAAGTAATGAATCATGGAACTTTACATCAAAAACCAGGGATGTACTGTATGGTGACTAACATAAAAAATATTATTATAAAAACAAAAACAAAGTGACAATCTCTGTGTGCTTGATAACAGAGATTTCCAGGATAGATTTGTAAGTGAAAAGACCATTGTTCAGAACAGCATAGATAGCATATGGTTTCCTTTCTAAAAGGGGGGAGGGGATGGTGTATACTTATATTTGTTTGGTTTTGCATAAAGAAACACCAGAAGAATAAACAAACTAATAAATGATTACATTTTGGAGACAAGGGGGAATGGGTTGGCAGGGGAGTGAGGAGAGTGTGAGACTTCTGAGTGTATGTCTTTTTATGTCATTTTGATTTTGAACCCTGTAAATATATTAATCTACTTTAAACAGAAAAGAGTCTGTGCTATGTGAAATAAAGTTTTGGAAATTATTGTTATCTTCAATGTTATTATAAATTGGTTAATGAAGTTTGATGATGCAGGCAGTAAGGTAAGACAAATATATTAATGAGATTTTGTAGTTTAGGAGGCATTGGAATTATTGGAAAAATTGCTAAATAAGTTTATGTTTCTGGTCAAGAGAAAACAGTATCTAAAGAAAACATCAAAGTAAGCAGTAACATGAGTTATAAGTATGTTACTATAATTTAGTGATACCTTGTATTTTTAAAAACCTTCATGATTGCTTTTGGAAGGTTGACATTACATTTGGTTTTTTAACTTTTAAGAATGTGACATTTATTGAATTTAATATTGCTACAAAATCTTTTTGTACTAACATACATTACTATTTGTACTTTATGATAGCCTTTTTTCTGGGAACATTTATGAACTTAAAAATACTTCTGAAAGCTAAATGGTTCACTGTGTTTGAGGTGGTGATTTTTGTTCGTCGAAAGTTTTTAGAGAAATGTGGGAACATAGACTAGTTCTGTCACATCTTTTGCATTTTCAAAAGAGTTTAAATTAGGTGGTAAATGAGCTTACCATGCTTTGGATGAACGCAACATTGTTTTGGGGGGAATGGATCTTCACCTAAGATATTATGACATCAAGTCCTTGAAATGTATGTGTGTCTGTGAGATCCCCGTACCTAGCAGGCAGGTGTTTTTGTTTGTGGAGGTTCATCTCAGTCGTGGTTTTCTGACTCTAGAATGGTTCCCGGCATGTGGCCGAGTGTTGGATTAATTTCCCTGGGCTTCACGTGCCCTGTTGATAAAATGGAAGGGTAGTTTTTTGCTGGGTTAACCTTCCTGGGTGATTTTAAAAAAACAAATGAGGTGATTATATATTGTGAATGGTTTGTAAATTGAATATTACCTTAGTTTTAGGTAAGGTTTGCTTTCATCTCTTCTTAAGGATTTACCAGGTATTGATAAAAAAAGTTTTTATTCTTGTATCTGAAGCCAGCTTCATTTTATATTTTTCTAGATGTAATGGAGAGCAGTGAAACTCTTAGCTCTGCTTTATCCATGAGCCTTGTTGATGGTTGTCTGATAAACCTTACTGATGAGTGTATAGGAGGCGGTAGTATTTTTTAACTCTTGTGGATTAATAGCATTTTTCATTCTGCTACTACTGGTTGAAGCAGCACGGTGCGGTAAAAAGAAGATGAGCTTTGCATTCACATCCCTGTTTTTTTACGTACTTTAATGTCTCTGATCCTTTGTCCATCTGTGGGGATAAAACCTAGACTGCTTATATGAGTTAAAGCTAATGCGCACTGGCTAATTATTACAATGGTTTGTAGAAGTAGTTGCTCAAAAAATGGTCATTTTTGTCATTGTCAACATTGAGTGATTTCTTGTTTGAACATAGGATGTTTACTATTCTAACATTTTATTGTTAGCCTGCTGCTAACATATTAGGTATATAAGCTGCTGCTTACCCTGTAGAATAAGAACAGATTACTGAAAATAAGGGTTTGAAGAAGGATTCACGGGGGCCAGCAGCATTTAGTTAAATACCATTGTCTGTTGGCACTGTGTGCTCTCCACCAGTCCTCCAGTGGTCTATCCTTGAGGAGTTTTTTGTTCTTGTTTTTGGGTTTGATATACTCAAGCACGCTTAAGTTAATGCCACAGTTATGAGAAGAGATGGGCTTGTGGGGGAGGGTAGTGGAGTAACTACTAGATAATAGAAAAATCCCACTTGAAAGTAACCTTTATTCCACAGGATTTTTTTATAGCAGATGTTTGCATTTTTTCTACCCCACGGTACCCTGTGTACCTGCCATGCTGGATAAATAACAAGTTCTGATGAATTTGCACCCTGGTGTCATAGAAACAGTGGAAATCAAAGATTAAAATAGAGCACATAGTGATCAGGTTTCCTGGCGCAAATGGAAGGATAATGCTGAGGCAGTTATTCCTGTAATTCAGACCCAGATTTGTTATATGAAAATGGAAGCGTTGCTTATTGAACACTTACTATATGCTAAGCTCTATGCTAACCAATCTGCGTGTTATATTGATTAATCTTTAAAATATCCCTGTGAACTGCATGTGTTACCATCCTGACCTTATAGATGAGAATATTAAGACTTGGAAAGACTAAGTAAGTTGGCCAGTATTACATATTAAGTGACAGAAACAGCACAGAAACTCAACTCTGTTTGATGCTAAAATCTGTGATTTCTTATCCTCTGGGTAGTCTTATCAGTCATACTATTGTGAGAGGTGTTAGGCATCTTTTCAGCTTTGGCTGTAAAATCTTGACTAGTAAGATGAAATAAGATACTGCAAAAGAAATATGCAAAAAGTGTTCTTTGCCCGTTAAGATGTGTGCTACTGCTTTTGGTGAGAGAATAACAAGAGTAAAACATTATAGAAAAGACCAGTTAGGCCCAAGACCTACAAGCCAAAAACAGTTTAGTTTACACTTCTGAAAATTCGAGCTGATACAAAGGTTAATGGTATGAAAATTAAGTATAGGTGTTCTAAATAGATCTACTAGAATCTTTCTACACAGAGATTGGGAATTCCATAGAATTCAAGATTAATATTTTTGTCTGTGTGTCCTTCTCACATGTATTTAATCTATAGAATAATTTGTGCTCTACCCTGGACTAATGCTAACATCAGAGAGCACAGTTTAAACACCCTTATTTAGGGATCTGTGACTTTCATGTACTTGACCTCATATTCATCCAGCTTCTTAAAAGCATGTCTACCAGAATGTTTAAACCCAAGTAGTAGAGGAGCTGAAATTTACTCTGAAAAAGTTCTTGTCTGAGAATTAAAAGCTATAGCTGTGTAGGCTCATACATGCTCTGACCCTGTGTATGCCAGAGTGAGTAATTTATTTTCTCCTGTGGAGGATTTTTTTAGATGTCTTGAAAGTATATGAAAGAAATTTTTGATCTCCAAGGCATAGTAAAATGACTAAATGACCAAGTATTAATTACTTATCTCCACAAGGAAGAGATCTGTGAGTGTTAATCTTAGTAATATTGACTCTTGTGCCCAGTAGTCTGTTTGTAAATCCTGTTTGCAAAACTGGACATCCAGGAAGGTGGTTTTTAGGTAGAATATGGTGAGTACATTACTTTAGAAGGAATGAACACGTATTAGTGTCAACTCTTAGTTGTTTTTTGGTAGGGATGGGGGCAGTGGACTCAGGAAGAGGGGAGGGAGAGGGAATCTTAAGCAGGTGCCATACCCAGCACAGAGGCCGACCCGGGGGTCCGTCTCATGACCGTGAGATCATGATCTGAGCCAAAATCCAGAATCCGACGCTCACCCGGCTAAGCCATCCAGGCACGCCAACTCTCAGTTTCTTAGTGGTGACTAGAATCAGAGTAGAAGGTATAGCAGATAATCCTGAAGCATCACTGTAGGTAAAGTTCAGACCTCTCAAAGTTTATGTCATTCAGGTTAGCAACTAAGCTGGGGTGGAAGGAAAGGTGGCAAGAACTGAGGGACTCAGGAGCTGGGTAGCATGTCTGGTCAGTGGTATTGAAGTCACAGAGCAAGAGGAGATTGCAGACCATTTTTGAGAAGTGTTTTTTGTGAACCTTCGCTACCATCTGTTTTCACTGAGGTAGTGTAGAAAAACCACTTAGGTTTATGTCACTAATGTACCGCAAATATTTTCCTTTAACAAATCAGTGATTTCTACTGGTGATTTGAAAGCCCCTAGGTAAATTGACCACAAGACTACTGGGTTAGTTGACAGGTCTAGCTGTCCTGCTTACTTAGCTAGAACAGGAGGGATGCTTTGTAACCTTCTTGTTTTAAAAAAAAAATCTATGTGTGTGTTGGTGTTGGCAGGAAGCACACTCTATTTCCTCTAGCCATGTGACACCTACCAGGACTCAGAGCTGCATGACCACCCTTTAACCCCCATTCCCTTAGTTCATGGGTTCTTGATAGGAGCTCCCTAGTGGACAGAACTTGGTTCTTGGCAGCGAGGAGGCTGGATGGCCAAAACACACACACACACACAAGAACAAAAAAACAACTTACTCTGTTTATAATACACACACACACACACACACACACACACACACACACACACATAACATATAAACAGGTACAAATTATATTTAAGTATTAAAATCTCATGGAAGGGCAATTATGAAAAAAAAAGTCTAAAAAAGCTCCTTAGGTGGGGGACTATAATGAAAAAGGTTGAGAAGCACTGCCCTAGCTCTGTCCAGGTAAAGAAGAGTGGGTGAGGGCATCAGTGTAACAGGAGAGAGAAGAGGAAAAAAAAATTACATTAAAACAACTTCAGTTTTCTTTATAAAGTTGTAGTAGTTAAAAGTGACGTTTAGGAATAACAAAGGTTGGGCTGTTGGGAGTGGAAAGGTTGGAGCGCTTCTGTGGGGGCAGGGGAGGCAGTGGCTATCAGCCCGCCCTAGCAAGTGGGAAATTCATAAAGTTGGTGAAATCTACCCTGTATCTCCTTAAGGACCTTCTGCTTTTCTCCCTTCTCGCCTAATAAAAACTACATTTAGCTAGCTGTTTAATGAGAAAGTTTGTTTTAGGGTGGTTTACACTATTATCAGTGATAAATGTATGTTATTATTTTCTGGGGCACTTGCATTTGCATGGGAGGCACCCTCAAATGTAGAAGAGCAGCAGATGCTTGGGCACTCCAATACTTTAGAGCAGTGTTTCCCATCCCAGGGGCTTGAAGGAATGACTCAGTGGGCCTGCAGGAGCACATACGTACCAGGAATTACCTTCAGACATAATGAAGAGTGTCTCACAAATGCGGGTACTACTGTTTTTTCACTGTCCTGCATGTGCCACTGTAATGAATAAAATATAGACTAAAAGTATTGCTAAATTTATGATACTTTGTTATTATGTATTTTCTCAAGCCACTAATACTAAGCGTATTGTTGCTACTGTGAGGCTCCTTATCCTGAAATGCCTGAGAACCACTGAGCTAGCTGTACTGGAGGGTCACTACACCCGCACTGCAGATGGAATCGCCACACACAGGCCATCATACACGTGAGCCGTAGTCAGAGGGCTCCTGCATAGAGCTCCTTGAGGCTTGGGATTGGAGGGGTACCCCTTGAGTAAAATATCTGGCACAGCACCGTATTTATTGATGGTTGTTGCCTTGTTTTGTTCATGCACCACAGGCAAATGTTGCTTCAAAATGATTTGTTTTTTTTAATTTTTAAACTTTTGTTATCTGAGTATCATTAGAAAATGATTGGCACAGGTCTATCCAATCGTGTTGTTTCTCACCCAGGAGAAAGTTATTCCTTTGTTTTAGCCTTCTCCACCCTGGGGTAGTGACTCCTGTTTCCGAGTTGTCCCATGTAATGCCCTTCACATTCTTTGTCTTGGATGCCTAAGGAAATGCTTTTTCACTATTAGTGTACATCTTTTTTTCTTTTTATTTATTTGGTAAGAATTTTTTTGGGGTAAGAACAAGATGCTAAAAGCCTTGGAACACTTTTTCTTTTAAAGAAATAATACATGCCCTCTATAACCTTATTTTACCCCGTACCCTGCACAGATAGACCAAAGATTATACACCACTTTAAGCCAGGTTGTATTATAACGAATTCCATTATTAGCACAGTTCAAATTAATTAAATTTTACTTTACTTTGGTTACAAAGGGACTAAAAGCCACTTAGGAACTTAATGTCTCTTTATGAATCTCATTACTAGAGTGCAGTTTTTAAAACACAGTTTGATCTTTGGTTGCCATGGGAGATTAAAAATGCTTGCGACTGTATTCCATTTGAATGCAGGTTTTATGTTGAAGGATTTATTTAAACTTTAATGATTTTTTTCTTTATTATTGCTAGTTTATTTTTTTTACACCTTTACTGAAATTGGTGTATAATAAACTACAAATATTTGGACCACAGAGTTGGTGAGTTTTGATACATGTGTACAGCTATGAAATCATCTTCACAGTCAAGATGATGAACTTATCCACTCCCGGAGTTTCCTCGTGCCACTTTGTAATCCCTCCTTGCCCACCCCTTGCCCCCTAAGGTAATCACTGGTCTGCTAGTTTGCTTTCTGTCACTAGAGATTAGTTTGCGTTTTCTAGAATTTCATATAAATCTTTTTATTGTCTGACAATATTGATGTACATGTCCTTTTAGTTCCAGTTCAGACATCATAAGAGATCTTCTAGAAGAAGAGGAAGCCTGGGAAGCATCACATAGGTGAGTTCTTATCATTAAAAAATGTGTGTTCTTTGAGAAATTATAATTCCACTTGATTTTCAAACAAAAGAATATTTGTGCTTTCTGATTTAAGGAGGTAATAATTCACACACATTAAGGTAAAGATTTCCAGTTTACTATTTGTTTCTGTACATTTTTGCTTAGAAATGGAATCCCACTGTAATAACTCTGCTTTCTTGTCAGAAGTTGTTTTTCTAAAGACGGATTGTTCCAATGAGAAATTAACAGTTTAGCCATAAGCACTGGCTCAGAGTGTTTACAAAACTTTCAGTCCTTTCCTAGGTGTTCCCAGTCATAAGATGTGTTTAGTGTAAAATAAATGTAGTTTGATTCCTTCTCCTGTAGGCATTTAGAAATCTGTCCAGGAAATGAGAGTGGTGGAGGGGACCTATTCCAGGTCCTACTGGTAGGTAGGGAGGAAAGGAACAATGCCAAAGAATATTACATTTTCATTAATCTCCACCTGCAGGAGTGATCAGCGGTACAGTGGGGCAGTTCTGTCCCACTGTAATTTTGTGATTACACTTCAGTGGGCCCTCCAGACTGCTAGCAGTTTTACTGTTTCTGTGGTCATTTCTTTGTCTGATTCTTCACAAGGATTATTTGAAACCTCACCTCTTTCCAGTGGCTGCACCCCCAGCTGGAGACCTTTTCTCTTTCTTTGTAGAGGAAACAGAAACCATTATGTGTCAGTCCTCATCTTTTCAACACCAAATATATAAATCTGCCTATATTTGTACATATTTTATTCCTCTTTTTATATTTGTACATATTTTATTCCTTTTATAATGAAGGGATGTCTTATCAGCGGGTAATTCCTCCTCCCTCATTCCTACCCATTTGTCAGGAATCTTATCCCTTCTCCCCTTCCCTTGTCTGGCACCCTCTCCCTCTCAATTGTATCTTTGTCATTGGGTTTTCAGCCTGCTCACATCTTTCCATCTTAAAACCAGCCAAGCAACAAATAACACCTCATTCAGTCTCTCCTCTTACTCCATCTCATCCTGCAGCCACTGTTCTATCTCTCCTTCCTTTCTTAATGGATGGTCTCTACCTGCATTTTCTACTTCCTTATCTCCTACTTATTCTTACACATTCTCAGCCAGTTCCGTCATTCATCTGAAATCATTTCCACTAAGGTCATCAAAGAGCTCCATGTTGCTAAATCCAAAGTCAAGACCTTCACTGACTTCTTAGCAGATTTGATACTGTTGACCTCTTCACCTTGTTTAAAGCCTCTTTGAGGCTTGAAGAGGTGAATTTCCATCCCAAGGTCACTCAGCAGTAAATGGTAAGTGATGGAGCTAAGACTGTAACCAGTGTGTCAAAAGTCAGCTCTTCGGACCATTAAGCTGTATACTGTCTTTACAAAGAAGAAGTTTACTGTGCTGAGATTCTGTAGTTTCATAGCTGAATCACTGGAAGAAAGGGGAGTGTGCTGTATCCAGGGAAAGCATGATGAGGAGGTTTTTCAGCCAGTGAGATATTTGGTGGTTCAAACAGTAATGTTTTATGAAAGTTTGAGATTTTGGCAGCATTACTCTCACCTAACCATTATTTAACTGCATTTCGGGAAGAAGGCCACTGCTTAGCTAGCTATTGCCTCTTGTACCAGGAATTACCCTGTTCATGCTGACCTAAACCAGGCACCGAGGGCTATGACACATTATAGCCAGAGTTCCTGTACCCAGGCCCATTCTTAATATTGATGGCCTCCAAAAGTCATCATTATAAGAAAGCACTTAGAAGACCAGTCCCATCGATTGATCCTCATAAATAATAAATGTTACAGCTAGAAGAATCTTAAGTGTTCATCTTGTCTAAACCTGTCATGTTATAGAGAAGGAAGCTGGACTCCAGAGTGCTAAATTGACCAGGTCAAAGTCCACAGCTAGTTAGTGGCACTGCCAAGATCAGAAGCCAGGCCTCCTAACTTCAGCTGAACATAGAACAGTTCACACAAACTGGTGCCATAATGTAGCTTTAGAGGCAGAAGCAGGAAAAGCCTCCATAGCTTTACTTTTAAACAAAATCTGTCAGTTCTATATCTTAAGCTTATAGGCATGTTTTGTGGTACCACAAGTGGCATATTTGAGATGTTAGTCCTGGAACATACTATTTCAGTTCCAACACATTCTCTTAATTCCGTAAATGATTGAGAGGTTCTGTTAGCAACACAGTGCTCCATATAAAGCAATATTTTCATGAGCGACCAAAATTGTTTTCTACAAACTGGTCTTGGGTTCTTATGTCTGTAAGTATTGGTTCATCTTACTGTTTTGAGCTATAAAATATATTTACATCAAACAGGATGAAAACAGTAAGAGAAATGGTCCTGGTATATCATTTCCCATTTCTAGGTTTCACTTGTTTTTATATATAAAATGTGAGGAAAATCTGTCTGCCCCAGAGAGTCTAAGTCCCTTCTCTCCAGAGCTGCTTGCCTTCCACTGTCCCCTCTCTCAGTAGATGGAGTATGGTAGTCTGCCCCACTGTTCAAGCCAGTCACCTAGGAATCATTATCAACCTCTCACTCGGCCTGACCTTTCGTATTTAGTCAACTGCAAAAGTCGTATAGTGAGTGGTGCTGAGACCTAAGTATGCCTCACAGACATCTGAAGGACTTGTTAAAACACAGATTATTGGGCTTTTCCCAATTTGAAGAGTCTGATTCAGTAGATTTGGGGTGGGGCCTAATAGTTTGCATTTTTAGCACATTCCCAAGTGTTGCTAATGCTGCTTCTGGTTCCCCCACCTTGTGCAGCACCTTTGTGATATCTCTGTCAGCGCTTTGAGCCACAGCTGGCTATAGGCCCTTTGCTCTTCTCTCCAGCTTGCTGCAACAGCCGTCCAGTTGCCTCTCTGCCTCTGGTCATTACAGTTCATTCTGCCAGTGAGATCTGAAACACACTGTTCTTTCTGTTGGACTTTAAAGTCCTTTAGGGACTCGCCAGTACCCAAGGCTCTTACTGTCATGGCCCCAGCCTACCTACTGGCTCATGGAATTTCATTTGCACCCATCCCCTTTGCACGCCGCAACTCCTTGTTTCAGCTAAGCTGAACTACTCACAGTCACCTCAGAGAGTCATGTTACCTTGCTTCTATGCCTTTGCTTCTGCCTCAGTTGCCTTTTCCCCTTTTCTCAGCTAGATGGGAATTGTCATTCCTTTCTCCACAATTCCATTCAGAAGCCCCTGACTCTGCTCCTGCAGCACTCTGCACTCACCACTTGACTGCCTTTCTAGAGAGCATGTTCATTGGGCCTTGACTCTTCATGTGTGTAGCATAGTGCCTGGGTGGTCCATAGCGGGCACTCAGTAGGTATATGAGTGAATGAATATGTCAGTCAATGTTTATTGGATCTGAATATACTCATTAGTGAATTCTAGCTGTTAGTGACATAGCTTCCGTGGCTCCAAGAACCTATGAATGGATAAGGATTGTCACTTACAAATCATTTTAACTCTTTATCTCATAGTGCCTTAAAGAGGAAATTTTAGGAAATAGCTTTCCTAATATTCTTATAAAATCAGAAAAGTAATTTTCTCTGTTGATAATCTGAATTGCATCTTAACCCCATGAGAATTCATTTGCAACACATTTTGTTTACCCATGCAACAGCTGATGGGCATATTTGGGTTGTTTCCAGATTTGGGGGATTATGAATAAAACTGCTGTGAGGATTTGAAGGCAGCATTTTGTGTGGATGTAAGTTTTCATTTGTCTTAGGTAAATACCTAGGAATGGCATCATTTGGTAAGTGTATGTTCAATTGACAAGAAACTGCCCAACTGTATTCCACCAGCAACGCATGAGATTTCTAGTTGCTCCATATCTTGGCCAGTACTTGGTTATGCTTTTTATTTTTAAAGCCATTTTAATAGAGATATAGTAGTATTTTTTTTTGTCATTTTAATTTGCATTTCCCTAAGGATTGATGATGTTGAACTTCCTTTCATGTGCATATTTGCCATCCCTATGTCTTTTGATAAAGTGCTTCCTCAAATTTTCTGCCCATTTAGTAAATTGGGTGGTTTTTTACTTTTGAGACTTATGAGTTCTTTATCAGAAATGTGTTTTGCAAATACTTTCTTCCACTTTATGGCTTGTCTTTTCATTTTCTTGATAGTCTTTTTCAAAGAGCAGTTTTAAATTTTGATGAAATCTAATTTATCAGTTTTTTCCTTTCTTTTACATATGGTGCTTTTTTGTGTCCTACCTAGGAAATATTTACCTAACCCAATGGTTTTCTATTACATTCTAGAAGTTTTAGGGTTTACATTTATGTCTATAATCTATTTCAAGTTGATTTTTATAAATGGTGCACCGTATGGATTGAGGTTCAGTTTTTCTCTTCTACATGTGGGTCTCCATTTGTTTCAGCTTTATTTATTGAAGAAACTATCCTTTCTCCATTTAATAACTTTGGTATCTTAATCAAAAATCAATTGGATATATATATGTGTGGGTCTATTTCAGGAATCACCATTTTATTCTATTGATCTATATATTTGTCTTTTCACCAATAACACACTGTCTTTATTACTGCAGCTTTACAGTAAGTCATGAAATCAGCTAGTACGAGGCCTCTAACTTTCTTTTTCCAGTTTACATCAGAGTTCATTCTTTTTACTTTATAGTGTATGGGTTTTAACAAATGTATAATGACATGTATCCATCATTATAGTATACAGAATAGTTTCCCTGCCCTAAGAATCCTTCATGCTCCACCTGTTCATCTCTCCTTCTCTTCAAGTTCCTGACAACCACTGATGTTTTTCTGTCTTAATAGTTTTGCCTTTTTTAGAATGTCGTTTACTTGGAATCCTACAGTAGGTAGCCTTTTCAAATTGGCTCATTTCACTTAAGTAATATTCATTTAAGATTGTCCCATGTCTTTTTGAGGCTTGATAGCTCATTTCTTTTTAGTGCTGAATAATAGTCCATTGTCTGGGGTATTACAGTTCATTTATCCATTCACCTATTGAAGGGCATCTTGGTTGCTTCCAAGTTTTGGCAATTATGATTAAAGTGCTATATATAATTATATTCTAATTAAAAACAAAGTACGTGATTTTGTGTGGATATAAGTTTTCAGTGCCCTTGGGGAAATACCAAGGAGTGCAGTTGCTGGATTGTATGGTAAGACTGTATTTAATTTTGTAAGAAACTGCCAAACTTTTTCCAGAGTGGCTGTGCCATTTTGCATTCTCCCTGGCAGTGAATGAGAATTTTTCTTGCTCTACATCCTCACCAGCATTTGGTGTTGTCAGTGTACATTTTTTTTAAGAATTGTTTTGGCTATTCTGGTTTTGTTGATTAGAATTGGAGCTGAGAGTTACTTGGGTGGCTAGCTCATTAAGCAACTGACTCTTGGTTTCAGCTCAGGTCGTGATCTCAGGGTCATGAGATCGAGCCCCACGTCAGTCCCTGTGCTTAACGTGTAGTCCACTTGGGACTCTTGCTTCCTCTTCCTCTGCCCCTACCCCTCGTTCTTTCTCTCTCAAATAATAAATAAATCTTAAAAAAAAAAAAGAAGTGGAGCTAAGGTTCCCCTGCCCCTAAGGGAGATGAAAGGCTGTCTGTACCAGTCTGAATGTGGTGCTGAACTTCAGGGAGGGATTTTATGGTTCTGTTGGGTATAGTATCAGATTCACCATCCTACCCTGCCCTGTGGGGGAAGGAAGCACCTGAATTGATTTTATGGGGTTTGGGTAAGATTCACAATGGGGAAGGGAAGCTAATGTGACCTTGTAGACGGGGCCCTTTGGGCTAATTCATTGTACTGTTGTTTTTAAATTTGGATGTAGGGGCGCCTGACTGGCGCAGTCATTAAGCGTCTGCCTTCAGCTCAGGGCGTGATCCCAGCATTCTGGGATCGAGCCCCACGTCAGGCTTCTCTGCTGGGAGCCTGCTTCTTCCTCTCCCACTCCCCCTGCTTGTGTTCCCTCTCTCGCTGGCTGTCTCTGTCAAATAAATAAATAAAATCTTTTAAAAAAAAATTTGGGGTGTACGTAGGAATTGATGTGTTACGTATGCATAATTCCCCACCCAATAAGTGCCAGAGCAAATTCTCTGATAGGGGAGAGCCACACACAGAGAAGTGCTAATACCCTTGAGTTCCCACAACCCTAATGACCCCTTGGAGCTACAAGTCTTAAGACTAATAATTTCCCTGATCAGAGCCTCTGAGAAAGGGAGGCAGCCTCCACCTAGAGGCACCCTTTGGGATTTTGGACTTGTGTCCAGCCTAGCATAGCTATCAGTTATACCCCTATTGAAAAATAGCTGTTTGCTTGCTACTAGGTTCTTGTCAAAACTGAATGGCCTGATCCATGGAGGCTCTTACAGACTGAATTGTGTCTCCCTAAAATTCATATGTTGAAGCCCTAACCTCTACTGTGACTTTATTTGGAGATGGAGCCTTTAAAGAGGTAATTAAGGTTGAACAGGTCATAAAAGTGGCCATGAAGGCCACAGATTGGCACATCTCCTGCTTTGAGGCTGCAAATCTGAAGGGTGCTGAGTGAACCATCTGGGTCACTCATGTACTTATCAATAATAAGGACCCATTCTTTGAAGGGAATGACTGGAATCAATAAAGGGCTGATGGTCAAGGGATTCACTTGGCTTTTTATCCTCCCTACAATCTGTAGCCATCTAATATTATTGAATGTTCGAATGGCCTCCTTTAAAAATAGTAACTCCTTCACCTTCTGGTTCACACACCTTAGTAAGGAAGTTTGGTCACTGAATGCTGCTGTCCCCAGAAAGGAATCCTCTCCTTTTGGCCACTTTCTGGGTAATGATTAGGACAGAAAGGGTTTTCAGGTTATATATTTGCCTATTTCAGAAACTCAGGGTTCCTTCTTAACTATTCCTGGGCATGATGCTTCTTTTTTTCTCCCAACAGCAACTGTATACTGGCCAGATTGGTATACCCTCGGGTATCAGCTTGGCCAAGAGGGGTCCTAGAGGATTCACACTTAATTCTGATTCAGCTTGTTGGATTCACTTGCTGGAATGTTACGGTTCTAGGTCAGGGATCAGCAAACTGTGGCCAATAGGCCAAATCTGGCCTGCTGTCTGTTTGTTAATAAAGTTTTATTGGAACGTAGCCACACATATTTGTTTATCTGCTGGCTCTGGTTCTTTTCATGATTACAACAAAATCGAGTAGTTGCGACAGGCTGTATGGCCCTCGGAGCCCCAAAATATCTGGTCCTTTACACAAAGAGTTTGCCAACTCCTATCCTAAATCAGAAGGCTAGTGATGACTTGGCTGAGTACACTACTCACTGAGTCTTCTTACCATGGCCCATGTGCGTCAAAGTGGGGAACATAATGAGTCTCTGAAAAGTTTAATAAAAATGCCCTTACCCTCTCACGTCTGACTTCTGGGTCAAAGAACTGGGTGTGAGTAGAGGATGATTGAGGAAAAAGTAAAGTTACAGCTAATAAAAAGGAACGTGCTGATTTCGTGGAGGTGGAGAAAGAGCAACAGTGCTGACAGTGGGGGAGGAACCTCTTAGACTCTGGGAGGTACGGAGAGGGAGGGACAGTAACGATCTTTGACTTTCCGAGCCACCCCTGGAGCCACCTCTCCATGTATGTCCTCTAGCTTATCCGTAGAGCCTTTACCATGTTAATTACTAAAAGTTTTAGTCTGATGGTTCCAACATGTGAGTCATTCTGTGTCTCTTGGTTACTTTATATCTTGGTAATGGACTTTTTATTTGGTTTTTCCTCTTTGTGCATTGTACATTTTGTGTGGGTGCTAGACATCCTGCGAAGGGACATAGATACTGAGGTAAAAATAGAGTTTGTGCCTGGAAATGCGCATGCTTCTTCTTCTCTTAGGCCATTAGTGTGGGGAGTTGACCCAGGTTGTAATTTCCTGGTTCCTAACATGACCTTCAGGGTATCAGAGGCATCAAGTTCCTCAACCAGTGGGCTGCTTTTACCTTGTGCTTAGTGTGGGGGCTGGACTGTGGAAGCTTTTGTTCACTGATTTTGTTCTCATTTACCTTTCAGCCTTGTCTGCATGCCTGCATCCCAGAGGGACATCTCTCCATGTCCATACCTCTCCCTCAGCAGTTTATTGCTACTGCCTGTTACTTGGTGCTTGGCTCCTGGTGGGAGCCTGCTGGGGCTCTCTGTTGTCTTATTCCAGCTGCAGTCTTGGGCAGGCTCTGTGTCTGGATCTCGGGGGTGGAGCTTTCTCTGCCCTCCCATGGTAGTCACACTGCCTTGCCTAAGCCTTTGCTTGGTGTTGTTTGAGATTATTGGCTCAAGATGATTTTCTGCCCTTCCTCCAGAGGTAGAGGTTTCTATTTCTACCATTTCCCCAAAGAATCTTTGCTGGTGTTCTTGCAAATGATTTCCTGTCCTTCCCATTTAAGCAGACTTCCCATTCAAGCATTCTGCCCCTCCTCCAGAGGTAGTAGATCTTTGCCTGACTCCCATGGGCCAGTGAGTTTCCCTCAGCAGCTGAAAGCTCTCACTTCATAGAAGAGAACAGTCCCAGGAAGAGATAGGCCTTTCTGCCTGACCCCTGTCACCCCCATTCACCAGCTTTATCCTGTGCCACCAAAGTGGGCTTTCCTCATTCTCCCACCCTGCTCCCAGTCTTTCTTATGAGCACTTGATGGAGGCTCCTGGAAAAGAGCTTGCCAGTGCATGTGGCTTCTCCTTGTGTCCGGGCCTTCAGTACCAGCCCATAGTTCAGAATTCATTAAAAATGTTAGCTCATGTCCTCTTACCTGATTGTACAACAGCCATCTTTCTCCCGTTCTGTTTCAAGAGTGAGAGAATTTGTGTGGCCCACCTCTCTTTGGTGGGGCTTAACTTTCTTTGGAATTTTGTTTTCTTGATTGCCTTACAACCTCAGCTCTCAGACAGGGTCAAGAGAATGATTTTGTTAGACACTGACTTTGTCTTGTTAGGATTTTTTTTTTTTCCTGCTGTTTTCTTCATGTTAAGCAAAGCATAAAGCTATTCTAGATTTTGATTCAGAAGAAAGGGGTTCAGTTCCTACTTCTGTCACTTATGGCCTGAAATCTTTGCTTCGTCACTGTTTTGTCAGTTACAAAATGTGTATAATAATAACAGTAATAATAATTATTTTAGACTTGCCAGTGGAGTAGAGAACTGTTTGGAAGTTTAAATGAAATAGTGCATGTGTGAAAGCACTTCTCAACTAGAAGCTGCTGTAGAATAATCATGATCTTTATTTTCTGAGATGCTGTTTCCTTTTTTCTGTTTTCAGAAATGATCTTCAGGACACAGAAATGAGTCCAAGACAGAATCGTCGTACAAGATCAGCAGAGGGTGCTGAGATTGAGCCGAGAAATAAGCGGAATAGGAATTAGTGAGGCCTTGCTGACTTTTCCAGTGTGGTGATTGGAGTGTGGCACTTTGGGTTGCCACACAGACTTCATATTCATAAATGCCCACGTGCAGGTGTTGGCTTCTGAATATGATGGTTAGCTGATTTTCATACTTTTTGCCTTTCCTGGGAAAAATAAGTTCTAAAACATCCTCACCTGGTCAGTTACCCTCTGTCTCTAAACCATGTCTCTCTCAAAATATTGACATCCACATGTCAATATTTTCAGAGTACACAGACATTGTGACAAAGAGTTTTGTGTCATTTTGTTTCTAATTTAGGATATCCTTAAGGCATTCTCCTCTTCCATGTAGAAACTAACTTGAGAAAAGGATTCTTTTCAACCTCTCTGTCACAAGGAGCAGCTGAGGAGTAAAGAGCCTTTGTATTTCTGGAAAGGCAGGTTGTCATAAATCACCTCTTTGGTGCGTGTCAGTTCCTGATGCCCGGATGCCAGCATGCCTGTCATAGCAGTTATGTGATGGTCATTGCCTGAGTTTAATGTAGTCATTTGTCACTTGGAGTAGGATGTTGGTATCAAAACTAAAAATCACAAACACTGACTTTGAAACGTGGGCATATTCTTTGGAAATGGCACTTCAAAATGATATTAGTCCTTTTTTTTTTTTTCACTTGGGTAAATCAAATCTTTACCACTCTGACTCCCAGCTATTAAACAAAAAGAATGCAATAAATGAATTTTGTAAATGAATAGACTGTATCAATTTAAAATAATGTCCTGGAAATAGTGTCTTATGAATAGTTGAGTACATGCTACAAATCATTGGAAAGACTTGATCAGAAATTGTCTCTGTGAGAAATGTCCACCAGTTCCCAGTTCCACCAGAGTTCCTCATGCCGCTCTTCAGCATCTCGGAGTCAGCCCTCTCCACCCCTGCCCGCACATCACTCCCAGCCCAAACACATCAGCTTTCAAATAACATGACAGCACACGCGCCAATGTTAAGACAACAAATTTACGAGTGTGCCAGAGAGACGTTTGTGACTTCCCCTTTCCAAAGAATGTCTCCATTGACTTTGGCTTTTTGGTATGCTTTTGGGTTTCTGGATAATATGTGGAGTCTCATTATGACTTAGAGTTCAGCGCTTGCACACTTAAATGGCCATTTGTTTTCTTTTTGAGTTCCCTGAACTTCAAATGGTTATGTAAGAATTTGTCATAGTCCTTTCATCTGCTAAATTATGAGTGGTACATTAAGGAAACTAAAAGTAGCACCACTCACTGAATCTATCAAAGGATCTGATGTGAGGTAAGTTAACAGTATCAAGCAAAATAAGGTTTAACATTGATGTGATATTTACATCACTGAATTGCCAGAAATTATGCTAAAATGAAAACTGCTTCATTAAAAATTGCACAGCCTACTAGAAATTAAACTGGAAGTAATTACTGTAATTGCAGCTGTAAAAAACAAAATCCAAACAAGTAAATATGAAGATCTAATTGGTTTTATTCAAGGATTCATGAATCAGGCAGCATCCCATCTACACGTAGAAAGGAGCACCAAGTCGCTGTACAAAATGGATGGTTTTTAAAGGCTTAGAAACAGGGTGGGAAGGAAGGATGGACGTCATTAGCCAAAGACAAGAAAAGATAGGTGTAGGCAAGGTCACCTTTTGGGGGAAGGGCTGGGGTCTGTCATGCAGATGACCTCAGTAATGCTGATCAGGAAATTTCAGATTGACTGGTTAAAGGTCACATTCCTGCAGTGCAATTAAGTTTTGGTTGCTGTTGAGGGGGCAAGTGACTTTATTTTGGGCCTGTTACTTCTTTTTCTTTTTTTTTTTTAAACACAGCAAAAAAGAGGTTGCAAGGGAGTAGTGAGACCCAAGATAGGGAACCAGGCAAGTGACTTTATTCAGAAAATATTTGATTATCTTCTTAGTTACGTAGCCATCACTGCTGGGTGATGTACAAAAGACGTTAGGGTTCGAAGCCGACAGCCAAGAAAGATTTCTTAAGACGTCTTTGATGCAAAAAGATGGTTTTATTAAAGCACGGGGACAGGACCTGTGGTCAGAAAGAGCCGCACTGGGGTCATGAAGAGTGGCCCATTATATACTTTGAAGTTGAGAGGGGGTTAGGGATAACATAAGCCTCCCAGGTATTTTGACAACCAGATTTCCAGGATCCTAGGGGGCTAGCTATTGTTAGGAAAAGGTCACTTATTATTGTTTAGTAAAAACTCAGTCATGAGACTTTTCAGATGTATATTGGTGAGTCATATGCTTGGAGCATGATTGCCAACCTGTATCTTGTGGAGGTAGAGATAAAGGAGGTTTCCAAAGGAATTTTTATATGTTGAAGTAGACTTACAGGATCCCGGGGGTCGGACTAAGATTGCCTTTTGCCCTTAGCAAAGTATTAACCTCAAGACAGCTGAGTTCCGAGATGTAAGTCATTCTGACTGTTTCAAGGACTTGTCAATGGGCTATAGGTAGTAAGGAAACGTAATAATTTTTTTTCTGCCTTTGTTTCCTGCATCATGGAACCCTGGGAAAACAGGAGACCAGAGGACATCTGAAAAGGTGGTTCTCTGTAGGGCTGCTTCTCATTAGGGCAGAGAGGAAGATTTTGCCCCTAGGAGACATTTGGCAATATGTGGAGACATTTTTGGGTGTCACAACTTTGGGGTTAGGGGATTGCCACTGGTATCAGTAGGTAGAGAGACCAAGGATGCTTCTGAACATACTACAACACACAGGGCAACCCTCATGCAGTGTTTGCTCAGGCTGCCATAACAAAGTGCCATGGACTGGGTGGCTTAAACAAAAGAATTTTTTCCCCTCCCTGTTCTTGGAGGGTGGCAGTCCGAGATGAAGTCAGTAGGGTTGGTTTCTTCTGAGATCTCTCTCTCTCTGTAGCTTGCACATGACCACCTTCTTGCTGTGTCCTTAGATGATCTTTCCTCTTGCTTGCACATGTTTGTGTCATAATCTCCTCTTAAAGGGACAGCAGTCATATTTGATCAGGGCCAATTCATATGATTTCACTCTACCTTAATTATCACTTTAAAAACCCTGTTTCCAAAGGCATTCATATTCTGAGGTGCTGGGGTTTACAACTTCAATATATGAGTGGCAGGGTTAGGGAACACAACTTAACCCATAGCACCCCGCCTCCCAATTAAGAATTATCTGGTCCATTAAAATTGTCAATGGTGCCAAGATTGAGAAACTCCAGTGTAGAGGAGCTCTCAAGTCTACTTGAAAAATAATGCTTAAAGGGCATTTACTGAGCTCAATTTGTTAGCACTTAGAATATATTTAATATTCATATATTAAAAGAAAGGGATGTTTATATTCATTTAAAAATGAGGAACATAGGGTAAGTGTTAAATCCAGGATTGAAACCAATAAGCTTTTGATTCTGAAATTCATCTTTTAGGGAAAACATGATCCTCATCACTGGTTATTAATTCTTTTTACCTCCTAACTCCCCTTCAGGGTATAACAGCTCCCATGAGTATGTCATCCCACAATGGCAGTGATGCCTGTGGTTTGGGGAGGGTGCAAGTAAGCTGCTGTGTTGTCCAGAAAGGGACCTTCAGGTTGATCTGGTCTGTCAGGCCATGCTTTCATCTTCTAATCCCTTCTCTCTTCTTTATACCTCTCATTGAGGGTCACTGGTCTAGTTGAAAAAGTAATTCATACATGTATGACAGTGTGAGTAGTATAGTGAGGATGGTATATATTTAAGATCTATCTCATGTGGTTGAAGAGCTTCAGAGCAAGTCTCCGTAAAATCCTAAAATGTGCCACTTTGGCATGTGGTAATTGAGCTGAAAGCAATTGAGACCCTGTAGGCCCAAGAGAAACTTTTTGCCATTCCCTTAACTATCATAAGAATTTAAACTGGGGGTCTTTCCCAGATTTAAAGTTAATACCAGAGATAAAATTTTATCTGAGTAACCTATCTCAGGTAAACATCTAACTACATCTAAAACGTCTGCTCTTTTTCTTGTTGCCCTGTGAATTGCTTTCTTCCTCTTTGAAACCCCAGGGCTCTATCCCATTTCTTTCTGTCTTTGAACCTTTCACATATGTGGGGTTCCCATACAAAATTAAATTTGATTTTCTCTTGCTAATCTGCCTCATGTCAACTTAATTGTTACACCAGCTGGAAGAACCTTTGAAGGGTAGAGAAAAAATTTTCCTCCCCAGCATGGTAAAGATTCTGTCAACAGTAGTAAACAAAATAGAGAAGCTTTTGGAGAATTTTTTTTTCTGGTGGCCCTTGGCCCTATAGAATGTGAAAAGAGCAATTATCTAGATTACTACACTAATCGTTGCTGTGGTTGAAGTAAAAATTTGACTCTTGAGTTTTATTAGAACTGGGGAAAAAGCAGGAACAGCGGGTTACAAAATTCTTACCATCTGCCAAAAGAAAATAGCAATTCTTCAAGTGAGACACAGTTTTTCCTATTATGTGTTTCTTTTTATTATAAAAGTAACTAGTTATGAACATTAGAGGGGAAAAACCATCACAACCATTGAATTCATGACCATTTTGATAACCTTTCTTTGGTTTTAGTTTTTGGGTAAATCAGATGTCCTTAGTAATAGCCGCTTGAGGTATAAACAGATCATACTGGCATTGACGTCTCTGTCACTGGCTTCATTTCCCCACCTACACTTAGGCATCATGGGGGCATTTCCTCATCCCCTTCCCAGATGTCCAGGTATCCCTGGCCTCAGACTACTGAAAATACAGGAACAAATCCATGCCTCAGTGTGTTGCTGCTCTCCTGCCACATTCCTTCTGGGCATCTGTCACCCTTGCCAATGCTCTCTCACACCACTGGTCCTGCCGGAGAATCCTGACTTGCCATGTCCTGACCTGCCACATGCCAAGGCATCCCCCTGCCTCCTTCCTGTTGATTTCACTGAGTCTTGGCCTTCCTGTGTTCTAAGTGGAAACAATGAAAATGTGCTCCCTTAGTCTGAGAGTGTGCTGTCCCCTGGAACCATTGTGTCCTTCATAAACATTTTGCTGCTTCTCCTTCCTTCCTTACCCCTTTTTCTTTCTCCTTTTCCCCTTTACCTTCTCTTTCTTCTTTCCCGCCCCTGCCTTTCCTTGACTGTCATGACTACATGTCAGGTAGTAGTGCAGAACAGACAAACCCTTCCCTGGGACTTACAGACCAGACGGGCAGATGGACATTAATTAAATAATTATACAGAATACTGTTGTGATAACTGAAATAAAGCAGAGGTACATGGCCCTATGAAAATATATAATAAAGGGATTTTGTTTTGCCCATCAGCTCTGTAGGGAGCTTAAGAATCAGTCCAAGAGGATAATGTTAATCACCATAGTCCCACTTTGTCCTCTGTGTCCTCATCCCCAAGAAACTGTGCATGTATCTTCTGACTTTTTTGGTCCAGAATACAAATTATTAAAATACTCATCGAAGTCAGCTTATGCAAATAGGTGCCTATGTGTCCACTAAGTTCACAACTATGTCAGATAAGCTGGACAAGTCGGAATTACATATGACTCAGCCAGGACTGACTCCATGCTCCACACACACACACTGCTTTTATCACTTTGCCACAGAACACTTTCACAGTACATTATCAATACTCTTTAGTGACTGTGTCATGAACCCATCTGGATCATGTGCCACGTTTGCAGTCTTCTTTTCCTGGACGTTGAATTTACTGCCAGTTTTTCCCAGTTATAGATAACAATAGAATTACTTCCTTCTGTTAGATTCCCAGAACTGTAATTGTTGAAACATTAGCTCTAAACAAAATATATGGGCAGGTTTTTTTTCAAAAGAGGACATTAGGATATTAAATTCTAAAGAGAATTTAGTCTGTGCCTTAAAATAATGGTCGTTAAGAAATGTATTGGAGCTCTTTGTGGGAATTTCACAGCAAGAGCAAAAGCTTTCATATGGCTGCTACTTCTTTTAGCTATCAAAGCCGATGGGTCCACAATTGACAGGGACTGACAAAAGACAGTTCTGTAGGGTTATCAGCAAACAAAAGGCCAAAATACTTTGGGTATACTAATACTGTGTTTAGGATCTCTGAGGGCGATGACTACAAAGAACCCTTTTATAACATTTCATACCCAAGCTGAATACATTTTTTGGCAATATTCTAGAGCTGTCATTTTTCTAGTGCTGTCCAGAGAAGAGTCCAGCTGCTTTGGGTGCCGGATGAACAGGTGACAAAGTTGGCATACTCTTATGAATGTCTTTACTTGAATGGGGGTCCAGCTGGGCTCAGGAGTACTTTTTTTGGTCCCTGTATTACAGCTTTGAAACTGTAAGTTTCGTAAGTGAAACGCCAGACTTCCATATGGTATTATTACTTCATTTTGGTTGTGTAAGAACCGCATCACAATCTTGAAGGAATTTTATATATTTTTGTGTGTGTACCTTTTAGAGTAGTCCTGACTTTTCTATGCCGAACAGCATGTCTGAACCACAGAACACCCAGAAGGTATTCTGTAGTTGAACAAAGCTGTTAAATATTCTTATTCGGCAGCATTAATTTCTGAAACCATGACATCTCTATAGAGCAATTTATGTTGTATTTTCAGCTCATGGCATTGAGTTATCTAAGTAGGCTGAAAGCTTGAAGGAGGACGTGGGGCTAAGGTAGACTGTGACAGATGACGTCTTACGCATCTCATCACAGTTTCACCGCAATACAGGCTTTTATAAAGACACATTTTGCCTAGATGTGTTCCAAGATCAAACAGTTTGGACTACTGCTGATTTCTATCCAGAAGTGGAAAAGAGATGAATAAGTGTTTCTTAAAGTCCTACCCTGTTCAGGGCTGGGATTTTTCTTGCAAAGTAAAAGAATATAGTAGTGATGAATTTGGGGATAGTTATGTTTAAACCTGCATGTTCCTTGTGCAAGATATTAGATCGAGAGACCTGGGCTGCATTCTGTTAAGTTTTGATAGACCAACAGTGCTTGCTAAAGGATGTTCTTTAGTAAGAAGGGACTAGAACCCAGAGGAGAGGAGTGAGATGCAAAAGGCAGTTGTGAGCAAAGAAACTGGTAAACACATTGGCAAATCTAAATAAAGGCAAACCAGAAGAAAAAGAAAAATGGGGTATTGTCGAAACAGGGTGGAATGAAAGTATCACACAGTAGTACCATGGCATGTGGGAGAGGGAGGCCAGAATATTAAAGATATTCCGAGGCCCTTGGTATTGTTTGGGAGGCATTGAACTATTTTACATTTTAAGTCAAGGGTCTCACATTTTTAGGGGTAGTTATTCATGAATAGAAACCATGTAGTATTTTTCAAGTCAGACAATGGGATTAAGGGAACTTGGTCAAACCACTGCTAGACAGAAAAGAAAGTTAAACAACTACAAAAGCACATGGTGAAAACATGAAACAAGATGGTCCAGTAAGCCCAAATATACCAATAATCACTGTGTAAATGACTGAACTTAGCTAATGTTTATTACATTGTGTCGTGCTTGCCAGGCACTGTTCTAAGGGCTTTGTCAGTGTTAACTCAGTCATTACAACCAAGTTTTATAGGTAGGGAAACTGAGACAGAAGTCAAGACATGTTCCAAGAATACACATGCAGTACGTGTGACAGAAGTGATCATCTTCAACTCCTCCAATATATTTCAAATAAGCTCAAATTTCTTAGAGAAACTGGACTGGCCATGACTTACACTGCCCTGGCTGACCTGAGCCCTGTCCGCTCTCTTGCCGTTTGCTGGGCCATCGCCACCCAGACCGTGGAGTCGCTCACGCCAACACGCTAGGCTTGCTCCTGCTTCAGGGCTTTACCGTGTCTCCTCGGTGTAGAATTACCTCCCGATCTTCCCAGGCTGCCTGCTGCTCATCAGAGAGCTGCGCCACATGCCGCCTCACCGAAGCCTTCCGGGACCTCTCTCTCAAATCCTCCCTGCCTCCTGCAAGTCCCTTTCTCTGCCAGGCTTGGCTTTCCTTTCTTCATTGTATATACTGTGCAAAGTTACTTCTTGCCTGCTTGCTTGTCGTTCGTTTCCCTTCCAGAACGCGAGCTCTGTGGGAGGAGGGGCTGTCATGCTCCTACTGTGTCTGCTGTGCCTACAGGAGTGTCTGGTACATGGTACGTGTTTGAAACGGTCAACAATGAAAAGCTGTTTGTAGTCTGTCTTCCGTGGCTGGAACAAGAGGCCCCTGAGCCTGTGTGGGCTGACCATGTCTGTGGTGCTCATCTCGGGACCCCCGGGGTTCAGGCAGCATGGGAGCCCAGCTGGTCCGCACTAAAGAGGAGCTGGATGAGCCCTTGCTGAAGAGCAGAGGGGTGGACTTAGCCGGGTCAGGGGGCCATTGCAGCCATTCCTCCTTCCCTCAGCTCCTGTCTTCCTTTCTACCTGTTCTACGTCTATCCCAGAAATGCTCGATTCAACAGGATGAAAATCACGCCAATTATATCATGTATGCGAGCTGCTCGTCCCTTATTCCACATCGTCATGACTCGCACTACAACGCTGTGTATCTTCACTTAGTTGTACAGTAATCTTCACTGTCAGCTTATTTGATTACAACACTACATGCTTTCTGACTTTATGAGGTTTGTTACTCTTCTCGTGCGGACGCGCTGTCCGAACTAGAAAATGTTGCCGGAAACATCAATGAGGACCTCAGTCATGGAAAGTATTTTCTATTTTATGTAATGCTTACCTAGAGTCTTATTTCTTTGGGCCTAAACTTAATTTTGCTTTGAATCTTTGTGTTGACCTGCATGTTAGACACACAGATCTTCACTTAAGATGGATAAGAAACTCCTAATGCTAAAAGCTATTACTCTGTCTTCCTGGGTGCCTTCAAGGATTTTGTTAATAGCTTTCCTTTTGGTTTAACAAATGGTCTCAGAGTCTCTGTGTCATGTTGAAATGTTCAGCACAGGGGCGCCTGGCTGTCTCAGTCGGTAGAGCACGCGACTCTTGATCTCAGGGTTGTGAATTCGAGCCACATGTTGGGTGTAGAGATTACAAAAAAAACAAATAAATAAACTTGAAGTGTTCAGGATTGCTATGTCTTTTCTTTGGAGGTTTTGTGACAAGAAGAGCAGAGGTTTTGTTCTGGAGACAAAGCCCTGCTTTTGGGAGCATATTGATTCGCTCTTACCAGGGAACAGATGAAGGGGTGTCTGAAGGATTACTGTGGTTGTGATCATGAAAGAAAAGGAGGCCTGGGATTGTTTTAGGCTTTTTGTTCAAGAAGTCATAAAACTGGGATTTGAAATCAACCTCAGAGCCTACCTAGTTCAACCTCGTTGTCGTAGAGATGAAAGTGCTCAGTAGAGAGAGAAAGAGTGCTACTCTCCAGGTCACACAGCTTACATACACTTCCAAGGGAATGAACTACTAGGCGGCACTTGTCATGAGCGTTGTCTCTTCTCTGCCAGCCAAAACCGTGTCTTTAACCCCTTAGATAATGTGATTCATTTTAAAAAACAGTGTAGACCTCCAGCTTCCTAACCATATCAAACTGGTGAGGAAATCAAGTGGCCTGATCCGGCCTCTTTAGAGTGTCAGAAATGGGATGTTTACAGGGCTCCCTGGAAAATGCCTGCTGCCCCAACCCTGCCCTATCTCCCAGTCGAATCCCCGCTCTGAGAGCTCCCAGGTCACATTCTACCAGCTCAGGTTTTCCCAGAGGCAGATGCCAACACGGACTTAGGCCAGAAGATTATTGAGGGAACACCTATGAGGGATAAAAGGTGAGGGAGCAAGACAAGGCAGGGAGAGGCTTCGGGCACCTGTCAGAGGAGGGAGGGAAGGAGGCTTGGGTAGACGGAGCCTCAGACCACAGTGTAGAAATCACTCCCAATCTTTCCCTGCAGCCCCGATGCCCTGCTCGTCCAGGGGTTTCCAGTGGAGCAGAATGATATGGATGGGGACAGAGTGAGGCCAGGTCTGGACCCCAGCTCTGCAGGTAGTTCAGCACAACTTTATCTCAGGGCTTCTCTGGGCGGTGCTTTTTCCTAACACTAGAAATACAGAGATGTATAAGTCACAATCCTTGCCCAGGAGGAACTCAGTCTGGTAGAGAGACAAGCAGGTTGGCAGATAATTAGAATAGCATGTAGCGAATTCACAGAGAGCAATACAACTAGAATAATCCTGGGGACGAAGGGCAAGGCCTTCATAGGAGATATTTGGGGTTCTTTCTGTGTGCACTTAGGACGGCATGAACATTGTATCTCTGGTCTCCCAGTAAGCAAAGTTGGCCCCTAAAATTAAGGAAAATGTTTT
Organism: Ursus maritimus; assembly: GCF_017311325.1. Taxonomy (NCBI): domain Eukaryota; kingdom Metazoa; phylum Chordata; class Mammalia; order Carnivora; family Ursidae; genus Ursus; species Ursus maritimus. Next base: position 9,184,052 of record NW_024423786.1, read on the forward strand.
CAGTGCCTGGCACCGAAGCAGAGGAAGGCAGCTGCTTAAAATTAGTAAGGACATACCATTGTGGGATGTTCCCTCCACCAGCTTTGTTCCAGGAGCCCCATCTTTCTAGCCTGAGGAGAACTAATGTGGACCCTGTGGGACAGCCTCTCGGCTGTATCATACAGAGGCCATGAGTACCATACAGAGGCCCTGAGAGGAGACCCACTGCTCCCTGGCCTGCTGGCCCAGCCCTCCTGGGCTTGGGGGTCTGTGCCTTCTTTGTTCTGAACTGAGCAGGGAGGGGGAGATATAAGGAGGAGCCACTCTTCTCATAAAGGACCCCTGACCACCGGCCTACACTGGGCATTTGAGAGAGGTGGAAAGTAGTGCCTCTGAGTACATTCTGCTGATGTCTGTTGGCACAGCTGTCCAGAGCCCCAGAAGGGCTCTTTCCTCTACTTCCTTGGGATGGCGGGGAAGTTCCCACTTCGGAGGCAGGAATTGCAGAAGGAGAACTTGAACAACGGTCACTCAAGGTCTCGGCTTCCCCGGTGGTAAAAGGGTGAGCTGGAGGCTCCCTAGTTAAGCTCCGTCACCTGACGTTCTCCCTGGTCTGGCACACCCCAGCCGTGGGGCTGCTCCAGTCAGAGGCCAGAGGCTCCTCGCCCTCAGAAGGGTGGAGGTCAGGGCTGCAGAGGGCATTCCCGAGATGGACACTCCTCAGGGGGCCCTCCCTTGTGGAATGAGAGCTAGTGTCCAGTCCAGCTTCAAATTGAGGGGGATCCCTGGAATTGATGGGTAACCCACTGGTCCGCAAAGGGAAAGAGAAGCTTTTTCCCTGCTCAGCTGTCAATCAGGAAGGGAAAGAACGGGTTTCAGGTGCTTCAGAAGCAGGATAAAGAATGCAGCCTCTGAGACTGGACAGCTCAAAGGTGGGAAGAGTCTCTGGAACCTTAAGAGAGGGCACACAGTGACTATGGGGCTGCCTGTATCCTGGTGACATGCAGTTTCTTTGGCCAGTCTGAGAGTCTTGCCTTGTTGCTGGTTGGAGAGAAAGGGCTCCTGCTCTGAGGGGCTGCTGGCAAGTTTCTTTGAGGCACCAGTAAGGACATCCTGAAGCTGCCACCCACCAACTTGTGGGCTCAGTAGGTGGGCTAATTACCTAGACTTAGGAGACTTACAATAGAGGGAACAAGAGGGATGAAAAAGTTGAAATGGAGGAAATATCAACTGGGTTGTGTCCATGGATTCCGTGGAGATTCATATAAGGATCAGAACCAATTCCTGGGAATCCTACCTCTTGGAGACCAACTTTGTTTAACAGCTTTTTTGAGATACAATTCACTTAATGTTCAATTCATGCATTTAAAACATACTATTCAGTGGTTTTTAGTATATACAGTGTAGGCAACCATTGCCATAATTAATTTTAGAACATTGTCATTGTCCCTTCACCCCTTGTCTGTCACCCACTGCTCTCCCGTCCCTCCCAGCCCCAGACAACAACTAATCTACTGTCTGTTGGTCTATTTCCTTATTCTGTGCATTTCATATCAATGGGATCATACCATACATGGCCCTTTGCACCTGGCTTCCTTCACTCAGCGTAGGTGTTTAAGGTTCATGCATGTTGTAGCGTGTACCAGAAGTTCATTTCTTTTTATTGCTTAGTGTTACTTCATTGCATGTGTTGTTGATCCATTCATCAGCTGATGGATATTTGAGTCGCTTCTGCTCATTTTGACTATTACGCAATAATGTTCCATTTGTGTACAAGTTTTTATGTGAACGTATGTTTTTATTCGTCTTGGGTATATATCTGGGAATGGAATTTCGAGATTTCATGGTAACTCTGTTTAATTTGTTTTGAGGAACTGCCAAAACATTTTCCAAAGTGACTAGCACTGAATTGGAGTTCCAGTTTCTCCATATTCTTTCAGCATTTGTCATTATCTGTCTTCTCTATTATAGCCGTGATAGTGAGTGTGACGTGGTATCTCATTGTGGTTTTCTTGTGCATTTCCTCGGTGACTAGTGATGTTGGGCATATTTTTAATGTTCTTATTGGCCAATTCTGTGTGTGTCTCCTTTGGAAACATGTCTATTCAGATTCTTTGCCTATTTTTAATTTTTTCTTAATCTTTGAGTTATAAGAGTTAATTGTATATTTTTTTAAATTTCAGTTTCTGATTGTGCACTGATAGCTTATAGAGATAGAATTGATCTTTCGTATTGATCATGTATCTCGCCATCTTGCTGAACTTAACTAGTTTGGTAGCTTTTTTGTAGATTCTATTAGATTTTCTATGTAGAGAATTGTGTAGTCTGCTGATCAAGACAGTTTTCTCTCTTTCTTTCCAACTTGGATGTCTTTCAGTTTTATGAGAATCTTATCTGAGTATAGAATTGTAGGTTGACTTTTCTTCTTTCAGTATTTTAAAATATTGCACCATTGTCGTCTCACCTGCTTTGCTTCCTGCGAGAAAGTTTCTGCCATCCTTCTCTCTGCTCTTCTGTATGTAACATGTCCTTTTTTCTGGCTGCTTTTAAGATTTTCTCTTTTTTATTAGATGTGAATGTAATACAGGAATACTTTGCTTTATTGTATTTCACTTTATTGTACTTTGCAGATGTTACATTTTTTTTTTTTTTTTACAGATTGAAGGCTTGTAGCAACCCTGCATTAAACTAGACATCAGCATCATTTTTCTAACAGCAGTTGCTCACCATTTATCTCTGTCACATTTGGGTAATTCTTGCAATGTTTCAACCTTTTTCATTATTATTTATTATGGTGATCTGGGGTCACTGATTACATCTCACTTAAAGCTCAGGTGACGGTTAGCATTTTTTAGCAATATTTTTTTTTAATTGAAGTATAGGTGACATACAATGTTACATGTGTTTCAGATATGTGACACAGTGATTGGACATCTCTCTATATCATGCTTTGCTCACCACAAGTGTAGCTACTATCTGTCACCATACAACACTATCACAGCCTCACTAGCTGTGTTCCCTATGCTGTACCTTTCATCCCTGTGACTTATTCATTCCGTAAGTAGAAGCCTGTATCTCCCCGCCCCTTCACCCATCCTACCCATCCCCCACCACCCTTCCCTCAGACAATCACCAGTTCTCTGTATTTATGGGCCTGTTCCTGCTTTTTTTTGTTTTAGATTTCACATATAAGTGTAATTATATGGTATTTGTCTTTATTTCACTTAGCATAATACCGTCTAAGTCCAACCATGTTGTCACAAATGGTAAGATCTCCATCTTTTTTTTTTTTTTTTGGCTGAATGATGTTCCACTGGACGTATGTATGTGTGTGTATATTTATATCACATCGTCTTTATCCATTTATCTGTCAATGGACACAGGTTGCTTCTATATCTTGGCAATTGTAAATAATCTGCAATAAACATAGGGGTATGTAAATCTCTATCTTTTCAAATTAGTGTTTTTGTTTTCTTTGGGTAAATACCCAGTAATGGAATTAGGGGATTGCATGGTATTTCTAATTTTAATTTTTTGATGAAGCAATAAGATATTTTTTAATTAAGGTATGTACATTTTTTAGACATAATGCTGTTGCACATTTAATAGACTGCGCTATAGTATAAACATACATTTTATATCTCTGGGAAACCAAAAAATTCATTTGACTCATTTTATTGTGGGGCCTGGGACTGATACTGCAGTGTCTCCAGAGGATGCCTCTGACCATCTGCGTCCGTGTCGTTTTCTTCATGTTTCTTGTGCTTGGGGTTTGTTGAGCCCCTTGGATCTGTGCGTTTATAATTCTCATCAAATTTAGAAAACTTTGACAATTATTTCTTCTGTCCTCCCCTCTCTCTCCCCTGTTTTGAGGATTTCAGTTACATGTATATTGAAACTGTGCCATATTTCACTGTTGTTCTTGTCATTACAATTTTTTTCTCTGCATGTTTCCTTTTGTATGCCTTGTATTGCCACACTCCAAGTTATTTAATCTTTTTCCCTGCAATTTCAATCTGCCTTTAATTGCACCCACTGAACTCTTCACCTCAGACATTTTCGTTTTCATTTCTAGAAAATGATTAGGATCTTTTTTGTCTCTTCTGTGTCTCTAATTAATTATCTGAACACATGGAATGCAGTTATAATAACTTTTAATGAACTTTTCTGCTAATTCTAACACCTGTGTTATATCTGGATCATTTTTAATTGATAGAATTCTACATTATGGGTTGTATTTTCTTAATTCTTGGCCTGCTTGGTAATTTTTTATAGGATGCCAGATATTGTGAATTTTACCTTGTTGGGTCCTGAATGTTTTTGTATCCTTGTAAATAATCTTGATCAATTTTCTGGGATGCATTTGAGTAACCTGAAACAACTTGATTCTTTTGGGTCTTGTTCTTAAGAATTTTTTGGTGGGTTCAGAACAAGGCTCAGTCTAAGGCTGGTTTCTCCATTATTGAGTCAAGACCTTCCTGATCACTGTGCTGAATGCCCCGTAAATTACGAATATTTCCAGTCTGGCTGGCGGAAATAGGCTGTGTCCAGTTGTGGAGATGAGCAGTTTCCAGCTGTGTGAATGCTGGGCGCTGCTACCTCTAATATTTTCAAATAGTTCTTTCTACAGCCTTCAGTAGTTTTCTTACATGTGCTAATAATAATTCTCCTGATGACGGGCCCTCTGCAGGTCTCCAGGGCTTGCTCTCTGTGCAGACATCTCTTTGTGTCTCTAACTGGTCTCTCTGGACTCCTAGCTGCATCTGGTCATCTCAGGGAGTTCAGCAAGCTCTGCTTGGGTTCCCCATCCCTGCACTGTGACCCGAAAGCTCTTGCAGGGTGACAAGCTGGAGCAGCCCATATGCCCTTGGTGGTTTCCCACATCCCAGGAATCACTATCCTTCAATGCCTCACGGCCAGTTTCTTGACAATTGTTGTTTTAAAAACTTTTTTTTTCCTTGCATGTTTTAAAAACTTTTTATCAGGCAGGAGAATAAATCTGATCTCTATTTCTCCACTTGGCTGGAAGTGGAAGTTGCCCATCGTCTTGTTAATTAAATTGCAAAATAATAAAAATAATCTCAAGATCATCTGTAGGGGAAGAGTTAAATAAATATGGTCCATGTATATGATGTTGTGTTTTAAAGCTATTAGATGTTTCGGAAGAATATTTGTAGATACACTTCATAATATAGTAAATAAACAAAAGAAATTGTCGGGGCGCCTGGGTGGCACAGTCGTTAAGCGTCTGCCTTTGGCTCAGGGCGTGATCCCAGTGTTCTGGGATCGAGTCCCACATCGGGCTCCTCCGCTAGGAGCCTGCTTCTCCCTCTCCCACTCCCCTGCTTGTGTTCCCTCTCTTGCTGTCTGTCTCTCTCTGTCAAATAAATAAATAAAATATTTAAAAAAAGAAAAAAAAAAGAAATTGTAAATCTATATTTATACTAAATTCCAGTGCTTAAAAATGTATATTGTATATTATTCATGTATTCTGTGTATACATAGAAAAAAAAAACACCCCAACATGTAATTTCTGAATTTTGGTATTTTAGATGATTTTCTTTTTTTTTTTTTAATTTCTAAATTGTCTCTAATGCATCCATCAGGAATCCTCTACATGTGTGTATGTGTCTATGTGTACACATATGTATATGTACACGTGTACACACAAGGGGGTGGGGTAAGGAGGAAATACGGAAGGTTCGATTACAGGAGACAGAGGACGCTTGCGCCATAAGCCGGGCTCTGCCTCAACTCTCCCATGAGATTTAGGGCTAATCATCTTCCTTCTCTGAGCCTCCGTCGTCTTCGCCATAGAATGATCCGTCCTGCCAGGACATGCTGGGAGCCAGTGACTGCTATAAAGTGCATATTGCCTTGCTTGTTCTGCCCTTTTCATTTCTCCTCCCAGGGCTTCCTTAAGAGCTACAGTGAACTATTTCCCAGAGCTCTCTGTCACTCCAGATGGGACGACATTTCTCCGCTGGTCTGTTTTTCTAGGTCAAGGAGGAGTAGGAAATTGTGGGGAATTGATGATGCTGAAGGAACATCTCCCTCAGCTGCTTCCTGCCAGGCTGAAGGGAGCAGTGAGCGCAGGGTTGGGCAGGGGCCAGGGCATCATCCGTGCCGCTGCGTGCAGATCCCTGCCCCCACTGCTGCCCCCGCCAGCCGGTGCCCCCTCCTGCTCACTTCCAGGACAGCCCTTCTCAGCGCCCCCAGGCACGCCCCGTTCCTCCCAGATGTGAACACTCAGCGCGTTCCTGCTACAGCGCCCTCCCAGCTTCTGCATCCCAGTAGCCCCGGGTGTTAGTCAGCCCCGGGAGTGGAGGACAGCGGGAAGTGATGAGGACAGGACGGGAGGCAGGCAAGGGAAGACCCCTCAGAGAGGTGAAGGTCCCGCAGCGGCACTCCCAGTCCGGGAAGGCGAGTGGCCTGAGAACCAAGATGTGAACCAGGGCCATGTTCTTCGGGACACTGGTACCTGTGGGTAATAAAAGCTGGCGTCTGCTGGGCCCTCAGTGTGCCAGGCGCTGTGCTGCGTTTTCTTTTACAAATTCTCACGGGTGCCATTACAGATGAGGAAACCGAAGCACAGGGAAANNNGAAATCACTGTTATCTCCCGCAGTGCTGATGCCCACAGGATACTGACACAAGCGGGCAGGAGGCTAGGGCTCAGAGCCAGCAGTGGCAGGGCTAAGCCTGGAACCTGGGTTTGTCTGGCTCTAGTTCCCGCAAGTCTTCACCACCGCATCTGGGGAATTTGATTATTCCTATGGGACCTAGTGGTAAAATCTAGACTAATGGGTGGAAAGTACAGGGAGACATATTACAATTCAATACAAATAATATTTCTCTTTTCCGCTATTCACAATGGAATAGGAATGTAGCCTTGACTGTGAGTTGAGTATCAATGGTTATGAAGAAACCAAGCATTTAGCAGAGACACAGAGGAGATCCACGTACTGAGTATATAGTGTGTATACCAGGGTCTCTGAGCGACCTCCTTGAGGTCACTTAGACTATGTGTGGTACAAGAATGAAGGGAGGCAGGTGTCAGCCAGGGGAGGATGCCCCAGATCTGGGAGCAAAATGTCTGTTTGTGATTGTTGAAACATTAGGAGCAGAGCGAGGGATTCTTGGCACTGCCAAAGATGGCTTGTGAAGGGACTGCAGGTGACAGAGGGGTAGAGTTTGGGACCAAGATCCTGGGGCTGTACCGTCTACGGGAATTCCTCACAAAAGGCCTGCACAGAAAACTTACATCTGAAATTCCAGCCTTGGAACCTCATTCCCTTGGCTTTGGACTTTCTTCTTTGTTAAGGTAGGATATGGTTTGGACTGAGTCAACTTAGCCGAGTTGGAGCCACATTTCCCGCAGTTGCCTTCCCTGTGAGGTTCCAGTTAGGATTGGTTCACAAGAGAAATTCACGTGAGATGTGGGAGGTGACAGGAAGGAGCAGCGGTTTTCGAGGTCTGAAGGCCAGCGCAGCGTGCTAGACACCGCAGCTGCTCACACGTGGGGGGGGCCTGCTGCCTCGCCTAGTTGACCTAGGGCAGCACCCTGGTGCACAGCTCCCACCCTCTCCTACTTAGACTTCTCCGAGTTCTGGGCCACGTGCATGTGCAGCTCTGTGATGAGGCTCTCCGCTTTCTCTGGCATCGTCGGGGTTGGCGGTGGGAAAGACAGGCACAGGCTCCCGCTGTTCCAGAGCGTTCAGCCAGATTTTCCTCTTGGGTCGCAGTGCAGCCACATGGATTCCCATTAGTCCTCGCTCTCCCCTGCTTCACACCCAGCTCTCCGCCTTGACCACTAGCCTGGCTAACCTATGCCTCCAGGCTCCCAGTGAGAAACAAAGACCACAGCTTTGCTTAGCCTTCTTAACCAGCTCTCATGACTGTATACAGCCTAGTCTCTTTATCAAACTCTGTTCTGTATCACTTGTCAAGGTTCTGCTTCTCTAATCAAACCCTTTCCTAAATCACACACATACCTGTCCCCTCCACACACTCAAGCTTCTACTGGACCCTTACATATTACTGATGTTTATCCGTGACTCACCCTTACCCAGAAAATCAAGTCCTGTTCCCTAAGGTTGGCTCTCAAAGCCCTTCATTCACCAACACCTGTTCTCCTCTGCTATGCTAAACTGCTTTCCAGCCTGGGATTGAATCTGGCTCTGCCTCTTATAGCTACAAAGCCTTGAGCTAGTTATCCATTTCCACATCTATAAAATGGGCATTACAAAACCTTCCTTCAAGGCTCATATTCTGCCCACACCACCCTATCAGTTGTATAATGCCTGTGTCCACTCTGATTCATTGGTGCCCCTGCCCTGCTGATTCTTAAGTATTTCGAATATCACCCTGTATTAGTTTGCTTTTGCTGCAACACGAATTACCACAAAATCAGAGACTTAGCACCTATTTATTATTTCCCAGATTCCGCAGGTCAGAAATCTGGGCCCAGCGTAGCTAGGTTCTGTGCTCAGGGTGTCATAGGGCTAAACTCAAGCTATTGGCTAGGGCTGCATTCTTATCTGGAAGCTGGGTCCCCTTTCAGGCTCACTCAGGGTGTTGGCAGAATTCAGTTCCTGCAGCTGCAGGACTAAGGTCTCAGTTTTCTGGCTGGCTGTCAGCTGGAGGTTTTTCTCAGCTCCCAGAGGCCATGTGGCCCTAGATCCTAGCAATGTGACCCTCTTACAACATGGTGGCTTAGTTCTTCAAAGCCAGCAGGACAATCTCCAGTGTGCTATCAGAGTCTTGTATAATGTATCCTACTTAAGGGAGTGATGCCCCATCCTATTCACAGGCCCTTCTCACGTTCAAGGAGAGGGGATTTTACACAGTGTGTGCACCTAGGGATGGGAATTTGGAGGGCCGTCTTAGGAGTCTGTCTGCCACAAACCCATCTGCCTCTTAGCACTGGGAGTGAAATAAAACAAAGTGTCTAGTGCTGGGGCTGGCATGTTGTTGGTCTTTCAAATATATTCATTAAATCTCTTTCTCTGACTTATTCATGATTACTTGAAGGCAAGGGATCCCACCTTGATGTTTTCTCTTTATCTCCACCACACAATACATGGAAGGTCCAGGACATGCGTTCCTTTGTAAGAGGGAAGACTATATCGGAGAACAGGTGTACGGGAGGGCTAAGGGACTCTGAGAGGAGCCAGGAAGCAGGGTAGGGGCAGGCTCGGATATGAACAAGCAGAAGTGTCTGTGGGCATCAAGGGCAAGCTTTGCCTCCCTCACCTCTCTCAGACCCCATGCCATGCGCAGCCTGTGGTTGACGCTGCTGCTAACAAATGAGCTGTTTATGCTGCACCCACAGGAGCATCTATAGGGGATCCTGGGAGAGCTGATCCAGAAGCAAGGGGAGGAGCGGAGGCCCTGCGTGCCTGCCCAGTTAGCCGGGTCACCTCTCTGATGCAGAAGCTGTGTCTTTTCCTCCTCCGCTTTCCCCGGAGATGCCCAGTGGGACAGACTTACAAATGCAGTTTAGAAATCCTGGCTGACCTGCCTTCTGGGCTTCAGGGCTCCAGCTGTGAGTACTCCAGCAAGAAGGAGCAATGCACCAGAGCAGACGGAGGAGAAAAGAACAGGGCTGGTGTGAGGAATTGCAGTGTCTGGGTGAGCTAGTGCAAGGGGGTTCTGTACTCAACGTTCACGTTGCCCTTCCCCCAAAGCCCAGCTGCAATCTTACCTCCTCTGTGAGGCTTTCCCCATCACCCTGAATGAGAGCAGCCAGCATCTTTGTCCTTGTGCGTGGGCAGTGTTGGCAGTAGGTTTCAGTAAAGGTGCACTGGACCAGGAGTCAGGATACTTGGGTCCCACTTTGTCAAGTAACATGCTATGTGAACATAAGCAGGTCAGTTACTTCCTCTGGGAATCAGGTTTTCTTACCATTTAAATGAGGAGGCTGGAGCACATACACTCTGGGGTCTCTGTCAGCTTTACATTTGGAAATGCTTCAATTCCAGAGGCCTTATTTTATTTTATTTTGGTCTTTTGTTCTTGACCCTTCTCCTTTTGGTCTTGAGTTTAGCCCCCCAGTGCTTCCACAGAGGCTAAAACACTGATGGAGCTCATACCATAAACATTTGCTAAGTGAACATCAAACCTGGCACCACTGGTTCCATTTTTAGAAGTGTGTCCTGAATTCCTAACCAGAGTATGAACTTGGGATTAGGGACTGGACCGCCCCCCTTTTGGAACCTAGAGTCGGGGGATAAAGAACCCACAGGGGGAACTGGGTAAAATAAGCCACTTAATATGCCAGCCTCAAGAAAGAAAACACTGGCTATTCTCAGCTAGAGTTCCTTGCAGAACACTAGTTTACTTCCAGCACCTGTTACACATTCCGCCCAGGCTTCAGCAACAACGTTGCTACAGTCAGCCAATCAACGACAGCTTCACTCCAGTGACCGTGCTGCTAGCAGCCAATCAGCAACAGTTTGACACTAGCGTTCACGCTGCTAACAGCGAACCAGCAACAACCTCCAGTGCCGCCCCTCCCCCATCGCCGAAAGCGGGCCAGTCAGCAACAGCTTTGCTCCAAGCGACCACGCTGTTGAACTCGAGGGAACTTTCTGTAACCATGTTTCCACAGCTAAAAATGAATCAGTCCGTAAATGCTCTCTACAGGGAGTCTTCCTCGAACTCCCGTGCTTCTCCAGACCTCTGCAAGCAGCTCTTGTCTGTTCTGTGTGTGCCCCACGAGGAGGACAATCCCCTTGGCGAACTGTTCGGCGTCTGGTTCGAGATTCCGGCTGATGGCCTCTTCTCGGAAGGGGGTTGTTCACTAGGCTGATGGCACCATAAGGGCACGTCCCACGTTGGCCTCCCCCGCTGTTAGATCAGTTAGATCTCCGTTCCTAGCAGAGCCCCTGGCACAGAGCAAGAGCTCAGTGAGTAGCGCTTGAATGACTGAATGTTCTTTGGGCTCCCTGACTCGTGTGGGCGCTGAGGCAGGGGATAAGGTGCCGAAGTGCTGTAAAGTTAGTAGGAAACAGCCAGTGGAAGGAAGTGCTTTCTTCCTGGGAGAGCAGCGTGTGCTGGACTTCAGGGAGCTGGGCCGGGACACCAGGAGAAGCTTGTGGGTGTTCGGGCAGAGGTGAGTAGCCCCTCTATTCCTGCGTCTTGGAATGCGCCCCATCTTTGCCCATCTTTGCGCATCACACAAACCGGCCCCAACGCCTTGTCCCATCTGCACAGAAGAGAGCTGTGTGTGGGTACGGAAAACAAGCCGATCAAACCTGTGGGCTGGGAGGGACGTTGGTGTTGGCTGATAGAATCAAAGTCTCCAAGATGTTCTGATATCTGAAACACAGGGCTGATGCCACAGTATCAAACTGGAAAACATCAGCAGAGAATTGCTTCACTACTCTGGACCTCCCCTGCTCCCCCTGTACATTGAGGAGACTGGTCTGAGAACACAGGTGCCTACACTCTGTCCCCAGAGATCCTGATTTAAGTGGTCTCTGGTTGGGCCTATGAAATGATTTTTTTGGAAATCTCTCCGTATGACTCGGCTGGGGCTGAGAACTAACCCCTGAGCTAAGTTGGTATCTGAGAGCACTTCCACCTCTGACATTCCGTGACCCCTGTACTCTCCACCCGTGGTGTTGGTAAAGGACAGAGGCACAGTATGTGGAAAAACAACTTAGGGGTTCACGTTTTTAGTGGTAACAGCAGTCATGGCTCCCATTGTTGAGTTCATATTCCACGCTTGGTTGTTTGAATGCGCTCTCTTTTAATTAAGTCTTCACAACACCCCTATCAATCCGTATCCTGATTGGTTTTTTAGAGATGAGGAAACTGACCCTCAGAGAGTCGTGATCTGACTTGCTCGAGGTAACACAGCAAGCTAATCAGTGGCTCAGCTGGGATTTGAACCTACCTCCGTTTGACTTCAAATCCAGTGCTTGTGGCAAACTGGTAGATTCAACATAAGTGGCCATTGAAGTAGTTTCTGGAACAATTAATGCGATTTGGCATTACTTTAACATCTACAGAAGGGGAAGTCCACCTCTTTTCTGCTTTGGCTACACCACCACTGGAGTATCGGGTTCTGCTCTCTTAATTTGGAGGACATTGACAAACTAGAGTGCTTTTGGATAAGCGAGGCCAGCCAGGCAGCTGCAAGGATCCCCACCATCATGGGTAGAGCCATGAAGGAGTTACAGGCCTTAGCTTCAGCAGATGGGAGGTGGGAGACCTGTTCTTAGGTGAGTCATGGGCTGTTGGGTGCAAGAAGAAGGAGTTGTAAAGCCAAGTCCTAAAGACTGGCAGGATAGTACTCACCAAATAGGAACAAATAATGACCTGGTTTGAACTTAGTCTTTGAGTTGAAATCAGCTATGGAATTGGCCCCTGTCCTCGCTGTTGTGTGTTTCTGAGGTGTTTGCTGTGAGGTGACACTGGCCCCCTTTGCCCTGGGGCCAGGAGGGAGAAACAGCAGGGGATGCTCACTGTGGCCCGTGTGACTGTCATCTGCTGTTTGGGAACATCTCAGGGATGCAGATGTCGTCCACAGGTGCTGGAAACTAGCAGGCAGATGGAGGGCACGGCCTGCTGCCTAGCCTGGCACACGTTTTGAACTAGGAGCATAGGCATTGGCCTTGAGTGGCAGGGCATAGATGTGCCGGATGGGTCTTTGGGTCTCAGCTACTTGATGCAAGGCCCTGGGGGTTTCAAGTGAGAAAATGCAGAGCACCAGGTGGAAAGCTGTGCACTGGGGATGGAAACATCAACTGGGCGTAGTGTCTGTCCCCCAGAAGCTCGCAGTCCAGTTTGGGGAAAACAGATGGCCCTTAAGTGACATGGGGATGGACACTGGTGAATGTAAGCATGGTGCTGTGGGACGCAGAAGAGGGAGTTCCCAGTTCTGCAGAAGCCAGGGTCTGCTCCAAGTGAGACCTACCTACAAAGAGAATTTCCGATGCCTGGATAGTTTGGCCCATGAAAAAAGAGGTCAGCGAGGTGTTTTTCGGTTGTAGGGGAAGGGGGGGAATGTCAAGAGCACCGGGTACGTAGGGAGAGCAATGCTTTGGTTCATGCCCTGCTTTTCCCTCCTCCCCTCTCCGACAGAACGCTGCTTCTGTGGATGCAGCCACCCTTCACACAGCCGCACCCTTTGCTGCGTTCGGCTGCCCCCCGCCCTGGCTGCTAGTTTAGGCATGAGCACTTGGGCAGTGTGGTCAGGGAGCAGGGAGAGCAAGTGTGGTGGTGGTTCCTAGCATCAGGAGACAGACACAGGAATGGGAGGCCTTTTCCTCTTCTGGATGTTACCATGTCTGGACGTGATGCCACACTGAGGGCCACTGTCTTGCTGCATGGGAGGAGTGAGTATGAAGGCGAAATCCAGGCTAGAAACAGTGGAACAGGAAGATGGAGAGAATCCACATCCTGGATGACGTCAGTGGGCAGCTGTGTTTGCTCCCTTAGCTCTGGACTTATGTGAAGTCATTCATGTTGGTAGTGTTGGCATTTTCTTTTCCGTGCAGCTGCTAGTGTCCTACTGGAAATAGAGGAAGGAGGATTTTCCGAGTGATGTCACCCATCTAGCCCACATCCAGGGCTCTCCTGTATGTGGATGTCCCTCCTGAGAACGGATTGTGATTGGCAGTGCGAGCCAACCATCTTCTGGCTCTCAGGCCTTTCCTGAGCTGGGTCTAGTTTTAGACAAATCCTTTTTATTGTAAGACCAGCTGGAGTTGTCCAGGGCATTATTGACTATTACTCAATATATGTATAAAGATCTGCTACTCGCCCTGAGGTCTTGCTACATAAAGTTGCCCAAGTGAGAACCAACATCAACAAGCAAAGTGTCTGCCCTGAGACTTCAGATTCCATGTTGGTTTGCGAAACCCCCATTTGTCTTCCCCACCGAATAGCACACAGGCTTCAGTCCCAGTCGCTATCTTTTAGATAAGCACTTATTTTTTCCAGTTCCCTCTGGGACCTGCAAGAGTGAATTCTCGGTGGACCCAGTAGTCTTTATTTAACATCAGGTTGACCGCCCAAAACATATCATTTCTTTCATGTAGCCATCAAGCATTTTTTTTTAATATGCTGTGGTTAAAACAAAAGACAAGCTTAATTTTATTTAGAGAGATGCCCAGATGCTCAGCATTTCACCTTGAAACATAAGTTGTTCCCTCCAGTGCAGCGCCTGGCTCTCAGAAGAATCTCTGTGGGCCTGTAGTTAGACTGGAATATCCACACTCTGCATTTCAGTATCTCATCCACACTTCAGCACAGCCGATGGCGAGGCCGTTTTGTGTTTTATTAATTATTCACGTTGTTGTAATTATTAATTTTTAAGAAGATTTTATTTATTTGACAGAGAGAGACAGCCAGCGAGAGAGGGAACACAAGCAGGGGGAGTGGGAGAGGAAGAAGCAGGCTCATAGCGGAGGAGCCTGATGTGGGGCTCGATCCCAGAATGCTGGGATCACGCCCTGAGCCGAAGGCAGACACTTAACGACTGCGCCACCCAGGCGCCCCTATTAATGTTTTCTAACAAGACAGGGTGTTTGGGAGATTGAAAAATGCATCAGTCTTAATCCGTCAGTGAATTAATTTCATCCTGGCCCACGGTCTCCCAGCGTTGTCCTCGTACAGACATAATTGTGAGCTGCAATCCTGGTGCGCATGTATGTGTGTCTCCTGATTCTTTTCCTCTTGTTCAGTTGTAAGAACTTGCCCGCACTGCCACATCCCTTTGACAATTACTTTAGCAGTTGCATCATGGGATCAGCAAGTAGCAGAATGATTGGACTTTGTAGGAGACCCTGGTGGCTGTTGAGGGCACCATTGTTGGCTTCTTCCTCCTTGTCTTTTGCTCCATTGTCCATCTCACCCCCAGAGCTGAGGATTCAGGAAGTGAGCGAGCCATCCCCAGTTCCAGGGGCCAGTCCTGACTGGTGTGAGTCGAACATGGGGGCCCCATGTCTCCTGCCCATCGGTTTAGGCACCTGCACGTGTAGCTGTCTGTGAGGAGATGGGAGGGCACGTCTGCTGGGGTCTTCCCTTCCATGCCCTTAGAAGGAAGCACGCAGGATGGGATGTCGCCTTCTTCCACTGTGTGTCGTTTTATCTGTAGGTGTTGCCTGTGAATGCCACAGGGATCATACCCCAACTCCATCACCCTGTGTCTCCCATTGGGAACCGTTCACGCCTATTTTAGGGTGTAACCCTGAAGCCTATTAGTTGAGGATAGGTTCTGTTATTAGAGCTGATCATAAGGCATTTGGGGTACACAGACCTGGGACCCTTTCCTGCACAGTCTGATTTCTCACCTTAGCAAAGGCCCTGGCCAAACTCTGAGACACTTCCGAGGGTCTTGTGGTGAATGTTCTGCTCCTCAGTGACGTGAAAGGATGGGGAGCTAAACCAGGGCAGCCAAGTTCTCTTCTGTTTCCCCAGGTGAGTCAGGGCACCAGCTGCCGATGGCGCTGGTCTGGTTACTGGGAACAAGCTGACAGGTGTGACTCAGAGCTGGAGACGGGAGGGGGAGGCAGGATGCTGGGCTCTTACAGACGCCCTAGAAAGAGCTTCATCCCTTTGGGCCAAGAGCCTATTGGAAATGGTTCCCTGGGTCTTCACAGATCTAGGATTCTCGCTGGAGCCACAGTGAGAGCTCCTGTCTTTAGTGGACTGAACCTTTTGATGTACTTTGCTTCAACTCTGCCTGCAGTGCTTAGGCTTTTCCAAGATTTTAGGACTTAGACCAAGAAGACTTGGGTCGAGATTCTAATTCTATTCCTGGCTCCATTTTAGGCTAATTGTCATTTGGTCATCATCCACCCTCTCTGATTCTCAGTCTCCAGGATTACAAAGTGCAGTTGATGGCAACATCTCTGTCCTAGAATTGTTGGCCTCTGAAGTGATGTATATAAAATTCAGTGAAACAACAGCAATTTGTGGGCCATCTACTACGTGTTAGGCTCCAGGGATGAAAACATAAAGAAGAGTTCCCTCTCCTTAACAAGCTTACAGTCTAATGGAGAAAATAGTTTGTAACATTGGTTATTATCACTACTACCCAGGCTCTATATATTTGAAGTTCCAGTAAGCGTTTTCTTAACATACATCACGTGGTCCTACTGCTGCCTCCACAGCAGGGTGAACTAGGCTGGCGAGACCTCTGTGGGCTGGGGCCCCATCCGCAAGGCAGGATGGGCCTACGTTCCTCAGGATTTTCCATGACCAGTCTTTGGGCAGTTTGAGCCGAGGAGTGACGACGTCACATTTCTCATTCCCAACGTCTCCTGTGTGGGTTGACAAGATCGGAATTGCTGACGCTGTAGGAACTGGAGGCAATGCCTCAGAGGCTGCCTTGGGGCAGAGAAGAGGGGACAAGGGCATTGGCGAGGAGAGGCGACCAAACACTTCACTTGGCTCTAACTCAGTGCTTCTCAGACTTTGCCACATTCGAACACCTTGGGGCTCTAATATCCTAGGTGCCCTGGCTGCATTCCTGAGCTATGAAATTGGGTTCTGTGGCTGGGGGCTCCAGCCTCAGACGTGTAAGAACCTAGGGTGAGTACTGCATGGCCAAGTTGGGGACCACGAAACTAGCTTAAATAATTGGTCTCTGTAAGATTTTTTTTCTGGATGCTTTTTCTGAGCTTTACGTACATCTAGGTAGCGTTCTCTACCTTCGGACAGTATCAGGTTTACCTGGAAAGCTTGGTTAAACCCTCACAGGCCACACACACAGCCTCCTGTATCCACGGACTGGGGGCCTCTGTTTTTATCAGCTCTCCCGGGGATCTGAGACACACGACAGCTGGAGAACCTCCGGGGTAAGAGAATATCCGAGTGCAGGGAATGAAAAGACTGATGTGGCAGCTCACCCATCCGTGACTGCTTGGGGCCAGAGCCAGAAAGGAAAAGAAGTATTTCTATATAGATTTTATGACTTTGAAGTTCTGCCTCCTATGTCACTGGGCTGGAACTTAGCACCTGTAGGGATTATTGCCTCCAGTTTACAGATGAGGAAACTGAGGTACACGGAAGCAACTTGCTAAGGCCAGGTGGGAGTTGAACCCCCGATGTGCCTGACTCTAGACTCTGGGGGTGGGGTGGAGTCACAGCCTTTCCTCTGTGACCCAGCATCTGTTAGAGGGAGCCCCAGAGAGGTCTGTCTCTTAACTCAGGTGACTTGCTCTCATCGTCCCTTAGAAGTGGTTCCAAAAGTCTGTGCTTGGGACTCTGTCCTGTGCTTACGAGAAGACTCTCCTCTTATTCTCCTGAGGGGAGACTTGCTGCCCCCTCCTTTCTCCCAGAACCCTAGAATTAGCCCTAAATGTACATCTACTGAGCAGAATTTTCAGTGCTATAATGCTGTTGGGTTAGATGGGGGACATCGTCTCCAGACTGCACCCACTTACCCTTCCCAGTACCGTTGACACTGCAAACATCATATGTTGACTGTAGGGATTATATAATATTTTCCTTTAGCTTGAAATTCTTCATGCCCAGGTAACTTTCGGCAGCCATCTATGAAAATCTAAACTAAAAACTGGGGCCAAAGAGTGGGAGATTGCTCTCTCAGAGAATGCGTTCTCTTCTGAGTTTGTCGGCCAAATAAGAGTCTCTTTACTGGGCTTCGAGCACACACATCTTCAGAGCCACGCTTAGTGTGTGCAGCAAAGCCCTGTTTTGTGCCTGACCCTGTAAGTATCCAAGGACAGTCTTCATTCCTAGTTCTTGACAAACCCGAAATTGCTTTCAAGAGAATGCGTGCAAAAGCAATTAACGTTATGAATGGCTTTGGCAGCTGCCACCCTCCATGATTAATTTTGTAATACAGTCAATCTTCTCTTCATTCATATTTGATGGGAAACCTGTGTAATCAAGAGGGAAGCCAGGTACAGAGTTTATGAAATTGTGTAGAAGGTTTCCGAATATGCTGGGGGTGCTTTGGCTGCATTCTGGGTTGTCCTCTTCCTTCCCTCGGTGACCCTGCTGGCCACTGCAGTCTGCTCTCACCTTGCCTTTGAGAGTAACAGCTCTTTGGGAAGCCTGCTGCAGACCTGATAAGTAAGCAGCGGGGTGTTATCTAAAAGAAACAAATATGGTTCGAGCTTCATTTAGAATCTGCCATGTTCCCTCAAGGTGCTGGGGGCACGTGATACATCCATGGGAAAGGATCCTTCCAGTCATCTCTGAGGGGGAGGAAATGCATTGGCTGTAATATTCCAAACTTGGTCCAAGCTTTACAGTTGGCAAAACACTGCCAAACCCATTGCTTCATTTGAACTCATGATAATCCTTAAAGGAGGCAGGAGGACATGGCTGTGGTTAGAGCCCTTTCACCAAAGGGGAAAGAACCTCAGAGATTAAATGATGTTTAGGCTCTTCTGGCCTCCTTTACACAATCACCCTTCCCTCCGTCACTCTCCCAAGCACCCTCCCTGGGCCCCTGGGGCCCCTACCCTGTATTGCATTATCAAAGGCCCTCGTGTTTTGCTGCTGCTGACTTATACCTAACAAGGTGCGGTTCCCACATGGTGCGAGGTGCCCAGGGTGCTGCTGGGAACTCATAGGAGCTCAGTCATTTGTTTTGAAAATTTGAGGGAAACCGAACAGTGTGTGACATCTCTCCAGCCCCACAGGAAAGGGATAAACAGACCACTCTGCATTCCTTTAGATGACATATCTTTGCAAAGTTGGGTTTTCCAGTGTCTGCAGTGATGAAAAATGAGAAGCAGTAAAAATCTGTGTAGAACAGGAATCGAAGGTGGCAGTGTCCTATCAGACTGCAAGGCTTGAGAATTTGTGCAGTGCCCAACAGGCACACATGTCCCATTAGGAAGTAATTGTGGTTCTTTAAGAAGGAAATAAAAAGATTATCTTTCTTTTAATTTCTGTGTATTATTTTTTGTTGCCAGAACACAAATACTTATTAAGTTGCTTGGATCTAACTGCATCATAAAGGGGACTGTTAGGTCTTTCTTTTGGCCTAGGGGCACTGTGAAAAAACACCAGTGATGCCAAGGGACCATGAACTGAAAACATTTGGAAACCTCTCTTGTAAATAAAATTCCTTAAGGTGTTGCTCCTCTTTTTCTAAGAGAACTCCAAAGTTTGCAAAGCTTTTGAACCCCAAGACTGGATGTCTGCCAGAGGGATTGCAGTGCTCTGACGAGATGCAGGAAAGACAACTCTTGGTGGGGGTCTTCCTGGCCCTCCTGAGTCACACTTGGGATCGGTCCCTGAATGGGCACAGGTTGGCCTAAAATAGTGGGATAGTTAGTTGCCCCAGAGCAGTAGACTGTGAGTAGGATGACTGTCATCCCCAGGTGTCGGGCCCGCCTCCACAGTCTGGCTCCAGGGAGAGCTTGAGCGTCAGTCTCTCTGTTCGGTCCTTCTCCTCAGTGACCTTTAGTTCCGTGTCCTTCACATGCCTTTCCCACAAGGAAGAATGTGGGCAATCTGGAATCCTTGTCACACGTTTGCTGAGCTCCTCGAAGACACGAGGCTCAGCTCCTTCCTGCTCCTGGTTCCCCGTGCCAGCCTAGCCCTTACCCCCTGCCTGTGGCTTCCCTCGCTGAGAAGAGAGGGACTGGAGATGGTGGGGGCTGCCCGGTGTTAAGGAGAGCTGTGAGAGGCAGAACTGGAGCGAAGGGGGACGCTTTCCCTGAGGTGATAAGCAGCTAGGGGGTTCTTACACAGCAACCTGTGAGTGTTGCCTGATCCTGATTCCCTGAGCACAGCTGGTGGGACGAAGGCGGTCAGCAGCTGTTCCTCTGCTTGGTGCTCACCCTGGGCAGGACTAGAACCAGCAGCTCACATTGGCCTCGAGCTGTAAAACCAGCCACTCCTGGTTCAAATCCTGGCTCCACTGAGTACGAGCCATGACCTTGGGGAAGTGATGTAGCTTGTCTAAGATTTGGTTTCCTCATCTGTAAAATGGAAGTAACAATAAGGCACCTTATAAGATTATCATGACGGTTCATTGAAACGCCTTATGTTAAGTGCTTGGTGCGGTGCCTGAAGCTCGAGTCTTTAGTATATGGTAGCCATTTTTCCCCTTTGGTGTCACCATCATCTCCATCATCATCATCACCACCATCTCATTAGAAGCAACAAACCTGTGAAGTTGGGTGAAGAGAGGTTAACCATCTCCATTCTGCAGATATGGAAACTGAGGCTCAGAGAGGTTAAATCAGACTTGCCTCAGGTGACACACGCAGGTGCCGCTGGGACACCAAACCCCGGCGTGCTCCCTTCACTAGGCACTCCCTCCACCACACCCCACTGCTCCCTCCTCATTCCGGCACCCACTCCTGCTCCACCCTGGCAGGTTGCCAAGCTCATGCACATGTCCTGCTGCTCTCACCCTCTGGATACTGCACGTCAGACAGCCACTGGAGGGGGGGACAGCCTGAGCAGGTAATGAGGAACGCTTCTGGGCCTGGAGGTGTCTCCGGGGTGGACACATAACTTGCTACCTGTTTTTGACCTCTGACAACGTTGGTGATTTTGTCTCGGAGGCTTTGGAGCCGTCACTCTGAGTGAGGCACAGGAAATCTGTCCCCATGTGACCCTGTTGTCACTACCTTGCACAGAGCTGATGTTGTGAGGCGGTGGGAGCACTGTTTCCCCTGAGCTTTCAGAGGGCTGTATTTCCATATACAGAGACCTTTCCCGCATGCCTGCCACCTGGCAGCATGGGCTCTGATTAGGTAATCCCTCCTCTGTACCCAAAATTATCCTACCCTCCCTCTCTCCAGGACGGGGGACTAATAAGAGGCCAGTTTTCAGTCGTCCCCTGATTCAGTTAGTGTTCGATGTGTAACACTCCGAAACTTAGCAGCTTAAAAGGATTTATTCTTTCTCACAATTCTGTGCTTTGGGCTCTTGGTAATTCCAGCCCTGGCTGGTTTGGCTGGGACTGGATGGTCTGGAGTAGCCTCAGGCACACCCCTGGGTCCTCAGCTGGGACAGTGTATTAATCATGCCTTCTTATTTCCTGTATTTTTTTTTAAAAGATTTTATTTATTTATTTGAGAGAGAGAGCGCAAGTGTGTGTGTGTGAGCATGAGTGGGGGGGGGGGGGGGAGAGAGGGAGAAGCTGAAGCCCACTAGCAGGGAGCCCGATGTGGGGCTCGATCCCAGGACCCTGAGATCATGACCTGAGCTGAAGACACGCTTAACTGACTGAGCCACCCAGGCGCCCCTTTCTGTATTTTTGATGGTTTGACATCTTGGGGCCTTGCAAGGGACTGCCCCTCCCAGAGTTAGCTTATATTCCCAGAGACTCTCCTATAAGGGCTCACCTTTCATGTGGAAACCAACCAACCTAGAGCCCACACTCCTACTCACCACCTCCTTTGTGGAGCTCTTGTACTCCGGGCCACAGTCCCCCTGCCCTGGTCATCCCAGGGCAGGTACCAGACAACCAGAGACAGCCCCTATGTCCCAGAGCCACTGAAATTATTCAGACCGGCCAGTCCTAAACCGGCTTCCTCTGCCTTGCCCGCCCCATCCCGTAGAAACCACAGTAAAGTCTCCCCTCCATGTTTTCCTCTGGCTCCTCTGCCTGCTTCCCATGGGGTCCCCTCTGGCCATGACGAGCCCCCTCCTCTTGGGAACTGTGAGTAACTTTCTTTTCAGTGGCAGTCCTGTACTGATCTGTTGGCCTCACCATACCTGAATCGCAGTAAACTCACATCTTAATCCAGACAGCAGCTGTGATGGCTGACAGCATGGTCTGTCCTCCCGCAGGAGGCTAGCCCAGCTTCTTCCCATGGGATCTCGGCGTTCCCAGCGGCAGAGGGAGCAGACATCCCCGCACAGGGACTTGAGACTCCTGCCTGGGGCATACTTGCTAATGTGTGGCAAGGGTCAGTTGAGATTCAGAGGGTGAAAAGAGAGAGACTCCACTTCCTAGTGGGAGGGGCGGCAAAGTGAGGCTGCAAAGCGGTGTGCATGCAGGGATGGGAAGAATTTGTTGCCGTTTAAAAAAATCCACCATATGCTCTGCTTTCTGTGGCCTTGCGCACGTGGCTTCCCTTCCATTAACCACAGGGCTGCTGAGAGGGTCAACACCATCAACTGTAAAGTACCATGGAAATGGAAGGGTTTTCTTATGACATCCGTACCATGGGCATCACATTTGAGTTGAGAAAGATCTGGGTAGTTTGGATCTTAAGAAATGATTTGGTTATCTTCTAGCTTGAACAGAAGGAATGTGTTTTAAAACGTAGGTTGGTGTGCCCCTGCTAAGTACCAGAGAAGATGCCCCGCCCCCACCGCCATTCTTGCGTAACATACAATAGTATTTACAGTCTTAGTTGAGGTGCTTGATCTTTTCTGCAAGTGTCCAAGTTCTGGATCCCGGGAGAGGAAATTTGGCCAGATTTGGATCAGGTATACACCTCTGGTACAACCATGCCAGTCAGAGGGGCACGGTGATGGGTACGGAATGCTGTTTTATCTCTGTCTTGACCCTGCTCCTTTAACCTGGCTGGACACACTAATCCCTGACAACCAACAGATCATAAATGTGAATACCCACCCACCCGTCTTCTTGCTCCGGACCTTTCTTGCTCATTCCTGACTTGTGCCCGCTTCCCTCTGGTTCCTGCACATTTCCTGACTCTTGGCTCTCTTGCATTTATTATCTTGCTCTTGTATGTTCCCATGTGGTGGTTTTCATCTGAAATTGTTGGCCCCTGCATCTCAACGCTTCCAGAGGGCTTCTGCTTGGATGTAGCTTTGTAGCCAAAGCAACAACTGACAGTGGATTTACTTCTTCAGGATTGAGTTGCACTTGGGGTGTGATAGCCATCCTGGCCTACTCCTTGGGACTCACCTTGCAGCCGTGCTCCCCCTACTCCACCCAAGATGTGGGAGTTAGATAGTTTCTCTGTCCAGACCATAGTCTCCTTGAAGGCAGGTGCTCTGTTTCCAGATGTGGTCATTTTGTCCCTATGGGACTAAGAGCACTGGGTGGGATATAGAGTCCAAAGAGAAGAGATTTGGGCTGGATACTCGTAATGGGCATGTGTTTTGTGGCTGCAAGCATCCAAACTCTTTCTTATTTGGGAGAAATCCTTCATTGGTGATAGACTCAGTCCTGTCTCGCTGAGCAGGGAGCTGATGTTCTCTTTCCTCAACTGCTGGCTTCTCTGGCATATGTGACCTGGACATAGCCAACCAGATGCTCCCACCTTGAACTTTGAATCTTGAGGGAGTGTCATAAAAACAATGGTCCCATGAGAAATAGTTCATGCCAGAGAAGTGGAGGAGCTGAGGGCTCAGCGGAGATCACAGGGGGGCACAAGCCACAGCCATGCAGGGCAAACGCTCTCCCCCGGCTTGCCCAGTGGCCAGACTTGGTCTGTGTTTTTGCCACCCGGACCTCCTGGTGTCTGCCTATTTTTTGAGCTACGTTCTCCATTTTTGTGGAAGATTCAGAGACCAGTGCAGTGTCTTCTCAATAATTACTTCTTTTGCTTCATCGAGTCAGAATAAATGTTTGTGTTTTTGTTTTTGCAGCCGAAAACCTGACCACTGCAGCCCACAAATAAGAATAAAGGACAGCTTCCGTTGCCCAAGTGGGTAGCCGTGCCAGGCAGGGCACCATGCACTTCACGGAGGTGATGCTGAATCCCTACAGCAATCCTGGGGGGAGTTGCTGTTTTTCTCACTTTGCAAATTAGACTCAGGCTCTTATGAACAGTGCTGCTGTGAACATTTCTTGTATGCGTTTTCCTGGCACTGGTGCATGCACATTTCTGTCGGGTGTGTATCTAGGAATGGAATTGCTGGGTCATAAAGTACAGATATGTTCATCTTCATTAGCTAATGTTCAGTGTTTTCCAGAATGCTTTTACAAAATTCAACTCCCAATAGCACTTGTATGAGATTCCGGTTTCAATATGTGAGTGGATCTTGGCCAGCATTTGATATTGTGTCTTTTTTATATTAGTCTTTGTGGTGGGTGTTTAGTGGTCTCATTACAGCTTAGTTTGCATTCCCGACTCTGTCGGCTTCTCTCTGGTTCCTGTACCATTCCTGACTCCTGGCTCTCTTGCATTTATTATCTTGCTCTTGTAGTTTCCCATGTGGTGTTTTTCATCTGAAATTGACAGCCCCTGAATGAGGTTGAGTACCTTTTAAAAAGAATTTTTATTTTTTAAAAAGTATTAGTTGGGTAGTACGGAGAGTTCCCACGTACCACCCGTGTGGTATGTTTGTTGCAACGAATGTACTAATATTCATACATTATTGTTAACTAAAGTTCACAATTTACATTAAGATTCACTCTTTGTGTTGTCTAGTTCTGTGGGTTTTGGCACGTGCATAACATCAGGTATCCACCATCAAAGTATCACACAGAATAGTTTTACTGCCCTAAAGACCTGTGCACCATCTCCTCATCTCACCCCACTTCCCCCAAACCCCTGACAACCACTGACTTTTTTTTTTTTTTTTACTATCTCTATAGTTTTGCCTTTTCCAGAATGTCATATAGTTGGAATCATACAGTATATAGACTTCTCAGACTGGCTTTTTTCACTTGGTGATATCTATTTAAGGTTTCTCTGTGTCTTTTCATGGCTTGGTAGCTAATTTTTTTTTATCACTTAATAATATTCCATCGTTTGGATTAAAATCCAAAATACCTAGTTTTTCTCTGCACGCACACAGTGAAGAATATCTTGGTTGCTTCCACCTTTTGGCAGTTGTGTGTAAAGCTGGTAGAAACACCCATGTGCCATATTTGTCTGAACATAAGTGTTCAGTGCATTTGGGTAAATACCAAGGAGCATGATTGCTGGATTGTATGATAAGAGCATGTGTAGTTTTGTAAGCAACTGCCACGCGTCTTCCGGAGTGGCCGTTGTCATTTCCACCAGCAATGAGCGAGACTCCCTGATGCTTCACCTCAGCATTTGGTGTTGTCAGTTTTGGGATTCTAGCCATTCTAATATGTGGGTAATGATCTCTTGTCTTAATTTGCAATTCTCTAATGACATATAAATATGAGCGTCTTTTCATGTGCTTACCTGCCATCTGTATATCTTCATTGATGGGTGGTCTGTTCCTGTCTTTGCTCATTTTTAAATTGGGTTGTTTTCTTATTAAGAGTTCTTTGTGTATTTCGGATACTAGTGCTTTATCAGATTGTGTGTTTTGCAAATCTTTTCTCCCAGTCTGTGGATTGTCTTTTCATTCACTTAATAGCATCTCTCACGGAGGAGAAATTTTTAATTTTAGTGAAGGATAGCTTATCAGTTTTTCTTTCATACATCATGCTTACATGCATCATGAAAACCTTATCACCAAACCCAAATTCTTTTCTTATGTGATCTTTTGGAAGTTGTGTAGTTCTCCACTTTACACTTAAGCCTGTGTATTTCGTGTTAGATTTTGTAAAAGGGATAAGGTCTGCATCTACATTTACTTTATTTTACTTTTTTGCAGATGGGTGTTCAATTGTTCCAGCACCATTTGTTGAAAAATCATCCTTTCTCCATTGAATTGCCTTTGCTTCTTTGCCAAAAATCAGTTGTCTATTTCTGGGTACTCTGTTATGTTCCATCGATCTATGTGTCTGTTCTTGCACCAATCCCACACTCTCTTCATTACTGTAACTTTGTGGTGGGACTTGAAGTCAGGTAGTGTCAGCCTTCCAATTTTGTTCTCCTTCAAGACAGCGTTGGCTGTTCTAGGTCTTATGTCTCTCCTTATCAGCTTTACAATCAGTCTGTTGATAGTCACAGAATGATTTTGTGGGCTTTTGTTTGGGATTGCATTGAACTGGCATCGTTAAGCATGTTTTGATATATTTATTTGCCATTTGGATTTTTGTGTGTGACCTGCTCTTTCTTGTCCATTTTTCTTTTTCTTATTGATTTGTATAAGTTCTTCCTATATTTTGAAAAATGGTTCTTTGTCTTTATATGTATTAGAAATTCTCATTCTGCACTTGCCTTCTTAGTCTATTGATGTCTTTTGATGAATAGAAGATCTTAATCTTAATTCTGTTCCATTTAACAATTTTTCTTCATGGTTATATATTTCACGGACTGTTTAAGATCCCACAGTTAAATTGTGCTCTGTTATTTTCAAGAGCAGGGGATCTGCGAAATTTTTCTGGGACAGATTGGATAATAAATATTTTAGGCCTGTCAGTTGTATGGTCTACGTCATACCTACACAACTCTGCCACTGTGGTGTGAAATCATCGGCAATATGTAAATGAAGGTGTGTGCGTGTGTTCCAGTACAACTTAATTTACAGAGACGTGCAGTGGGCCAGTTTTGTTTCCTGGGCCATAATTTGCTGAACTGTGTTTTAGAGTAGCGCTGGCCACTAGTACTTTCTGGGATGATGGCAACATTCTCTGTGTGCTTTTTTCATGATGGTAGCCACAAGCCACATGTGGCTGTTGCGTGATTGGAATATAGCCAGTGCAACTGACAAATTGAATTTTATATTTTATTTAATTTTTATTAATTGAAACTTAAAGTAGCCACATGGGACTAGTGGCCACTCCGGAGGACAGTGTGGTTGTGGAGGCTTATAGGTTTCTCATTTTCTTAGGTCTCCCTGAGAACTGAAAATGATTTTAGTGTACAGTGGGAGGTAGGGGATAGGTGGCTATCCAGTTTACACAAAGACCATTTTTCAAAACACTCTCTTTTCCCCACAGCTGAGCAGTGCCATCTTTGTCATATATCAGAGACCTTTGTATGCATGAGTTGGTTTTGGGACTCTATTATATCTTAGTATTTATGTGTGTTTTATCTCTCCTTGCACCAATATCAAAGTGTCTTAAATACTGAAGCTCAATAGTGAATAAGACTGGGTATCTGAGAGATTTCATACTCTTACCTTTTTTTCTTCTTCAAGAATATCTCAGTGCTTCTTACCCTTTGCATTTCCATATAAATTTATAATTAACTTGTCAATTTCCATACAAAATCCCTCTTCTTGGATATTTTATTGAGACTGCATTGAATTTGTAGATCACTTGGAGAAAATTAACATATTTCTATTATTCAGTCTTCCGAACCAAGTACCTGGTATGACTCTTCGCTTATTTAAATCTTCTTTAACTTCTACCAGTCATTTGTTATAGTTTTCATTGCAGAGGACTTCTACATCCTTTAGTAGGTTTACCCTTAGGTATTAAATATTTTTTGATGCTATTATAAGTGATATTTAAAAAATTATATTTCTGATTGTTTATGGTAGGCATATAAATATACATTTGCTTTTTGTACACTGACCTTGTACCTACAACCTTGCTTAATTCACTTATTAATTATAATAATTTATCTGTAGATTCTTTTGGACCGTCTATGCGTAAAAGCATATAATTTGTGCATAAGGACATCGCTATTTCTTTGATCCTGTTTCTTTCTTCCCTTTATTTATTTATTTTTCTTGGTATTGTGTTGTCAAGAATCTCCAGTAAATATTGGATAGAGGTGGTGAGAGCGGAGCAGGCACTCTTAGCTCCAGTTCAGTTCCAGAGCGAAAGCTTTCATCATGTTTGTTCCAGGTTACCCTCTATCAGTGCATCTTACCTGGTTGGGTTTCTAGCATCAAACCATCCTTGCATTCCTAGAGTACCCAATTTGACTATGTTGTATTCCTCTTTATTCTTAATATTATCACTGGATTAGCTTTGCTCATATTTTTATTGTGATTTTGGCATCTCTGTTACTAAGTAAGATTGGCCTGTAATTTTCTTGTCTTTCTTATATTTTTGTCAGTTTTGGAATCAAAGTGATGTTGGCCTCATACAACAAGTTGGGAAGAATTTCTTCATTTCCTATTTTCTGGTGGAGTTTTTGCAATATTTCACATTATTTCTTTCTTAAATATTTGTTAGATATCACCCATGAAATTAGGATTCTTCAGTTTCTGGTTCATCTTGTGTCAGATTTTTGCAAACTATATTTTTCTGAAATGAGTCCATTTTATCTAAATTTTCAACTTTATTGCCATAGAATTATTAATGTCTTACAATTTTTCAAGTCTCTGATAGGTCTGTAGTGATTATCTCTTTCAAATTCCCCAAATCAACTGTTTATTTCTTTTCTCTTTTTCTTCATTATTCTCTCTATGGCTTTTTCAGAGAATCAGCTTTGTCTTTCTTAATTTTCTATGTTGTGCATTTAATTTCTGTTTCATTAAGTACTGTTATTATTTTTATTACTTTCTTCCTTCTATTTTATTTGCATTTAATTTTTTACTACTTATATATTGAAGTGTAGCGTCACATATATACAAAAAATTGTGCAGAACGTAACTGTACAGTTAATGCATTTTTACAAAATTAACACCTGTGTAAGAAATAGAATTTAACAGCACTCCAGAAGCCCCGCATTGTCCCCTCTACTCACCAAACCTCCTCTCAGTCCCAAAGATAAGCATTATCCTGGCATCTAACCCCACAGATTAGGTTTTACCTGTTTTTGAAGTTCATATAATTGTAATCATATAATATGTTCTTCTTTGTGTCTTCTTTCCCTGAACATTATGTTCATGAAAGTCATCCATTTTGTTCCATGTAGCAAACATTTGCATATTTTAATTGTGCATATGCATAACATTTCATTGTATAAATATATTGTACTTGGTTTATCTCTTCTATGTTGGTATTCAAATCAATTTGAATTGATTACAATTTGGAGATCGTATGAATGATTTTGAATACTAAAGGTGCCCAAATCACTATAAAAATATTAGCAAAACTAAAAAGTGATGATATTAAGAATAAGGAAGAATACAACATGCTCAAGTTGAAGACAATGAACATTATAGCACGTGCTCTTTGGGTGCACAAATGTACACACTACTGTTGGGTACATAGCTAGGGGTAAAACTGCAGGGTCCTAGGGTATTTGTGTATTCACGTTAGGAGATGCTGCCAAATGGTTTTCCAAAGCGACTGTGACAACATTTTCCTGCTAGCAGTATATGAGAATTTGAGTTTCTCCATGTCCTTGCCCAGACTTGATATTGTCAGCCTTTTTAATTTTAGCCATGCTGGTGGGAGAATAGTGGTATCCCATTGTAGTTTTAATTTATTTTTTCTTAATGAGTAATGAGACTGAGCATCTTTCATATGTTTATTGGCTATTTGTACATTTTCTTTCATGAAGTTCAAGTCTGTTGCTCATCAGGTGATTCTCCTTTTTATTTTTTCTGACTTGTATCGGTTCTTTACATACTTTGGCCAAGAGTCTAATTTTTATGTGTTGTAGATATCTTCTGCTCTTGTCTTTTTACTCCTTTTTTGGTGTCTTTTGGACAGAAGTTATTAATGTTCGTGTATTCACTTTATCAATCTTTTCTTTCATGGTTGATGCTCTTGATGTCCTATTGAATCAATCTTTACTTATCTCAAAGACAAGAATATATAATCCTGTTTATCCTCTAGAAGTTTTTTGCTTCACTTTCCCAGCCTGGATCTAAGATACACTTAGAGTTGATGTAGCACGGGAGTTTTCAGCCTTGATACTATGGACATTTTAAACTCGCTAATTCTTTGGTGGGAAGGGCTGTCCTGTGCATTGTGGGATGTTCAGCTGCATTCCTGGCCTCTGCTCCCTAGATGCCAATAGCATGGCCGCTCTTCAGCCAGCACAGTCAAAAATGTCTCCAGAATTGCCAAATGTTCCCCGGGGGCAAAATTACCCTCACTTGAGAACCACTGATTTAACATATGGTATGAATTAGGGGTTAATTTTCATTTATTTTCTCATATGCCATTCAATTAATTGCATTTCTTCCTTCACAATTTTTATACCTTCTATTTCCTTTTCTTTCTTTGTTGCCCTAGTATGAGAATCCAGTTCAATGCTGAATAGAAATGATGATAGCCGGGGGAAGCTGAGTTTTCACCATTAGTTTAATTTTTTACAGCAGGTTTACTGAGAATATCTGCTATCTGATTCAGAAAGTTCCCATATATTCTTCATTTATTAGGAGTTTTAAAAAATCATTAATGAAACCTGACACTAATATAACATTGTATATTAACTACACTGGCATTAAAATGAAAACTTCATGAAAAAATCATTAATAATTGTTGATAGTTTTATGAAATGCTTTTTTTGGGTATCTCTGCAGATCATGTGAATTCCCCTTAATTATGTTAACATGGCATTACATAATGATGTCACATTAATTGATTTTGCAGCGTGAAACCGGCTTTGTGTCTTTAGAATAAACCCAGGAATTTAGGCCTTGGATTATGTTCTCTTCGTCCAGGGAGTTTTTGCTTTTGCTTTTGGGAGGCGAGAAGGGACATTAGCAATTCAGGATGAACTTCAGCCAGTTTTAGGCATCGAGATGATTCGAAGTGGAATGGCAGAGTTTTCCAGGGCTGCTCTGCTTCCTGTTCATTCATACTCCCAGGGGCAGCTGTTGAATTTCCGGGACCAAACAGCAGGGACAGTTACCAGGGCTCCTTTTCCTTTGATCCATTTGCCTCAGGAAGATGTCAGGAGGACTTTGGGGGTTCTCAGCCTCTCAGCCCTCTTCCAGAATTAGCAAGTTGACCCTGGGGAAGGTAGCCCCAAATGCTGCCCTGTCTACATTACATCTTCTTCCAAGTCATGACCTTGTCCTTCTTTCCTGCCTTCTTAGTTCTCTGAGGGCCTCAAACAGTTTATTAAAACAATAATAACTAATATGATTATTATCATCATTCTTTTGTTCAGCTTTTATAGCTATTCTCACTGGGATGGTTGGGTCTGAATTATCCGATCAGTCATTACTAGAGATGGAAGTTTGTATGTTCTCGATTAGAGAAAAAATATCAAATACACAAAGATAAAACATGTATGTTCATTGAAATAAAACAACCCATGGATCACCGCCTCAGTTATGAAATAAAACATTGAGTATCTTGGGGCACCTGGGTGGCTCTAGGCAGTTGAGCATCCGACTCTAGATCTCGGCTCAGGTCATGATCTCAGGGTCACGAGATGGAGCCCCGAGTTGTGCTCCGTGCTCAGCGGGGAGTCTGCTTGGGATTCTCTCCTTTGCTCTCCACCCTTCCCTTCCTGCTCGCTCTCTCTCTCTCTCTCTCTCTCTCACACACACACACACACACACACACACACACACGCACACACACATACACGCACACTCTCTCTAAAAAACAAAACAAAACAAAACAAAACATTGAGTATCTTAGAAGCCCCTATGTGCCCTGCCTAATCTCATTCTTCTCCCTCTCTGCCATAACTAACCCCTACCTTAATTTTTGTGTTAATCCATTGTTGCTTTTCTTTATAGCGTTAGCAGCTACCATATGCATTTCTAATTATAATGCTTAGTTTTACCTGTTTTTGAACTTTATATAAATGGGATCTTATTAAATCTATCCTGTGGCATCTCACTTCTTTTGCTCAAGTTTATGTTTTTAAAATTGACCCAAGATGGTGACTTTCTCTACTCCATAGTTTTCCATTGATACACAGTATATTTTCATTCTAGTGTAGATGGACATTTGTATTGTTTTAGGGTTTGAACTATTATAAGTAATACTATTGATGGCGTTTGGAATATAGGTGAGGTTCAGTGGGGTGGAGTCCGGAGTCGAGGACCAAGAAAGAATTCTTGAGACGTCTTTGGTGCAAAATGGTGGTTTATTAAAGCACAGGGACAGGACCCGTGGGCAGAAAGAGCTGCTGCCCCAGGTTGTGAGGGGTGGCTGATTATATACTATGGGGTTGGGGGAGGTAAGGAAAAAGGGAGGTTTCAAAAAAGTACTTTCGTATGTTAAAGAAGACTCACAGGATACCAGAGGCCTTGGTATTGTCAAGTTAAGGTTGTTTACCCCTCTAGTAAGGCATTAACATGAAAATAGTTGGGAACTTCCTGGGGGCTGCAGATTATAAGGACATTTAATTATATCTACATTTCCTTCTGGAAGCTAGGTTATCGATAGAAATGCTTTGTTCTTGTAAACTGCTAAAACATTTGTAAACCGAAGGAGACTCAAGTTTTGCAGGATTGTGGGCTCTATAGGGTCACTATTTCTTTTTCCTTGAGGGCAGCCAGGAGTGTCTGAGGAATGTCACGTACATCCCATGGTGGGGGGAGGGAGGGTTGCGGAGTGTCAGTTTCTGCCTTGTCCTGTCTGTTCCCTCATCACTATGATAAATATTCTTCTATGCACTTCTTGGTGCACAGGTAAAATTATAGGATATATGTATCTTCGAATTTGCTTGATAATACCAAACTCTTTTCCAAAATGATTGTATTAATTTATAACCCCACCAGCAGTGTATGAGTTTCTGTTGCTCTGTAATCTTGCCAACACTTGGTATCGATCGACTTTTTATACTTTTGCCAACATGATGAGTGCCAAGTAATATCTTATATTGTGTATTTCACTGATGTCTGCTGAGATTGCACATTTTTTCATATGGGACCATAAGCATCTATTTTTCTCTGAAATACCTATTCTTTTGTCTTGCTCTTTTAAAAATCTTTTTGTTTGTTTGGGCTGGTTTTTTAAAATTGATTGTTAGGAGTCTTTCTATATTCTGGATCACAGCTGCCCTATGGAACTTTCTATAATGGTATAAATGCTGTATATCTACACTGTCCGGTATGGTAGCCACCAGCTGCATATGGCTGTTGAGAACTTCATATGACATAGTGCAACAGAGGAACTACATTTTTAATATTATTTAATTTGAATTCGAATCCTGACATACCTAATAGCCACTTTATTGAACAACACAGTTTTTGGTAATTTGTTGGCTTTATGTTTTATGAATCTCTTCTCAAAGTTTGTGGATTATCTTTTCAACTCCCTTTATGGTGCCATTTGATGAACAGAAGTTTTTTTTCCAGAGTTTATTTATTTATTTTAAGTAATCTCTACACCCAACGTGGAGCTTGAACCCATGACCCTGAAATCAAGAGTCACATGCTCTTCTGACTGAGCCAGCCAGGTGTGCCAATGAACAGAAGTTCTTAATTTTAATGCAGTGAATTTTATCAGCCTTTTCCTTTTATGTTTTATCAGTCTCTTCCTTTTTAGTGTTTAATATGTTGTTTATAAAGCCCTTTCTCATCCTGAGGTCTTAGAAATTGATTTTTGCCTGTCTCATGAGGAATTGTGATTTTTTCCCCCTCTCTCTCTCATGGAGAGTCAGTTTCCCTAACATCATTTACTAAATGGTCCTTTCTTACCTCACCAATCTGCAGGACTGGCAGTATTAATCAAGATATTGACAAGAAATAAATGGTACACTCAAGCAATATAATTGAAAAGAGTTTAGGGGCGCCTGGGTGCCTCAGTTGGTTAAGTGTCCCACTCTTGATTTTGGCTCAGGTCATGATCTCAGGGTTGTGAGATTGAGCCCTGCATGGGGGTCTGCGCTGAGCATGGAGCCTGTTTGGGATTCTGTCTCTGCCTCTGCCCCTCCTCTGTTTCTCTCTCTCTCTCTGGAAAAAAAAAAAAAAAAAAAAAAAAAAGAGTTTAATAAAGGTACTCTTCATAAAGATGGGGGTAGCGTTAAGGGAAATTGCAGAAGATGGGGGAGCTCTGGGGCAGGTATTAGCTGGGAACAGCTAAGCCTGAGGGGTCAAGGGGAAGAGGCAGGACTTACTGGACCCAGAGAAAAAAACAGAAGAAAAAGGATATCATAAAGGAGGTGACTTTCTGTAGAAAAACATACCAGTCACTATGGCCTGAGAGAGAGAATAGGCCAGAGGAATAAATACTTGACCGTTCAACCTCACCCTTGTCCCCCCTTCAGATCTCCTGCTGGTGTGGAACCCACCAAACCAGAGGAGAGGGAATGTCTTTTTTATATCTTACTGAAATGCTATTCACCCTTTAAAGTGCTCTTAAATGACAATTTGTATCTGAAACTTGAAGATTTTCCGTACGTTCCAGGTACACCCAACGGAACTCTCTTTTAACTCCCATAACGTTTTGCGTACCTGTCTTAAGACTCTAATCTTACTACCTCATTAGCCTAGCAAACGATAAAGGTCTTTGATATTAGGGACCGTATAACTGATGGAGTCCATAAAGGTCAGCTCTGGGGCACAGAATGGAGTAGAGAAGGGTGGACAGTGCATCTAGATAGATAAATAGAAATCATCAAACACCCCTGTTCTCTTTTAAGTCTGTTTTCCATAAATGCATGGGTTTATACGGGTTCTCTCTCCACATTGTGCCCCTGGTCTATTTGTACCAATACCACACTGCTTTAGTTACTGTAGCTTTTTTTTTTTTTAAGTAGGCTCCACCTGCCCAACTCAGAGCCCTGAGATCAAGAGTCATATGCTCTACCGACTGAACCAACCAGGCGCCCTGGTTACTGTAGCTTTAAATATGATTTCATACTTGGGAGGACAAGTCTCCCCTCCTTGTTTTTCTCCTTCAGGAATGTCTTGGCTATTCTTGGCCTTTTATTCTTTCTTATATATTTTAGAATCAGTTTGCTAGTACCCATTAAAAAACTCTATTGGAATTTTTATTGGAATTGCATTGAACCTACAGATCAAATGGAAGAGAGTTGACATATTTACAATATTTAATCTCCCCATCCAAGGATATATTTTATGTCTCCATATACTTGGGTTTTGTTTAATATATTCCTTAATAAAGTTTTATAAACTTTTATAAAGGGCTTCTGTTTCTTTTGCTGAATTTTTTTCTAGATACTCTCTATTTATTACTATAGTAAATATCTTTTTTTTTTAATGTCACTTTCTGCCTGGTTTTTGCTCATGTGTGAAAATACAGTGACTCTTGTCTATTTTAGACCCAGAAGCCTCACTGAATTAGTTTAGTAATCCTGATAGTTTCTCTGAGAGTTCTTTGGGATTTTCTGTATAGATAGTCATATTGTCTATAAGTAACAATAGTGTTGTTTCTTCTTTTATAATCCATCTGTTTCTCTTTCTTTCTTTTTTCTTTAGAGAGACAGAGAGTGCAAGCTGGGGGGGGTGAGGAACAGAGGGAGAGAGAGAGAATCTTAAGCAGACTCTTCGCTGAGTGCAGAGCCCAGCATGGGGCTCAATCTCACAACCCTGAGATCATGACCTCTGCTGAAATCAAGAGTCAGTCACTTAACTGACTGAGCCACCCAGGTGCCCCAATCTGTTTTTCTTTTTAAAAATCTTTTTGCACTACCTAGGACTTCTAGTAAAGTATAGAATAGAAGTGATATTAGCAGATACCACTCACTTTCTCATGATTTTAGACGAAATGCTCTCAATATTTTAGCATTACTTATGGTGTCTTCTATAGTTTCTTACAGAAGCCCTATATCAGGTTATGGAAGTTCCCTTCTATTGCTAGGTTGGTAAAATGTTTTTGTTTTTAACATGAAAGGATACTGAATTTTATCAAGTGTTCTTATGTTAATCGAGGTCATCATAGGAGTTTTCTTCCTATTGCATTTGGAATGGTTTCTTTTTTTTTTTTTTTTTTTTTAAGATNATTTGGAATTGTTTTTTTTTTTTTTTTTTTTTTTTTTTTAAGATTTTATTTATTTATTTGACAGAGAGAGAAAGAGCACAAGCGGGGGAGCAGCAGGCAGAGGGAGAAGCAGGCTTCCCACTGAGCAAGGAACCTGATGTGGGACTCTATCCCAGGACCCTGGGATCATGACCTGAGCCAAAGGCAGATGCTTAACTGACTGAGCCATCCATGTGTCCTAAGGAATGGGTTCATTACTAATTGCTAAATTCTTATCTATTTTTCAAGGCCTCCCCAAACCTCCCTAGTAGCTTCCCACTCTCTATCATAAGGAATTCTTTCTCCTCTCCCTTCACTTGATAATTAGCCTCTTTGAGGATGGGGACCATATATTACTCTCTCATATATCTATCTGTACTGCCCAGCACACTGGCAATCATAAATGCAAACAAAATGTTAACCAAACTGTGGAGTGGGTCTTTCTTATGGCACTTAATAGTTTTGATTTGATAGTCTCTTGATAGTCTCTATACATATTTGCTCCCTTTTTAGATAGGAAGCTTTCCAGTGTACGGTCCATATCTTATTATTCTCTTTGTCTCTCTGGCACCCAACCCCTGGCCTGATTCAGAGCCCTGTTCACTGACTGCATGAGTTCTTGCTCTCCTTTGTAAGCTCCATCTTTAAAACTGTTCAGTCAGTCTTCCAGGAGTAGCCAATCCTTCTTCAAAGTCCCCCTTTGCAGAGAGGTTTGCTCTGATGGCTAAGGGCGAAGGAATTTTCTCTAGATTAATTTTTAAAAAGTAATTTTGTAGCAGTCTGGGCTTGATTGTTCAGGGTTGAAGGATGGAGAAAGCAAGCCCTAAAGAGCATTCCTTCCCTCTGACAGAAACTGAACCGAGGATAAGGCAACAGTGTCAGCGAGCTGGCCATTGACGGATCTTCACTTTGTGCCCAGGGAGGCATGGAGGTGAACAGGACATGTTTGCCTCAGTCTCGAGCCCCCGGAGCGTAATCACCTCAGAAACAGAATATGCACATTTGA
This sequence comes from Ursus maritimus, assembly GCF_017311325.1. Lineage (NCBI taxonomy): Eukaryota > Metazoa > Chordata > Mammalia > Carnivora > Ursidae > Ursus > Ursus maritimus. The sequence continues at coordinate 9,220,520 of NW_024423786.1, forward strand.
CAAGTGAAGTGGCTCTGGCACTATGAGGCCATCTCTTCACTCATTCACGCATGTATCCATCCTGTCATTCACTCACTCAGTATCGTAAAGCCTCCACCGTGTGGCAGGCATTGTGCTAAGCACGAGAGGACTCAGGGATGATGAGAGACCATCCCTGTCTCAGGCAGCTCGTGGTTGAATGAGGGAGCTGGCTGTGTAAACAGCTCCAGCGCTCCGGTAAGTGTGGTGGCCAAAATATGTATTCAAGTGCCCAGGGACGCACAGGACACAGTGACTCTCGTGGGTGTGGGTGTTCGAGAGTTGACTAAGAGGGGACTTCAATTTGGTGTGGAAGTTCTCTGCCAGGGTAAGAAAGAAGGATGCATGTAAAGTCAAGGAGATGTGAAGAACAAGGCAAGTTTGGGAATGATGGCAGACATGACTGGAGTTTAGGGACAGGATGAGGATGAGAGAGGAAGAAGGGGAAAGCAAGATGTGAGGCTGGAAAGGCAGGCAGGGACCCGGCTCCTAGGGACCTTAGTTCACAGTGAGAAGGTATGAGAAGGTATGAGAAAGTGTGGAGCTGTATCCTCAGGGGTATCAAAAACCACTTAAACATTTATGTGGGGGGGGGGCAGGGAATGTGTTCTGATTCATGTTTTAGAAGAGTTTCAAATGGAGAGAAGGGAATGATGGGAGGAGGGGAACACACTAAAAGGAGGAAGACCCACGAAGAAGAGTGTTGAGCTGAGCTAGAAGCATAGGCAGGATTAACTGGAACTAGATAAGGATAAAAGGGGGGGTGTTCCAAACACAGGGAATGGCCAAACTTGATGTAGAAATCGGGGAGCATTTAGAGTGTCATGGAGCCAGTGATGTGCTCAGGCCGACTGGAACCCAAGGGAGGTCATAGAGCTGGGAAGCAGTTAGTACATGTTAGGTGGGGTATCTAGGGCTCAGAAGTCTGTAGAACCAAGTGAGGAGGAGTCCATCAAAGACTCTAAAATCTTAGGGGTTAGAGATGTAGCTCAGAATACTTGGAAGAGATATGTTGGAGATGAGGAAACCTAGATTCTAGACTCTGTTCTGCCAGCAACTTGCTGATGAATTTGAACAAGTTGTTTCTCCTCTCTGGGTCTCATTTTCTTGCTTATAAAATGAACAAACTGGTCTAGATCTCTTCCAGTGCTGAAAATTTAGGATGCCAAGCACTGGCCTTCTGTTCACTAGTGTTTGTGTTTGTCTCAGACCATCTCAACCATCCCCTACCCCACTGTATCCTGCCAAATTCAGTCTCATCCAAGGAAGCAGAATTGGTGGATGAGACAGGACAAGACAAAAATATGTGTTATATATGTCCTCGAAGAAATAAGAAGGCTGTTAGACAGGGAAGCAGGGACAAGCAATGATGAAGAAGATTCCAGAAAAGGAAAACCTAATAGAAGGAACTCAGTAGATAGGTTGCCTAACAGAAAGGAAGAAGCTGAAGAATAATGTATCAGTTAGTCTTTGCTGTGTAACAAAACACTGCCAAACTTAATGGTTTAAAACAGGAGCCATTTGTTACTGCTTGTAGTTTGTGGGCCAACTAGACAGTTTTGTGGAACTGGCTCAGACTCAGGCAATGTCAGCTGAGCTTGCTCAGGCTTCTGTGGTTAGCCGGAGGGTCAGCTGGGGGCTGGCTGGTTTAAGATGGTTTCACTCACTTGTCTGACAACTGTCTGGCTGTCAAAAGGGCCAACTGGGTCACATGTCTTTTATTGTCTAGTAGGCTTCCTTGGGCTTGTTCACTTGGTGGTGTCAGGATTAGGAGGGAGAGAGAGAGAGACAGAGTATGTGGTCAAAATATGTCACAATGCCAGCCAGGCAGGGGTGGGGAAATAGGCTATCTGTTGACGGGAGGCGCTGCAGGGCAACGCTCCAAAGGGCGTGGACAGAGGAAGAAATGAAGGACTGCGGCCATTTGTTGAGTCTACTGAAGTACATCATCTGAGTGTTATTCACATCCTTCCACATGCAAAATATGTTCACTCCCGGGACACTGGGGGACTCAGTGGGTTAAGTGTCTGCCTTTGGCTTAGGTCATGATCCCAGGGTCCTAGGATTGAGTCCTGCATCGGGCTCCCTGCTCAGCAGGGAGTTGTCTTCTCCTGCCTGCCGTTCCCCCTGCTTGTGCACACACTCTCTCTGTCAAATAAATAAATAAAATCTTTATTTAAAAAATATGTTCGTTCCCATCCCAGCATCCTAGACATTCTCATTAAACTATGGCATCAAGCTTGAAGTGCAGGATCCCATGATGTGTATCAGAGTCCAGAGAGACTCCTCAAATGTGGCTCCTTTCATTTGGAGACCATGAACCAAGAAGATAAGTGACCTGATCCACACGCAGCTCAAATGCGTTGGTGATACAGGCAAAGGGTACATGTAATGTACTCACTTATTCAAAAGGGGGAGGAATGGGGAGCAGATGGCAGCCCCTGGTCTGTAGGGATGCTGTAGCGCAGCCGGGCTGTTGGTAACAGGTGTCCTGCCATGACAGTAGGGAATGTTCCTGTAGTAGGTCTTGGTTCTGCTGCCTGCAAGTGGCTCCCTAGTTTGGTTTTCTCCCTGGCTCTGGGACTCCCACGAAACAGCCTGCGTTTGCAGCTGTGTGGCTTTCTCAGTCTGCTTCCTGTCTACAGGAAGTTGGGAACCTCGGGGCGCTTTTATGATTTGAACCATCTCAGATTCCAGTTCCTTCTAATCCAGGCTGGTAACACTTCCACATATTCTCTTAAAAACTGTGTGGGCTTCCAATGAATACAATTGGAGTCCAGTCCATTTGAAAAAAGTCACACCCACAGTTGTTTTTGAGGCCTGATTCCCCTTCAGATGTATTCACTGTTACTTTGGGCTTGCCTGACAGCCATGCCCTTAAAGTTCCCTGGAGCCCTTGTGTCCAGATGAAAGGATCTGCTGGGAGGCAACAATTTAATTTTCTCAGAGATCTTTTTTTTTTTTTTTAAGATTTTATTTATTTATTTGAGAGAGAGAGTGAGAGCATGAGCGGGGAGAAGGAGAAGCAGACTCCCTGCTGAGCAAGGACCCAGGTGCCCCTTCTCTTAGAGGCCTTAACAGAGGGTCTTTCAGTCATATCTGCACGCCTATAGGGAAACACCTTGCACAAAGCTCCCACTGCTAATAGTGTCCAAAGCAGGCACCTTCTACGGACGGGCATGTGAGTATTGCCTACAAAGTGTGCTAGGAGAACTACCAGGAAGATTCCATTCTCAGACTCAAAAATCTTTTTTTATTTCTCCCATGCCTGAATTCCTTCCGTAGAGCCTCGTTGCTTTGGGTTAAGCATTAACCTGCCCCAGGATCTACCTTGTATGGCCCTTGTCATGGATAACATGTTAATTACCCATATCTGTGCCTCACCCTTAGTAAGTGCTGAGCACAGCTCAGTCCCCTCCTTGTGGTCACTCCTTTAGGCTTCTCTCTTTCAGTTTGTGTTAGACCACTGGAGGGAGCATGGTGAAGTGCTGCCGCGTCAGTGTGTTTGTTGGTTAGCTCCTTGAACGGATATTTATGGAACACCTTCTGTGTGCTAGGCACTGTTCTAGGCACTGGGACTGTAGCCCTGAGTAAGTCACTCGTCGTCCCTCCCTTTGTGGAGTGTACAATCCAGTGGGGGCAGAAAGATGGAAAGTAAGTAAAGAACCCCCCAAATAATGACAGACTGTGATAACCCCATGAGAGAAACAAGGTGAGGGGGCTGAGTTGGGGTAGCTGGGGAGCCGTGGTGAGAGTGAGAATGGAGAGGAGGCTAGAAAGGAAGGCTAAGGACTGTCCTGTGCCTCCTCCACAATTTTGCCCAGTGACTGCAGAAAGGACACTTCAGTTCAAATAAACAAATAAATCTAGAGAAATATGATCTGTCATAGCAAACTCAACACCATTAGTCATGATTCCCTCAAGGATTGGAACAGTGGACTTGGGCGTCAGGGCCCTCGGTTCTAATGCCAGTATAACCCCCAACCGCCCAGTGTCTTTGGCGAGTCCCCTCCCTCCCTGGAAGGACAGGGCTCAGTGCTTTCGACCACCCAGTGCTCTGTGAAATGACAGCAATCTCCACGGGAGTCGAAGGCAGCTTCGGAAAGCCCTCCGGCTGGTGGCCGCCAGCGTCTAGCTGTTAGAATTCCCCTCCTGGCCCCACTGTGTAGTTCCCTGCCTCACTCCGCTGGGTTCCAGCTCTAGGCCATCTTTTCTTTTATGTGCTTAGTCATTCTCCAGACAGTTGGCATATCACAGCGCGCTCGGTGCAGTGACCATCCGGCCTGGATGCTGGTCCGGAGAGTCATTGCTAACTGTGGGCTCAGTCCATGGGCTCAGGGCCTGCCCGCCACGGTCTGCGCTTTTACACCTTCCTGTCTCCGAGAAACTGAGCAGATGATGGTACTAAATACCACAGCCGGAGCGGCCATTTGCTTAGTGCCTGCGTGGTCCTCAGTGACGGGGCCCGTTGCACTTAATCCTCACGTCAGGCCTCCACAGTGGGCCCCAGTGCCACGGTTTCGTAGAGGAGGAAGCTGAGGCTCAGAGGGGTGAAGCCAGCCCGCAGCGGGGGCGTGGGTCCCATCCCGGAGCGCGGGACTCCACGCCAGTCTCTTTGCTGCCATGCTGGTTTGTAGTCCTGTTCGCCGGCCGTGGGGACCAGCAGGAGGAAGGCCTGGAAGAGGGGGGTCTGCCTCCACGGAAGACGCTGCGTGACTGGATCTTTCCCCTTTGCCAGGCCTCACTTTGCTCCACCAGGGATGGTCGCTGTCATGAAGGAGGCCGGGAGCAGGAGCCGCCATTCCCGGCGTGATGGCACCAGGTCCCTGTGGAGCAGGGGTGCTGGGCCGGGGCTCTGGGCCTCGTCTCTGATGACTCATCACTCAGGCAACACTTACTCATCCCTGTGTCTGGTCCCTTGGTGAGCCACGTATGTGTCCTGGGACAGCTCTGTGAGATTCGGCGCCTTCCAGCTGATGCGAATGGCCCTCAGGGTGTTTCAGCTACACATAATCACACTCCAGGACGTCGAGGGGCAGCGCAGGCTGTGGGACTGGCCCTTCCAGCAGAGTAACAGGGTCCTCAAAGCCCTGACCATTTGCCTCTCTCCGCTCTGTTCCCCCAGTGTCCGCTCCATGCAGGGCCGGTTCTGCTCTTGGCTGAAGGACAGGTGTGGTCGCAGCAGGGGCTGGACCCCAAAGACAGAGGCACTGCTTTCCAAGCCTCTCCCCTGGGAAGGAAGAAGCTGTTTCCCCCCAAACATCCCCCCCTGGAAACCTTTCCTTGAACCTTACTGCTGAAGGGGAATAAGATCCTCATCACGGGCTTAGATTCATCAGGGCTCACACTTCTTCCTTGAGTCATTCATGAGTGGTGCTGGGGACAGGCGGAGAGGGGAACACATTGGGGCTTCTGTGAGGTTGGAGGAGAGCGTTACCCAGGAGGAGGCCGGAAATGTCCGCTGCTCAGTGTCATGCTTGTCTAGCTTTGAACCTCTCCAAACCTGCAGATACACTTACTAATTAACCTTGACTCTCGTTGGGGGGGGAATGGCTTATTTTAAGATTCCGGTGCAAGGCGTGAGGGCCAGCTCTCCACCCCACACAGACGGAAGGCAAGTGGTGAGCTGGGCGCTGGGACAGGAGTGGTGAGGGCCGCACAGGCGCTTGACCTCCGTTTGCTCAAAGCATTGTCCTTACTTAGTTCATCCGAGTTAGAATCAGCCGGCTGCGAGGTGGGCAGGGCCGGGCGAGCCTCCACAAGTGTGGGCTTGTAGGCGCTGTGACTCAGAACCTTTGGGCCGAGGGTCCAGGGCGCTGCACGTTTCACGGCCGTGCAGGGATGTGTGGACATGGGGGACTAGAGCGATGGCCGAGCTGTGACGCCGGCTCTAGAGAGGCCACCAGCATGCCTCGTCCACGGGTGCGGGGGTCTCCATCCAGCAGATGGTTAGCATTTGGGGTCCCCGGCAAGGGAGTTGGTCCCAGGACGGTGACAGAGAATCTAAGCTCTCCTGAGTTCTCATGGGTCTCATCGGGCAGTGGGTGATAGCATTCGTTCAGCGCTTTTTCTCAGCAAACTAAAATTAAAGCCCCTGTCCTCATAAGCCTTAAAGATACAGATAAAAAAGTCCCCCACCTCAAAGAGTCACAGTAGAGCGTGTGGGGGAAACCCAGACGTGAAGTCAGGCAGCGACCGTGGGGCATGCTGAGTGTCGTCCTGAGACACGGGCTCTCGGGAGTGCTCCTGGAAGATGTGTCATCTGGTGCTGGGGCTGGACTACTTCTCTCCGGCTGCTGTGACAAGCCCACACAAACGGGTGGCACCAGACAGCAGGAGTTGATTTTCTTATCATCCTGGAGGCTCGTGTCTGAAATCCAGGGCCAAGATCGAGGTATCCGCAGGACCATGCTCCCGGCCGAAGGCTCCAGGGCAGAATCTAGCCTTTGCCTCTTGCAGCCTCTGGAGGCTGCCAGCCTTCTCCGGCTGGTGGCCACATCACTCCACTCTCTGCCTCCATGGTCCCATAGCCTTCCCCTCTCTGTCCATTCGCCTCGGCCTCCCTCTATATGGGGCTACAGGCAGTGGCGTGTGGGGCCCACCTGGATAACCCAGAATCATCTCCCTATCTTCAGATCCTTTGTCACGTTGGCACAGTTCTCTTTGCCCTTGAGGGAACATTTCTAGATTGCAGGGGTCAGGACCTAGATATTTTGGGGGGGCATTCTGTAGCCTACCACAGAAGTGAGGAGAAAAGGAGGCCTTTGACATGAGTCCATAAAAAGAAGCAGGGGTTAGCCAAATGAAGCAGATAGGGAAGAAGGGCAGAAAAACAACCAGTACATACATACACGACACACCCCTGAGAACTGCAGTTTTTACTGACTGGGGCTCTCAGCACGGGGGACAGAGCCAAGGTGCAGGGAGAGGCTGGAACGAGCTGGTGGCTAGGACCAGACGATGAAGGTCTTCACCCGTGGACCATATTCCATGGGTAATGGGGAGCCACCGAAGGCCTGTGAGCCCATGAGCAGCGGGATCAGGGTTGTATCGTGGCAGTGCTGCAGAGAAGGGATTCCAGGGCGAGCACAGCTGAAGATGAGGGACCTTTTAGGAGGCTCTTGCAGTGGTTCAGGGGGAAAATAATGAGTCCTGAACCAAGTGAATGAATCGAGAGAAGCAGATGAATCTGGGGGCTGTCTAGCAGGTAGAATTAACAGCACCGCATGCTTGGATAGGGAGAATGAAAGCAAGGGGAGAGTCAAAACAAGCCCCCCCCCTTGGTTTCTGGCATTCTGTGACTGAGGGACCCTGGAGGGGAGCATCTGAGTAAGGAGGGGACAGGTAAAGGGTTGATTTGAGGTGGCTATGGGTCACTCAGTTGTCTCGGAAGCAGGATTATAAGGGCCTGGAAACGAGGAGAGGAATCTGAGCTGGAGAGGCAGATTTGGGATGCCCCAGAATGTAGGTAGCAGGTGAAGCAATGTGCATGAATGTGATCACCACAGGAGACAGGGAGTGCAAAGGGAGCATGGACAGAGAAAGAAGAAATCTCAGGACTTAAGGCTTAATGCTCCTTGTTTGGTTGGGGTCTTTGTATTTTAAAGAGAGTGGCTGGGGAAAGGATAGTACCAATACCAAAGGAATAGCTTTCTAATAGTGAAGTTTGGGACCCTGTGGGAGGAAGATTAGGGGTTAAAGAGGCTCTCAAGCCATGCACATAAACAATTACCCTCTCTGCCTCTTTGCTGGCCCAGCCATGGTTGTCGGCCTTTTGGTAGTTTCTGTGATAACTAATCGCCTGTTTGGGACCCAGGGAAGCTCCAGGTAGCGCCAGGAAACTGGCTGCATTTGTTGTTGATCCTTAAAACACATTATGTACCAGTGGCAGGGCTGAAGTAGAAACCAGGGATGCAGAATGGGCAAAGACGGAGCCATCTCCAGTACTCACTGTCTTGTTACTGTTGGCCTGGCAAAGTAAATGTCTCCCCAGAGTCGTGTCCTCCTTCTGCCCTTCCTCCTCCACTGCATAGAAGTTTTGAGAAATTCTGAGGCTTGAATCCAAGTCCAATAGAGCAGATACCTAAGTGAGGAGTCTGAGACCCAGAGGGTGGAAACTCTTCCTCTCAGAGGAGCTGGGCAGATGTTGGGCGTCTGGAGTCTTGAATGCCCTCCCAGAGCTCACTGCTATCTTCTCCAGGGTCGCTCTCTGCTGCTAAGATGATCCTCAGAGTTGTCAACAATACTAGGCCATTTTACAGTCTTAGGAAGCCCTTTTCATGTTTCAGTATTCCCTCAATCCCCAAGCCCAGCAGATAAGTATGAATAACCCTGTTAATGGCTGAGAAATCAAGCTCAGAGAGTCAGGGATTTCCTGAAGATGTAGGAACAGAACTCCAGTCTCGGATTCTAAATCCTTTGTTCTTCCTTCTCCTGACCCTGCTACCATCACGAGGTGGCAGAGCCCAGCAGCACTACCCCTGATGGCCTGCTAGAGGCTCTGGGACCCATGCCACAGGCCATTGAGAACTGTGGGTACTTGCCAGGTGCTCCTTTCAGAAAGGGGAACAATCCTCCCAGAAGGTCAGGGAGGGGGCCACTACCACAGATGACTTCCCACTTTTGCTCTGGGCTGACTCTGGCCCGTCTCACGGAGCAGAGGGCTTCGATGCAAGTGAGGACATGTTTCTTGACCTTAAGAAATAAGCTCTCAAGCTTTCAGCTTTATTTATTTATTTATTTATTTATTTTAAAGATTTTATTTATTTATATGACAGAGAGACAGCCAGCGAGAGAGGGAACACAAGCAGGGGGAGTGGGAGAGGAAGAAGCAGGCTCCCAGCGGAGGAGCCCGATGTGGGTCTCGATCCCAGGACTCTGGGATCACGCCCTGAGCCGAAGGCAGACGCTTAACGACTGAGCCACCCAGGCGCCCCTCAAGCTTTCAGCTTTAAAGAAAGAAAACTAAGTAATGCATACAACAGACATCACCCCATCGCTGAGGTCCTGTCCTAGCCATCCCTGAGTCCCAGACCATCCATCTCTGAGCTTCCCCCCGGGGCTTGACCATCCCTTCCTCATCTCAGCCCGGTGCTTACACAAACTCTTCCCTCACCCCCGCCCAAAGATGGAAACTCACTTGTCTTCCTGTGTCACCTCCCATCCTTCACCCCAGCCCTGATCTGTCACCCAGTACCTGAGCCTTATCCCAGCCTGAACATGAACTCCATCCTTTGCCCAAATACTGAGCCTCACCCCTTTGTGACCGCATCCCATCCGTCACCCCATTCCCAAATCCACCACCGACGCTGACACCAACAACCCTTCCCTTGCCCAGTGCCACACACCAAACAGTACTGAACTTTGACCCCTCCCCTCCTGCACCCTTTTCCTTCATTCTTGAGACTTGGGGCTAGGAGCAGAGGTGCCGATGCACACATCCCTGGGAAATGTCATAAATGCTCAGTGGTTAATGGGTTCTTGTTAGGCTAACAAAAGTGTGGCTGCTTCAAACCGACACCGCTTACAACTGAGGCCAGGCGCGGGAGGTCACGGTGGAGTTGACCTTCAGCGGTGCCCTTGGGCCCGGATCAGAAGGAGGCAGCAGAACTTTGCCGCCAGTAAGCTGAGCAGCCCCGTGAGCACGGCAGACAGAGCCTGAGAAGAGGCTAGCGATTACTTGATGTCATGACACGGCGGAGGAGCCCCCTCTGACACGGGAAGTGCGGGCACCAATCACCCAGCTTCTCAAGCCAACAGGGAAGGGTCCTTTCTCAGACTGGTAGTGTTCATTAGAACTTCGTTTTTTCTGTCATTCCAGTTGTTCCTTGGTTTGTCTTCTCCCTGCTTTGCTGAGTGATTGACTTTCCAAACACTTCAGCTCCCCGGAGGATGAAGGAGGTCTAGAAATGCCGGGTGTGTTAGAAGCACCACCCGGGGGAGGCAACCCATTCTCTTCTCATCTCAACCTCCCTGCAACAACCCGAGCCATCTTTCTCAGGGAAAATGTCGGCTTGATTAGTGATGGCTCCCACAATGGATTGGGGGAAGGAAAAAAATGAACTGTTGCAGTCTTTTTTGTAACGAGGTTTTTGTTTGTTTGTTTGTTTTGCTTCAGTCCCAAGTAGAATTTTTAATTTGCAGAAACTCCCAAGAGCCTTTAGCCAGTGTTGTAGTTAGTCCAAAGCTTGATTTAGGCTGGCACCTGAAAACCTCCTCCTGCTTTTAAAGTGCCGTATGCTTTCCAGAATCATCAGCCTGTCCATCCTTCACAGTATCCCTGCGTGCAGGGTGTTGTTATTGGCATGTCACCGATGAGGAATTGGAGGCTCTGGGGGGTTAAGTGGTTGAAAGCCCATCTACTGAGCCCTGGCCAGCACTACCGTCCCCGCGGTGTTGACTGCCTAGGGAGGGCGGCTGAGGCCTGGGAAAGCCTGGGTGACCTGATGGCCTTACGAGGGGGAGATTTGGGTATAACCCAGGACGCTATCGGTGAAACACAAGACATGATCGCCAGCTTGGAAGCTCAGTTCCCTCAGCTCTTTCCAGCTATCTAAAGTGTTCATGTGATGTCAGCTGAATGTGTGCATTTTTGACTGACTTGTTTTTCCTTTGGGTCATTGTTAATACTTGCTCTTTTGTAACCGATTGAGCCCAGGGCTTGATTACCAGATCTCATGGCATGCTGGCCATTGCACTGAGATGGAGGTGCTCCTGTCCCTGCTCTACCAATGACAAGTCAAAGTACGTGCCTGAGATCCCACCAGGTGGGGGCAGAGCTGAGGTTTGAACCAAGATCTGCATTTCTCTTACTTAATACAGTCCGCATCTTCTCTGCAGGTCAGAAAAAGATTGAATGTTAGTCTAAGTCTTTTTCTCTTTTGAGTTCTGGGTCCTTGGACAGGTTAACAAAATTCAGCGAATGCTCACTGAGTACAGACTTTGGCCGAAAGTGGGGCAGGCAGGGAATGCAAAGACTGAAAAAAAAAAGAAGGTTGGGGTGGGGCAAGTTCTCTGGCCTCGGTTGTGACATCAGTGAGCGAGCAGCTTCCTTTCTGTCATGGATGACAGTGCGTCCATAGATGTGTGAGTTAGGCTAGGTTTTGGGGGAAGGTTCCTTCCAGAGCTCATGTACCACGATCCTGTGATAGCAATAGTCTGGAATCCCAAAAAGGTGGTGCGCACCTCCCCCGGGACGCACGTCTGGGCTTTCTCAGTGTCAAAAGTAACCTATCTCACACTTGAGAAAGGTTCCCTAAATTTCACCACCTGTCGCAGGTTCTTTATATCTGCTCTAAGCACTGTTTTTTGTACAACTATCTGATTGCATCCAGACACCCACAAATGGAGCTAAATGTGATTGTTATTACCATTAAAAAAATGAGAAAACGGAGATACAGTGATTTGAGCCCCAGTGCAGTGTCCTAGATCCAGTACAAGGCAAAGCTGGGCCTTACCCTAGAGCAATCGGGGCAACAGCTACTGCTTCCTCGTACAGACCCTGGGAGTAGCTCAAGCCCTGGGAGAAGCTGGCTTGCCTGAGAATGCAAGACCCAGGGCTCCCAAAATACCGTTTGAAGATGCTCGGGGGGGGGGGTCACAGGTCGTCTGCTTCCCCACAGACCATTTGGTATTTGTCACACTAGATCTTTTTCTTTGTCTTTGTGACCTTGTCTGTGAGTCAGTCCTTGACACATGATAAGACAAACGAGCATGAAATGGAGTCATTCAGGTGATCTTTTGGAACCTCTGAGATGCCTGTTCCATGACATAGGGACACTCAGTCTCCCCGAAGCCCATCTGTCTTGGGCCAGGAGATGAGTGGAGCCTTTGGCCCCATCTGCAGAAGACAGATGTCCTCACCACTTCGATGATGTCACTCACATTTCCTGAACCTTTACCACCTCTCACTCCTGACAGGTGGTCATCATACCTCATAATAAGCCGTATTCCTCCCCTCACAGAGAAATGAGATGGAAGCAAGGCTCTTCATTCCCCCAGCTGAAGAGCTTCAAGATGGCATCTTTGCATCAGAAAGACATCTGGGCAACAAAAATAAGAATTGATTTATTGAAAAAACAGAGTTAGTGGACTTATCACACGACTAGTTGGCGGCCAATTCTAGCTGGTCATTCGGAGTAAGATGGTGTGGTTTCCTTTTGCAGCTTTGTGTGTGTAGGCATCACATCTTTCTCTCATCTCGTATATCTGGAGCCCCAGAGAGGGCCATGGGCCCAGGAAGCAAATGTAGCAGTAACCTTAGCACCACTCCGCAGGTAGTGGAAAGGTCTGGTACTTTTCTTACTGCTGACCCCTTTACTCCTCCCGTAACCTTCTAACTGCCACCCGATTTCCTCAGGAAATCTTTTCATTTTGCTTCACTCTGAAAGCAGAGTGTTATCCTGGTCAGGCATCTCCAGGGCACACACACTCATGCACAAAAGGAATGTGGTGATTTCCAAGTGAGATCAGATTATTCCTGGAAGTTCCCAGGCATTCCACTCAGAAATGTTGCAAAAAGTCGTTCTCCTCATCCTTCTTTAATTATACATAAAACTGTTCTTTGTCAGGTAGCAATATTCACAAAAAGTAAAAAACTAAGTCATTTTCCACATGATTGTGTTTCTTGTGGATTTCGTTTCTACTGTGGTTAAGAGTATTACTTTGCAACCATGTTCTAACGCAATTATATGGTATTTTGACTACCCTCCAGTTTTTGTGGGCCAGCCTGGGCATCTAACGGCCATTTAGGTCATTATGCCCTGGGGAAAATGGGTTCTGCATTCAACCAGCCAATTTACAAATGATTCTTAAGAATACAGCTTATTTGCTGTTGTACTTTGAAACATAAAATTATCTCAGTTTCTTCTTCGATGTGGAAATTAAGGAATCAAATCTGGAATGTTTCAGCTTTTGCTGCAGTGCAGTGACAGACACTTTTTCCCCTTCTCTCTACCAACGCCAACAGGGAGGGGCCATCTGGGCCAGCTCTTGTGATTGCCTCCCAGGACACGCTGAGAATGAGCAGGGGTTAGAAGGCGAGAATCAGCCCCCCTCGCTGTTCTACAGTTGAGTCATAACTGACATTCAGGAAAGTGCATAAATACAAAGCATACGGCGCTGTGAGATGTTCGTATTCATACACCTGTGTAACATCACCTGTATTGAGATGTAGCATGAGCCGGCACCTCCGCAAACTCCCCTGTCAGTCCATGGTCCGTCAGCGACCTCCCTCCAGAGGTCACCACTATTCCGATCTCTTTTAACCTAGTTTTCCACCTACTCACTTAGAAAGTCTTAGGTCACAGTATAATTAACGAACAATAAATCGTACAGATTTCAAGTGTTAATTTCAATGTGTTGTAACAACATGCACCTGTGTAATTTTCACACAAAATAAAATACAGAAATCTGCATGGGAAGCTCCTTGTGCCCCTTCTGATAAACCCTCTCCCCAGTCCCCGCAAACAGTCTGATCTCTAACACTGCACCGTAGTATTGCTTGTTCTTGGAGTTCCATTCCTTTGGAGGGAATCCTGTGGTTCTTACTCTTCAGTGTCTGGCTTCTTTTACTTGACATGATGATTTTGAATTGCTGTGTCTACCAGTAGTTAATTTTTTCCCCGTTACAAAAAGTTTTATTGGCTCCATTTCTGAAATACAGAAGCTAACACTGAAACAATAAAGATTTCAAATACGTGTAGTGCAGTCCCAGTTTTTTTTTATTATTATGTTAGTCACCATACAGTACATCCCCAGTTTCCGATGTGCAATCTCAGTTGTTTGAAGCCCTGACACACACATCACAGGTTTTCTGTTCATTGATTTTGTTTCATTTTTAAATTGTGAAATACTCCTAACAAAAAAAAATCCATTTAAACAATTTTAAGTGCAAAATTCAGTGGCATTAAGTACAATCCACAGTGTTTTGCTACCATCAACACTATCCATTTCCAGACCTTTTTCATCATCCCAAATGGAAACTCTGTCCCCATTAATCACTAATTCCCCATTGCCCACCTGTTCCCCTCCCCCGTGTCTGGTAACCTCTATTCGACTTTGTGTCTCAATGAATTTGCCTATTCTAAGTACTTCATATAAGTGGAAACATATATTTGTCCTTTTGTGTCCAGCTTACTTCACTTAGGAGTATTTTCAAGGTACATTCATGTAGCATGTGTCAGAATTTCATTCCTTTTTTGAGGCTGAGTTAATATTCCACCATATGGGCAAACCACACTTTGTTTACCCATTCATCTGTTGATGGACACTTGGGTTGTTTCTTCCTTTTGGTTATAGTGAATAAGTAAATTCTCTTTAATTGGTTAATTTTTCATTGACTGAGGTATCACAATTTTGTCCCTTCTCCTCTTGATGGACATAGGGGATACTTCCAGTTTTTGACTTTTGTTAATAAGGTTGCTTTGAACATTCTTCTGTGAGTCTCTTGTGAACATTTGTTTTTACTTGTCTCGGGTAGATACATAGCAGAATTGCTGGATAATAGGGTAGGTGTATGTTTAACTTAATCAGAAACTTCCAAACAATTCTTGAAACTGGTTGTGCCACGTAGCTCCCCAATAGCAATGTGTAAGAATTCCCACTGTTCCACATCTCTGCTAACATTTAATATTATCTTTTTGTCTTTAGCATTCCACTGAACATGGAGTGGTATCTCACTGTGGCTTTCTTATTTCCTTGATAATTCATGATGTTGAGGAGCATTTCATGTGCTTATTGTCTGTTTCTTCATTGATGAAGTGATGGCTCATATGGTTTACTCATTTAAAAAAATCGATGTGTTCATCTCTTAATTGTTGATTTCTTTCTCTATATGTTGTAGATACAAGCCTTTTGTCATTTATATGTGATGTGAATACTTTTTTCCCAAAGTGTGGCTTGTCAATTCATTTTCTTAATGGTATCTTTTAAAAATCAGGAAATTTTAAGTTTGATGGAGCCCAATTTAACATTTTTTTTCACATTTATTGCCAGTGTTTTTTGTGTCAAATCAACCTTTGTGTCAAAGGTTGTAAAGATATTCTATATTTCTTCTAGATGTATGATGGTTCTAGGTTTTCAAACTACTCTTTTAATCTTAATTTAAAAAAATTTTTTTAAAGATTTTATTAATTTGAGAGAGAGAGCATGCGCAACATGGGTGCATGAGTTGGGGAGGGGCAGAGGGAGAGGGAGAAGCAGACTGCCCGCTGAGCAGGGGCAACACGGGGCTCAATCCCAGGACCCTGGGATCATGATCTGAGCCGAAGGCAGATGCTTAACTGACTGAGCCACCCAAGCACCCCTTTAATCTTAAATTTGATCTTATTTTTCAGAAAGTTTATTTAAAAAATTTTCAAACAAACTTGAAAGAATTTTCAGTGAAGGCCCCTATATCCCCCACCTAGGTTTTATCATTAACATTTTGCTACATTTATTTATTTATTTGAAGATTTTATTTACTTGTTTTAGAGAGAGAGAGAGAGCAAGACAGTGTGCGAATGGGGGGGAGGGGCAGAAGAAGAGGAAGAGAGAAAATCTCAAGCAGACACTCCGCTGAGCACAGAGCCCAATGCAGGGCTCAATCCTATAACCCTGAGATCATGACCTGAGCACTGATACCAACAGTGGGACCTTAAGCCAACTGAGCCACCCAGGCACCCCAATATTTTGTTACATTTAATTTAATTTTTATGTAAGACTAAGAAAGAGGTTAAGATTTATTTTTTTCCATATGAATATCTAGCTCTTTGTTTAAAAGACTATTATTTTTCCCCATTGGATTTACTTGGCATCTTGTTACAAAAAATCAATTAATTGTATATGTGTAAGGTCTATTTCTGGTATTGCTATTTTCTTCTATTGATTTGTCTCTTCTTACACCAACATGCCACTATCTCAATACTGAAGTTTTATAGTGAGTCTTGAAACCAGGTAGTCAAAAGTCTTCCAACTTTGTTTTTCATTTCCAAAATTGCTTTGGCTATCTTAGATCATTTATGTGTCTATATAAGTTTTTGAATCAGCCTATTTCTTCAAAAGAGGCTACTTATATTTGATATAGATGATGTTAAATCTATAGATTAATTTAGGGAGGGTAGACATCTTAAACAATATGGAGTCTTCCAATTCATGAACATAGTATATCACTCCATTTGCTTAGGACTATTTTTTTTTTAAGATTTTATTTATTTATTTGAGAGAGAGAGCATGAGCAGGTGGAGGGGCAAAGGGAGATGGATAAACAGACTCCCCACTAAGCAGGGAGCCCCACCCGGGGCTTGATCCTAGGACTTTAAGGTCATGACTTGAGCTGAAGGCAGATGTTTAACTGACTGAGCTACACAGGCACCCCTGCTTAGTACTATTTTAATTTTGCAAAGCAATATTTTGTAATTTTCTGTTGATAGCTCTCAAATACTTTGCATTAGATTCATTCTTGGGCATCTGATTTTGGCTAGTATTTTTATGCTATTATAAATTTTGTTTTGGAAATTCATTTTCCAGTTGACTTTGTGTCCTGAAATCTTGCTAAATTCACTTATTCTAGTAATTTTAAAATGGACTCTGTACAGTTTTTAAAAACAGCTTTACTGAGCTATAATTCACATACCATTCAATTCACACATTTAAAATGTAAAGACTTATATTCACAGAGCTGTGCAGCCATTACCTCAGTTAATTTTTAGAACATTTTCATCACTCCCAAAAGAAACTCTGTATTCAAAAGCAGTCAACCTTCTATCATTTTCCTCCTCCCACCTCCCAGCCTTGTACAACCACCAATCTACTTTTTAAAAAAGATTTAATTAATTAATTAATTTGAGAGTGAGTGAGCAAAAGAGAGAGAGCGAGCATGGGGAGGGGGCAGAGGGAGAGGGAGAGAATCTCAAGCCGACTCCAGGCTGAGTGCTGAGCCCTACATGGCATTCAGTCTCATGACCCTGAGATCATGACCTGAGCTGAAATCAAGAGTCAGACACTTAACCAACTGAGCCATCCAGGTGCCCCCTACTTTTTGTCTCTATGAATTTGCCTATTCTGAACATCTCATGTAAATGGAATGATACAATATATGGTCTTTTGTGACTGGCTGGTGTCTTTCGTGTAGTATATATATATTTTAAGATTCATACATGTTGTGGCATGTTTCAGTCATTTTTATGGCTGAATAATATTCCATTGTATGGCTACAACACACTATCCATTCATCAGTTGATGGATTTGGGTGTTTCTACTCTTTCCCTATTATGAACGGTGCTGCTCTGTACATTCGTGTTCAAGTTTTTGTGTGAACATGTTTTCATATCCCTTGGATATATGCTTAAGAATGGAACTGCTAAGTCATATAGTAAGTCTGTGTTTTATCCTTTGAACAACTACCGCACTATTTTCCAAAGTGGCTACCCCATTTTAAATTCTAGTTAACAGGGTATGAGCGTTCAGATTTGTCCATATTCTTGTTATTATCTGTCTTTTTGATTATAGCCATGCTAGTGGGTGTGACGTGTACCTAGTTTTGGTTTTGATTTGATGGCTAATGACGTTGAGCATCTTTTCTTGTACTGTTTGGTCATTTGGATATCTTCTTTGTAGAAATGTCCATTCATGTATTTTGCCCATTTTAAAATTGTGATATTTGCCTTTTTATTATTGAGTTGTAAGGATATTTTTAAATATAAGGTACTCTATGTTGTTTTTACTTTCTCAATGGTACTCATTGAAGCACAAAATATTTTCATTTTGATAAAGTCTGATTTATCTATTTTTTGGTTCTGTTGTTTGTGCTTTTGGTATCATATCTAAGAACCATAGAGTTTTATAAATACAGAATCTTGTTGCCTGCTTCTTTTCCCAATATTTATGCCTTTTATTTCTTTTTCTTGATCTTTTGCACTGGCTGGAACCTCTCCTACAATGCTAAATAAAATTGGGGAGAACATAAATCCTTGATTTATTACCCATCTTACGAGAAAGGGGTTTAATATGTTATTATGTGTGATACTAGCTGTAGGTCTTCTGTCACAATGAGGAAGTTTCCTACCCTGGCTTGCCGAGAATTTTTTTAAAAATCAAGAAAGAATGTTGAATTTTGTCAGAGGTTATTTTTGCACCTACTGAGATGCTTATTAATGTTTGGGGCTGGAGTACTCTTAAAGTAAGAGAGCTATCTGCATTTTTCACAGAACTAGAATAAGTAATCCTAAAGTTTGCATGGAACCGCAAAAGATCCTGAATAGCTAAAGAAATATTGAAAAAGAAAAACAAATTTGGAGATACAACAATTATAGATTTCAAGTTGTATTACAAAGCCATGGTAATCAAAACAGTATGGGACTGGTACGAAATACCACACATAGATCAGTGGACTAGAATAGAAAGCCCAGAAATAAACCCATGATTATATGGTCAATTAATCTTTGACAAAGGAGGCAAGAATATGCAATGGGATAAATTTTCTTCAACAAATGGTGCTGGGAAAACTGGACAACTACATGCAAAAGAATGAAACTGGACCACTTTCTTACATCATACACAAACAAAAACCAAAATAGATTAACGATCTAAATGTGAGACCTGAAACCATAAAAATCCTAGAAGAGAGCACAAGCAGTGATTTTTCTGACATAGGCCATAACAGCGTTTTTCTAGATATATCCCCTGAGGCAAGGAAAACAAAAGCAAAAAGAAACTATTGGGACTACATCAAAATGGAAAGGTTCTGCACAATGAAGGAAACGACCAATAAAACTAAAAGACAGCTTACTGAGTGGGAGGAGATATTTGTAAATGACATATCCAGTAAAGCGTCAGTATCCAAGATATATAAAGAACTTACACAACTCAACATCAAAAAGCACAAATAATCCAATTTAAAAATGAGAAGAAGACATGAGCAGACATTTCTCCAAAGAAGATATGCACATGGCCAACAGACACATGAAAAAGATGCTCAGCATCTTCAGGGAAATGCAAATCAAAGCTACCCTAAGATATCACCTCACACTGGTCATAATGGCCACAATCAGCAACACAAGAAACAACGAATGTTGATGAGGATGTGGAGAAAAACCCTTGTGTACTGTCGGTAGGGAATGAAAACTCAGCCACTGAGGAATATAGTATGGAGGTTCCTCAAAAAATTAAAAACAGCAATTGCACTACTGGGTATTTACCCAAGGAATACGAAGACACTAATTTGAAGGGCTATATACATCCCTATGTTTATAGCAGCATTATTTACAGTAGCCAAATTATGGAAGTAGCCCAAGTGTCCATTGATAGTTGAGTGGATAAAGAAGATATGGTGCGTATGTATGTGTGTGTGTGTGTGTGTGTGTGTGTGTGTGTGGAATAGTGTTCAGCCATAAAAATGAACGAAATCCTGCTAATTGCCAAAATATGGGTGGATCTAGAGAGTATAATGCTAAGTGAAATAAGCCAGTCAGAGAAAAACAAATACCATATGATTTCATTTACATGTGGAACTTAAGAAGAAAAGCAAACAAAGTGGGGTGGAGAAAGAGACAAACCAAAAATTTAGACTCTTAACCATAGAGAAAAAAACCAGATGGTCACCAGAAGGGAGGTGGGTGAGGGGGTGGTTGAAATAGGTGAAGGGGATTAAGAGTATCTTAAGGAGCACCGAGTAATTTATGGAATTGCTCAATCACTGTATTGTATACCTGAAACTAATATAACACTGTATGTTAACTACACTAGAATTAAAGTAAAATTAATAAATAAGTAAGGCAGCTGGGTATTTACCCAAAGAATACAAAAATACTAATTTAAAAGCTCTTGTGTTTGTCATAGCCTTACTTACAAGAGCCAAGATATGGAAGCAACCTAAGTGTTCATGGATGGATGAATGGATAAAGAAGATGTGGTCTATATACACAATGGAATATTACTCAGCTATAAAAAGGAATGAGATTTTTGCCATTTGTGATGACATGGATGGGCTAAGAGGGTATTATGCTAAGTGAAATACAAATTTCATATGAAAGAAAAATACCATATGTTTTTACTTATATGTGGATTTGAAAAAAAAAAACACAAATAAACAAACAAAAAGCAGAAACACCCCAAAATACAGAGAACAAACTGGTGGTTGCCAGAAGGAAGGAGGGTGGGGGGGTGGGCAAAATAGGTGAAGGGGAATGGAAGGTGTATTTGATTCTTTTTTGTTTCCTTGTCTCTACTTAAACTCCCCATTTATTCACACATACTAGTCCATCTTTTGGAGTACGACTTTTAGCATCTTTATCATAGCTATTTCAATGTTCTTGTTGATCTTTCCAACATCTGGGCCATCTTTAGGTCTGCTTCTAGTGGCCATTTTCTCTGTGGACCATGGATCACATTTCTTGCTTTTTCATATGGCTTGTTATCTTTGGTTGTATGCTAAAATTTTATATTAAAGAACATAGAAATAAAAATAAATACCATTTCTGTCGGGCTGCTAGAGTGGGACTGGCTTCTTAATTGGATCGGAAAACGAGCAGTGTTTGACTTCGTCGTTGCCTTCCTCTGACTCACTTCACCCACCATTGGTTTCAGATTATTTGAAGGCAGGGTCAATACTTCCCCTTCATCGGGATTAAATCACTGGCTAGGGGATTGAGCTCAATCCCCTCCCCAGAGGAAAGGCTAGCTCGAACCATCTCATCCTGTGGTTGGTCTTTTTGGTGACCAGCTCCCATCCTGAAACTCTCCAGGGGATCCACCGTGAGTCACCTCATTAGCATAACAAGGAGTCCTGTGGCTCCATAAAGTCTAACTTGTTTTGAAGCTTTGAGCCAGGAACCAGGGACAAAGACCAGGTATATTCTTCATTACACCACGGGCTTCTCTCATCTCTACTGCCCAGCCCTGATCTTTGGAGGGGATCTTGCAGTAGGGGACAGGTCCCAGCACAAGGCACCTCAGCATGGATTTCTCTTTGCTCTCCTTCTATGCCCCTATCCACTGCTTTGGGTGTATCCCATACTTGTTGAAGACTCATAGAGTAAGAGATGGTGAGACTCACTCTGTGGGCAGGACTCTTCAGGATCCTAATTTGTCATGGTGGCCTAAATATCATTGTCAAAAGTCGGCTGTAAGTTAAGCTCAGCTGTTTCTCATCTCTGGGGAGGATTACTCTTTCTCAGTCCCACCAAGGATGGAGCAGGTGTGGGTTCCTGCCCTCCTACGAAGAGCACACCACTCTCTGGAGTTCAGTTCATTTATATTTCTTTGTGTTTTTTTTTTCAAGGTTTCTGGTGAGTTTTTAAAAACTATGATATTTTAGCATATCTGTTTTTTTTTAAGTCTCTGAATCTCCCATAAACACCATTCATTTTTATCTCAGCAATGGCAAATATCTGGCATGCATTCTCGTATTCTGCTCTCTGCTCCCGTCTCCCAACACACCCACACAGAAATTGCTAATCAGTCTTCTAGCTTTCTTTCCTGTAGAGACGGTGATGATTTCTTCCAACCCTTCTCAACACAATGTACCAGACAATCGATTGGATTTGATGCAGGGGATTAAATATATTTGCCCTCCTGGGTTTAACCTCAAAGATGTCTTTTTTCCCCAACTGAGCATTTGGGACTTGTCCAAGGAAAGGTCTGTCACGCGGGGCATCCATTGGTTATAGGTTGTTGTGACAACCAGACAGCATTCCAGAGAGGATCAGTGGATGCAGAGTTCAAAACAAAATAAGAATGAATTGGAAGACACTGGGGTGAAATGATCCGAGAAGAGTTCGGGCCAGTATCCTAAAATGCACACTGAGAGATGGAGGGTACAAACCCAACCCCAACCTGCCTGGGTTTCAGTATATTCAGCGTCTAAGTTGTTTGGTGGGAGTGGGAAAAGCAAGACAGACTTGCTCTATAATGTCCTGGTCCCTTTGGGTGCTTGCATCAAGTAGTAAAGAAAACCATGAGAGGATGATTTTATTCCACTCCTTTAACGCCTGTTTTTCCTACCACTGTTCAAGCAGCAGCAAGGGCTTCCATCTACACTTCCGGTGGAACAAAGTAGAGTCAAATTCTTATAAATATTTAGTGGAGAGGATAGTCTTGAAAGCTATGATTTTCAGGGGCGCCTGGGTGGCACAGCGGTTAAGCGTCTGCCTTCGGCTCAGGGCGTGATCCCGGCGTTGTGGGATCGAGCCCCACATCAGGCTCCTCCGCTATGAGCCTGCTTCTTCCTCTCCCACTCCCCCTGCTTGTGTTCCCTCTCTCGCTGGCTGTCTCTATCTCTGTCAAATAAATAAATAAAATCTTTAAAAAAAAAAAAAAAGAAAGCTATGGTTTTCAGAGGTAAGAATAAAATTTTTGAGAGACAAAGGGGAGGGGAATTATTATTTTTTGCATTCAAAAGCTTGGTTTTTAAGTACCAAGAACCAGAAGGACTTGGAGGATAGTATTATGATACAAATCTTCAAAAGCTCCTAAGGGAAGTAAGAGTTTGACCTGTTGGCTAGAAGGAAAGTACTAGAGGAGGTGATCAGGATTTAGATACTTTTAAATTACCAGATAGTATCCCTCGCATAAGCTAAGCCCTAGGATAGGGGCTGGGATGACAGAAAGCCTGAGAACAGACCCCCACCCAAATAGATGTGGGGCTCTATCAGAGCAGAAGGACCCACTGCCTGGCTTCCCCAGGTACGACCAGAAGCCTATGTGACTTGTAGAGAAGCTTTATTGTCCAACACGTACCTGAACAATGGAGTGGGGGAGTGACTGAGGGAGGTGACTCAGGTGATAGACCAGAGGCCACTTCATAGACTCCTCCACTGCTGGAAGATTAGAGAAGGAATAAGCAGGAACAGAGGAGAGCCTGGGACTCGATCCCCTCCCTCTAGGGCTCAACCTTGGGAACTTGGCACAGCCCCCAAGGAGAAGAGGAAGGGGAAGGCTCCAGATCAACTGAGCATTTTATCTGGAAGGGACAGAGTTTGAGACCAGAAATGATCTAGATACTCTGAGTTTGAAAGCTTCTGTTTTTCTGCATCCCTGGAAATGGGAGACTGAGACCTTTTGGTTTTTGAGAAATGTGTTTACATTTTTGCACACCTGAGTTCCTTGCGCTCTGGGGACTGAAATGTGCAAACCGGCAGAGTGATGGTGAGGTAGTTCACTCTTGTGGGTGGGCAGTGTGGGCTCCTGCTGCTGAATCCCAAACAGCACCTTGACAATCAAGGCAAAAAGACACAAGTCAGGGCAGAAAGAATGAAATGGAGGCACACAAGGCGTCGACTGTCTTAACCAGCACTTCCGTGCCCATGAGATCCTGCAGGATCTGCTGCCGCCCCCTCCGTGCGCCTTATTCTGCGGCCCGTGTGCTGTCTGCTCCGCTTACACTGGCCTTCCTGGCTCCACCACCCCGAGGCCTCTCCCCTCACTGTGTTATCTACTGCTGCGTCCCAGACCACCCAGCACGGAGGGACCAAGCACAGCAGCACCTTTACTGTCTCTCACGAGGCTCGGGGTTGGCCAGGCTCTGCAGGGTGGCTCATCCACTGCACGTGGCACTGGCCTCCACTGGGACAGCTGCAGTGGCTCGCTTTGGTGGCTGGCCGTTGGGAGCTCAGCTGAAGCTGTCAGTTGGAGGGTGTATTAGAGTTCCTCAGAGAGACAACCATTAGAATGTATGTGTGTGTGTGTGTGTGTGTGTGCACGCACAAGTGTGTACAGAATGAGATTTATTATGAGGGTGTGGCTCCCACGATTATGGAAGCAGGCAAGTCCCAAGATCTGTAGGATAAGTCAGCAAACTAGAGACCAGGAGAGCTGCTGGTCTAGTTTCAGGATAAAGGCCAGCAGGTTTGAGACCCAGGAAGAACCAGTATTTTAGTTTGAGTCTGAAGGCAGGGGAAAAGCTAAAGTCCCATTTCAAGGGCAGTCAGGCAAGAAAGAATCACTATTACTCCAAGGAGCTCAATGTTTTGGTTCTATTCAGGCCTTCAACTGATTGGATGAGGACCACCTACACTGGGGAGGGCAGTGTGCCATACTCATTCTCTCGATTCAGATCTTAATCTCAGCCAAAACTACTTTTACGGAAATATCCAGAATAATGTTTGAGCAACAATCTGGGCACCCCATGACCCAGTCAAGTTGACACAGTTAACCATCTCGGAGGGCCTCATTTTCCCCGTGGATATCCCCATGGCTTGGGCTTCTCCAAACATGGTGGCTGGGCCCCAAGAGGGAGTGTTCCATGCTTCCTGCAGACCTCTGAAGGACCTGTCTTGGATGTCCCACAGCATCATCTCTCTTATGTGTGTTGGTCAAAGCAAATGACAGAATCAGCCTGCTTTCAAGGGGAGGAGAAAGAGGCTGCACCTCTCTGGAGGGGAGGCAGAGGACCTGTGGCCATCTTTAATCACCCACGAATCTCAAGACCTTCCTGCATGCTGTCTTCCAAGAGGACTTTCCTCCCTTCTTACTTGGCCCTCTACACTATGTTCTTTGGGTCTCATGAGTGTCCTTCCCCCAGGAAGCCTTCCATGCATGCCCCTCCCATCCCTGCAGACCAGGTTAGACCTGCTTCTGTGCTCTCTCACACACGGTGCTGCCCGGCACCTGCCCACCACAGCTGTGATAATCACGTGGGTAAAGATGAGCTTGCCGGCTGCCTTTCGTTTCGCCAGGGAAGGGGTGGTGTTGCCTGGGGTCAGGGGCACAGCAAGAGCATCGGATTTAAGGGCAGAATACTTCAATGTTGGTTCTGGCTCTGACACTGGCTGTGTGACTTTGAGCAAGTCACACGTATCCTCAGGCTTTCACTGACCTCATCTATAGAACCAGAATATGGATACAGACCCTCTACTTACAAACTTGCTGTGTTGGTTAAAAGAGAGACCAGATGGAAAGCCTTGCAGATGCCGACATTCTCTGTAGAAGGCAGGCCTTTCTCCCTTTCCATTCGGGCTCTTCTTCATCAGTATGAGGAAGCCAACCATGTGTGCCTTCAAATTCCAGCACTCCAGTGGGTGCCGTTAGTCCCCAGATGTGACCCCTGAACAATGGAGTGGGGGGGTGGAGAGCTAGCAGGGAGCAGGGAAGAGAGGGCTGCATATGGCTGCCATGGGACTGGAACAGTAGGCAGGTGGGTTTAGCTCACAGGGTGCTTTGTGCTCATATCTGGTTGGGGGGGGCCGGCCCCCTCAAGAGCTCTGTGGGGCTTCCTGCTGGGAGAGAAGGAGCTGGCGACAGGAATGTGGGAACCAGTGAAGAAAAATAGGTTTGCTTTGAATTTGCTTACCCGTAGTTGACCTATGGAATTTAAAATAAAGCGTGTGCCCTACAAAGCCGACCTTGGTGAGTTACCCCTGGGAGGCAGCCAGTTAAACAGGAATGACATCACCTCAGCCTCCAGGGTCTAGTGCGAATCTGAAGTCATAAAGACTTAAAAACAGAACTGCACACTGGCGCCAAACTAAATATGACCAAGTTTCTCTGAGCAAATGAATGCTGTTCATTTTAGAAAGCAAGGAAGCCAGCAAAGATGACTAGTAGGTTAACATCCAAAGGACTTGAGCCAGTTCGAAGAGGCTCCCGTTGGCCGAAGGTGGCCATCAGTAAGAGCAATAGCACAGTGGACAAAAAGTTATCAAATACATTGAAATACAGGAATTCGTAATGAAGCTGAAATGGTAATAATAATTGGTCTCCATGAGAGGATGCTAGGGAACCAGCTCGTTATTTCCAAAACTAGTAAAGAAAAGAGAAGAAACAAGCATTTGATTCTGTCTTTTCCTAAGAACTTCAGCTAGCCAAAGAGCAGGGGTGGAGAGTTTCTCTTGACAGAAGCATTCCAGCTAGTAAGGAAGGAAGCGTGCTAAAATGAGAATATCACCCTTTGGCCGCCCCTAAGGATGTGATGGATGTGCGCTCTGAGCTGTGAGAGCTGCGTGGCCCCAGAGGACAGCTGGTCGTCATGTGCTCCCGGATGGAAGGCCACAGCGCCACCACTCAGCCGCCAGCCCTGCACCGCCATTCCCGTCTCTGCGGCCTGAGTGGCTTTTGTCCTTTCAGAGACCAAGCCGTGCCCAATAATACGGGCACAGGGCTTTGTACTTGTTTTCTTGCGGGTCCTCGTGGTTTCCCTCACTGGGGATCCCTAACTGCTGCGTGTCGCAGCTCCTAAGCAGTACAGCAAGGACTTGAACCCGGGATTCTGATAACAATTCACTGTCTCTTTTTCCACGTTGTGCACCATCCAGGGTATCCACAGGGACACTTTCCAAAATCTTTGGGCAGTGGCACCTGCCTTGGAATAAGTGTGTGGCCTCTCCAAGTGGTTTAAAGGAATGAGAAAAAAGAGACCACAAGGGAGAAGACCACTATTTGAACAAAAATAAAAAGGTCTGGCTGCTGGGGTTGTGTACTTCCCACATCCCCTCCTATATGCGCCGCACACGTTCCCTGCCTACTACTTCCTTCCCTCAGAGACACAAGCCCACCGGAAATGGAAGCCGGAAACTGGAAACCACAGCCTTGACCCTCCTTCTTCCTTCTGTTTCTCCCCCCTCCATCTCGCTCCCTCCCCCTCTTCCTTACTCCCTCTCCGCCCTTGTCCTTTTCTCCTCTCCTCTTCCTTCTCTTTTTCCCTTTCTTCACCTTTTTTGCCCTCCTCAATTGTCCCTTTCTCCTCGAAGCCTTTCCAGATTGCTTTTATATAATTTCTCCCTCCATGAATCCTATTAGGTAGTTAATAATTACTAACCGATCTGTTAGTATTGTTTTGTTAGTACTTCACTCATGGCCTTTTTCATATTCTGCCTTGCGATCATCATGGCTTGGGGACTTGTCTTAGGGCCAGCATGACACTGTCTGCTTCCTGAGAACAGTTGCCAGGTTGGACCCCCCTCCCCGAGCTGGGTCCCTCACATGGCGGCAGACACAGGGCCAGAGGGAGAGACTGACCTAGCGCAGTGGGCTGGTCCACACTGGTTACCTTATCAGCAGACAGGAGAGGAGACACCTGCCATAAAGGAGCCCCCAAGGGATGAAGAGCCAGAAGCACATATTTTTGTCCAAAGAGGCTTCCTAGCCTGCTCCAGAGAGAAAGGAAGGAAGTGGATGGCCTGGAAACCCAGGAGGAGGCTAAGGCCACAAAGCCAAGTGCATCCTAACAGGCATAAACTGAACACGGAGTTATTGGTGGAAATTTGCTTGTAACAGTGTTATGAGTCAAACCAAACTTAGTCAAAATAGAGTAAGAAGAGACATGTGCTTCTTACCTTTAGGATTCTTTGTTGTGCAAACATAGGGGCAATGCTAAAATAAATTGAAAGGAGAAATATGTGTCCAGAATCCCAGTCCCCTACAAATCAATTTGTCCAGGGGCGCCTGGGTGGCTCAGTCGTTAAGCGTCTGCCTTCGGCTCAGGGTGTGATCCTGGCGTTCTGGGAACAAGCCCCGTATCAGGCTCCTCGCTGGGAGCCTGCTTCTTCCTCTCCCACTCCCCCTGCTTGTGTTCCCTCTCTCGCTGGCTGTCTCTCTCTGTCTAATACATAAATAAATAAATGTTAAAAAAAAAATCAATTTGTCCAGTGTCCTTTGCGGTTGTTGTCCCCAGGCCCCAACGTTACATGTAGTTGTGTTTAGTGCAGATCTCATTTTGAAGTTTAATTGCTTTCTCTTGACATATCATAAACCTTTTTTTCCTATGGTGTTATTATATATGCTTCACAGTAACTTTTATAGCTGCATAATATTGCATCAATGTAGTGTACCGTGATTTATATAACTACTCTTCTTAGATTTTCAGGTTGTTTCTAATTTTAAATACTATTGCAATAATTTCGTTCTTTTTCTCTTTTAAATTATTGCCTTACCATAAATACACAAGGACAGGATTGCTGAAGCAAAAGGCACTTACGTCTCTTAGGCTATTTAAACCGTGTGAAATTGCTTTTCAAGTGAATGACTCACGTTATACCAGCCCCATTACAGACTTTCTGACTCCATATTGCCTCTTTTTCCTATATTCGCATAGTTTTAAATTTGCATTTCTTTCTGTATTAGAGGTTGAATCATTTTCCCCACCTGTGTTTGCTTTTTAATTGCATCTTTTCTTTGTGAATTAAATGTCAGGGAATCTGCATTCCTTTTATGTAGACGTTTTGCTCTCTTTTACAATATATGATATGGTTTCTTAACTGGGGCTTTACGAATGCGTTATTGTCTTTATTTCTTGGCTGAAATGGCCTCCACACTCCAGCCGAGCATCAGAATGCCTCTGAACACTCACATACGTGTGTCTGTGTGTGCAGATGTGTGCATGTCCCTGTGTGCACACACGTGTGTGTTTTCTCGAGGTGCCCATGCCCTCACCTCAGAGGGTCTGATCCCTCAGGTCTGCGGTGGGGCTGGAGTATCTTTTATGCTTAACCAGCCCACCAGGTGATTCTGAATCACGGACTAGCCACACACGTCTTGATTTATTTTTGAGTGCCAACAGTGAACCTGGCCCTCCTTATATGTTGATAAAAAAATATGGATACATTTCATATTATTCTTCTGTGGGTTCTCAGAGCTCAAATATGAAGTCTCAAGAGCAAACCGCAACGCAGATTGGTTTTCTTTACAATCTAATGTAAACCCCAGCTACTGTTCAGTGAATCTTTTCGGTGGGTCAGGCGCTGTGGGAAGGACTACACGCACTGCTTTATTTCATCCTCCCACAAGTCTTTTGAGCGACTCTTCTGACTACAGCTATCACTGTTACTGTTTTAAAGACGAAGAGAATGGAGATCAAAGAGGATAAATGACTTGCTCAGGATCACAAGCAAATGCAGACCTTGAATTGTAGTTTTTGCCTCTAAAACCAGGTGCCTTTAAGCACCGTCCTACACCGCCAGCTCCCTTGGTGGCCCGGGAGCCGAGGGGAGGACGGGTCAGAGGAGAAAGGCACGAGCCGCCACATTAAGCTGCCTTGATAGCAGGGGATGTGTACGGGGGCGAAGATGGGGAGCTTGGCAGGGATGAGGCCCTGGGGCCGCAGACCTGGTGCTGAGCCCAGGAGGTGAGGATGGCTTTAGACTCGGCAGTGACCTCCCAGCTCAGAGGAGGCGAGCACCGGCCAGCAGTTGCAGCCAGCCTCAGCCGACCCGGGTCCACCATCGTCTCTTGCGTTCTTTGTGGCCTGCAGCAAATCACCTGCCTCTCTGGGCTTGTACGTTATCCCAGCTTTAGCTTCCCCATCATGGTTAAGAGGAACAAATGAGGGGCTGATATGACAGAACTCAGTAATCCTACTTGTTGGAATGGATTATACTAAGATAAAAGAAGGGGGACAGCTGTAAGCCAGGAAATTTGCTGTTCCGCTCACACAGAGCTTCTTCACGGTGCTTTCTGTTTGTGGCTCTCACCTCAGACCTCCAGAACACATCCCCTCCTCTTGGCTCCTGGCCATCTGCTGACCTCATGCGGGACTTTGCTGAGAAACAGAGGCAACCAGACAGCGCCCCATTTTCCCTGCAGACCCACTTGCCCCCGCGCTTGTGTTGTCTGCCCGCCCACCTTCCCCTCTGGAAGGCCGTCCCTGCTCCTGTCAGAATCCTCACCCAAGTTCTGGTCCCGTCCCGTTCTTATAGCCTGCATGCCCGCCATCACCACTAGAGGCTGGAGCATCCCAGGAATATTCGAGGGTGCTCTAGGACCTTCCATCTTGGGAGGGAGCCCGAACAAGATTTCTCTCTCCCTCTGTCCTCACAGAGAATGCTCCCCTCCCATACCATCCTGCTGTCAGACTCTCCTCACTGGCTGCGTCTGTGCCTGTCATCTCCCCATGCTTTAGGTATCATGTCTGTGCTCGGTTCCAGACCATCTCCCTCTTGTCAGGACACACTCCTGACTGGCCTCAGGAAATTGTCACTCGGGGTTACTAAAGCCTCTTACATGGACGTGCCAAACAGAACTGTGTCTTCCCGCTCTCCTGCCTGGAGTCACACCTGCTCTTCCTCATCTCAGTAAGTGGCTTGGGCACCCCCATCCGTGGGGCTGCTGAAGCCGGAAACTTGGAGGTAATCTCTGATTCTCTCCTCACCTTCCCAGCACATTCGTCCATCAGCAAGGTGGCACTGCAGCCTCCTCACTGGGCTCCCTGCTCCCAGCCTTGCTCTCTCTGCCATCCTGTCTCCACTCAGCACTCGAAGAGATCTGGTCAAAAGTAACCGGCTCTTGGAAGCTGGCTGCCACAGAGAGCAGCTTGGGTGAGAGCACTGGATGATGGGAGGTGATGTGGAGGGGCACTGAGGCTTCCTTACAGCTGACGCTGAAACTCCAGATGTGCAAGTGAGTCCCTCTTGGATCCTCACCCCCATCCAGCCTCCCTAGCAGATGTCCCACAAGCAGAGATGAGCTGTCCCACTGTGACCTGCTTGGATCCCCAACCCACAGAATCATGCGCAACAAAGTGGTTTCTGTCTTAAGTTACTGGCACTCCCCTAATTATCCCTCATGAGTGACTTCCTGTGGTATTTAGAATAAAATCCAAATTCCTTGCCATGGTTTATAGGCCTTTGACATCCATTCCCTGCCTACCACTTTCCACTTGGGCACCATGCTGTGGCCGTACATTACCTCTTTGTTCCTCAGATATGCCACAGGTATGCCTGCCTCAGGACCTTTGCACTTGCTGTTCCCATGGACTTTCTGGTGGCTGTTGGCATGGCTGAATTCTTTCTATTCCTCAAAACCCACCTCAGATGCTATCTCTTCAGAGAGTCTTTCACTGACCACCCTCATCACTCTGAACATTACCCTGTTTTCTTCTTTGCACTTACCACAATCTAGAACTATCTTATTCATGGCATCTGTTTATTACCTGTCTCCCCTCAGAAGCACATAAGTTCTGTGAGAGCAGGATTTTGTCCCTCCCATTCACAGCTGCATCCTTGGGGCTTGACCAGCTGCCATATCATAGACCTTTAGTAAATGTCTGATAGATGAATGTTCTTTGGAAACAACTTCAATATTTGTTCATAGGCAAATGATTACGTGTTTGGACCAGTGCTTCTTAAACCTCAATGTGTGTACAGATCACCTGTAGGTCTTGTTAAATACAGATTCTGGTTCCGTAATTCCAGGGATTCTGGAGCGGGCCTGAGTTGGCCCTGCTAACAAGCTCCCAGTGGTCCACGGGATGCACTTTGCACAGCAAGGCCTTGAAACACTTTTGCCTGCTGGAGCATGTCGCTGTCCTACAAACATGTTTGTTTGGGGGGAGGTGCCAAAGAGCACTCATAATCCTCCCTCTTTGTTCAACCTTCTTTCTACGTATTTGCAGTCGATAGCTATCATGCCTAGGGCTGTCTTTTGCTTCTCTTTTGTTTTTCAAGTGGGTTGAATCCCTGTCTTTAACAGCTAAGTATGCTTCTCAGAATTCAATTACTTACTGCTTTCCGCAGCCGCTGGCTTTCTGTGGCCCAAGGAAGGGACCTCTGAAGCTGTCCCAAGCACTGAGCACCGTGTCGGCCTGGCATGAGAGAGTCTAATCCCTGATCGCCTGTAATCACTCTAGCAATTAGCTAATGTCTCTGTGACTTTGAATCACCAGTTCCTGGTGATTCAGGGTCCATCTGCATCCACCGAGTTTCCTCAAGCAGCTTTGCTGTCTGGCCTCTGCTTCTTGTGTCAGCATTTTCTCGTCTCTTTCCTGAGGCAGAAGGAGTGATGTCAAGTGGATCTGGGGCCCTGTGCCTTCCTTTGCCTCCAGGGTTGGGCCCTGTAGCTTTGGCTGCAGTCACTTGTACGTCTATGTCTGCGTCTAGCCTTCGACTTCATTCATGCTCATTAGAATTGCAGGGATGGCCAGCCCCTAACACACGGCCTCAGCAACAGGGGCTCAGGAAGGGAGGCACAGAGAAGACGGTCTTTGTTAGGGCATGTTCTAGGGCTCGGTGTCCCCACATGCCTTTCTGAGCATTCACTGCTCAGGACTGTGCTGGGCAGCTGCCCATCTGTTATCTCCCCCGCGCCTCCTGACAGTGACTCAGGAAGAGGATGCCAAGAGAGGCGGGTGGCTTACCCAGGGTCCCGCAGCTGGTGGGTGGAGGAGCCAGGACTGGGGAGGGTGGCCCCGCCACCCTCCCCACCCCCACTCTGCTGGCCAAAGCTGCTGCCGCTACTTTATGATGCCTGTAATCAGAGTCTCCTGGGAGAGAGATTCTTCTGCCACGCAGGGCCCATGTCTCAGGGTTTGGATGGGAAGCCAGAGACTGGCCGGCAGGGCCAAGAAGGAGGCTGTTCTTTGCGGGAGGCACAGGAGGCGGACAGCTTTGTCAAGGGTAGGAGCTATTTCTTTGCAGGCCAGTGCTGTGGGGCTCAGGGTTCTCAGGGCTCCTGACCCAGAGCAGGATTGCCTGGAGGACTGTGGCCAGCAGCACTGGGGATTCTCCTGTGGGGCAGCCTTATGTGGAGGTCCCGACGCCCGCACTAGGAAACCCCACAGAGCCGCAGCCTGTGCCCCCAGAACACTCCTCACTACTCCTTTCTAGGGTAAGCTGTTTCAGTGGGTCCTGCCCACTTTAATTGTACAGAGATATTAAATTGGTAACATCTCCTTGGGCGTGAGTTGGCCAGACCATTTCTGAGAGAGGAGGCCATGGTCACTGGCGGGTGAAAGGTGGAGAAGGCGGGATGTTGTTCTTGAGTTGTCTGTGGGGGTAAGGCATGGCGGCAGGGGGACGAGAAGCAATATTCAGAGAAAGGAGCTAAAGGGTAGCAGCTGGGCAGGGGACCAACACTTGCTCCAAACTGAATGAGGAGTTAATTAAAGCTCACAATTAATAAAGCTCTTACCATGTACCCAGCACTGTGCTGAGCACTTAGACTTCATTTCCCTTCCTTCCTTCCTTCCTTCCTTCCATTCATCCATTTAACTAACACATTTAACATTAACACGCATGTTCACCAGTTCAGAAGATGCTGAAATGTACACAGCAGAAAGCCATAGCTCCCCCCCTAATGCCAGCCTAGCTCTCAGAGGTAACCGGGCACCATTAGCAATCTGTTATCTTTTCTGCGATCATACGATTGAATATAATTCACAAGAGATTTTTTGTTTTTGCAAAAAACGCCATGCCATACTTTTCATACCATTCTTCAATCTGCTTTTACCCCACGACAGAGCACGGACAGTTTCTGTGATCATCTGTATGGATCTCTAGGGGCTAGGTAGGCTCAGAAGGGGATGGGCAGAGCTGGATTGTTTGAGGGTCCCCAAAAAAGGTTGAGAGAATGTCAGGGAAGCAAGATCAGGAGCATCAAGACTGGTTTCTTTCCACCCAGGAGAAGGCGGAACCAGCCCTGAATTCAGTGGTGGTCCTGCCTGGTAGGTACCAGCATATTTGGTATCTTGGAGTCCTCTCGTGGGTCGCAGTCCCAGCTCCCTCCCTTGCAGAAGTCAGTGAAGCCAGGCAGCCAAAGGGCTCTGAGCCTCTCAGGGTGAGCCCCTGCGCGAGATGCCAGGTGCTCTGAGTGTGAGATGCTGGAGTAGAGGGAGGCATTGCTCAGCAACAGCCTCGGCAGGGGCCGGGGGGTTTCAGTAGATGGTAAGCAGCATGTGAGTCAACATGACAGGAACTTCCAAAGAAGCCAATTTGTTATCGAGCCACATTAATGGGAGCATGACATTTAAGACGAAGGAGAAGACTGTCTCACCAGCCTCTGGGCTGGGCAGACATCATCTAGAGAAATGGACTCACCTCTAGTCTGTGCTTTATGAGGGGCAGAGCAGAATGACATGGTGAGAAAAGTGTCTACAGACTCTGTCCTGAGGGTGGATCCAGGACACTGAAGATAGGGAGCCTGAATGAGGGAGCTTTGTTGCAGAGTCTATAAAGGTATTATCGTAAAGGCCGTGGGTACTGGGGCCAGGGAGGAAGTACTGCCACTAACAGAGTGACCTTGGGCAAGTTGCTCATCTTCTCTGAGCCACAATTTCCTCAGCTTTAATAAATGGACTTAGAAATGTGATTTTGAAGGCCAACCCTTGTTTGAGCTTGTAGATCTAAGTTTATTGTTTATTATCTCCTAGTGACAGCTCTGGAAGCACCGTGACCATGGCCAGGCTGGATGCTCTGGGGGAGGGCAGGGAAATGCCCAGTGTGGGTCTTAGCAAGTTGCAGGACTTGGCTTTCTTCTTGATTACCTTTGTTCTTCAAATCCAAGACGAGCAATCAGAGAGGAAATGTAGATTCTTGCTCTAAAGGTAGGAGCAAAGCATTGGTTTCCTGAGGACCTATAGACCTAGATTCTCCTAAGCAATAAGATGAAGTCTCAAACTGACTTCGTGAAGCTTTGCCCAACTTTTCTGTGCAATAACATCTGAGTTTTTATGAAATAATGATAGCAATAGCATGAAAGACTTAGTAGCACTGTCTGTGTCAGTTCCTGCTCTAAGTGCATATTATGTATAGTAACTCAGTCAGTCCTCGAAGGAAGTATTATTAGTAATATACCCACTTTACAGATGAAGAAACTCAAGTACAAAAAGATTAAGAACTTGTCTGAGATCATCTAGCTTAATTATCCTCTTTTCCTGCAGATGAATGCTGGTGGGAAAATCAAACAAAGGAAGTCCCCATGAAACAGTATCTAGATTAATCTAGAAGCTCCCCCCACCAACTCCATCCAGCCTCCTCTGTCCAAACCCAGCCAAATAGTAGCAGATCTCTGGGAAATGTGGTGAGCTCCATCAGAAATACCAGAATGCTTTCCAATTGAGCAAAATGGCTAAAATTTTTTCTTTATGTGGTTTCATCAGTTCAAGGACTAAGTCAAAGAGACAAGTCCTTTTTCTTCTTCCCTCACCCTACTTTTAATAGTGTTAATTTAACTGGGTCTTTTACTGTAAATCTCCTCAAATCCTTTAAAAAGCTGACAGAATAGAAATAATGAAAAATTGGAGTATGGTTTATGTGCTAGCCTTTGCTCCTGGTGCTTTGATCCTGACTAGAAGTCTGTGAGGGTCTTCAGTCATCCCTACTCCCCTTTAGAAATAATAGTAAGAGTCTTCGCAGAGCAAATGCCTATTGTGTGCATTATCTCATTTAATTGTCGTAATAACACCTTTTCACGGTGGAGGAGATGAAGGCTTGGAAGAACTGACTTGCCTGAGATCGTACCCAGATCCGTCTGCTCTTGACCTCTCTCCCTGCTGTTACCCTAGTGCAAGGCACCATCCTCTCTCACAGGCTGCTGTCGTAGCTCTTTGCTGGCCCCTCTGCTCCCATTCTTGGCCTCTGGTTGATTGCATCATTGGCATCATTACTCTTGTATTCTTTTGCTTTGATTGGATTTTGCAGTTCTTCTGATTAAAGGGGTGGAATATATTTTCTTGCCCCTTGACTTTGGGTTTGGTCATGTGACTTGCTTTGACTCATGCAATAAGGCAGATCCTTAAAAGATTTGTTTCACTTGACACCTTGAGCTTCTGTTGTCACCAAGAGAATGGTATGTCTGCACCAGCCTGCTGGTCCCAGGAGAATTATCCAGCCAGGCTCAGCCTCGATCGGTCTACTCCCAGCAAACTCACACATGCATAAGCTAAATAAGTGCTTGTTAGTGAAGTGTTCTCAAAGGGTGGAGTAAAGGGGATCTGTGAGGTCAAAATTGTTTTTATAATAATGTGAAGACATTATATATCTTTTATATAGTGTTGACATAGGCACTGGTGTTCAATCCAGTGGACTGGATAAAAAAACAACGCCCAACTATATGCTGTTTATAGGAGACATGCTTTGGATTCACAGGTAAAATAGATTGAAAGTAAAATGATGTAGAAAATTTATCATGCAAACAACAGCCGTAAGAAAACTATAGAGGTACTAATATCAGATAGATTTTAAAACAAAAAAGTTACTAAACACAAAGAGAGACATTCTATAATGATAAAAGAGTAAATCCATCAGGAAAATGTGACAATTATAAGCATATATAAGCCTAATAGAGTGCTAAATACGTTAAGCAAAAGCTGATGGAACTGAAGGTAGAAATAGACAATTCAACAATAATAGTTTGTGACTTTAACATCTTAGTTTCCATAATAGATAGAAAACTAGATAGAAGATCAACAAGGAAATAAAAGACTTGAACAACGTTATAAATGAACTTGACATAGCAGATATCTGTAGAACATTCTTCACAACAGCAGCAGAATCTACATTCCTCTCAAGTGCACATGGAGTATTCTCTAGGACAGACCAAAGCTTAGGCCATAAAACACATCTTAATAAATTTAAGAGGATGAAAATAATATAGAGTGTGTTCTCTGGCCACAAAGACTGAGATTAGAAATCAACCACAAATGGGCACCTGGGTGGCTCAGTTGGTTTAGCATCTGCCTTCAGTTGGGTCATGATCCCAGGGTGCTGGGATTGAACCCCACATCCGGCTCCTGCTTCTCCCTCTCCCTCTGCTGTTCCCCCTGCTTGTGCTCTCTCTCTCTCTCACTCTCTTAAATAAATAAATAAATAAATAAATAAATAAATAAATAAAATCTTTGTTAAAAAAAGAAATCAACAGCAGAAGGCAATTTGGAAGTCATGAATATCTGTAAATTATCCAATACACTCTCAAATAAACAATGGTAGAAGACGAAATCACAAAGACAAACAAAAAATTCTGTGAAATGAATGAAAATGAAGACACAGCATACCAAAACTAATGGGATGCAGCTAAAACAGAGCTTAGAGAGAAATTTATAGTTGTAAATGCCTATGTTAAAAAGAAGGAAGATCTCAAATCAATATGATTTTTTTACCTTAAGATTCCGGAAAAAGAAAAATAAACTAAACTCAAAGCAAGCAGGATGAAGGTAATAAAGAAGATTAGAGTAGGGATTAATGATATAGAGGATAGAAAAACAATAGAGAAAATCAATAGGGTGAAAACTTAGTTACATGAAGAGATCAATAAAGTTGATAAACTTTTAGATAAATTGACCAAGTAAGAAAGAGAGGACTGAAATTGCTAAAATCAGGAATGAAAGACCTTACAGACCTTTTGACCTTCTAGAAATTAAAAAGATTGTAAGAGAATACAATGAACAACTATATGACAACAAATGAGATAACTCAGGACATGAACAAATTCTTAGAAAGACAAAATTTACTGAAATTGACTGAAGAAATAACAGAATATCTGAATAGACCCATATAACAAGTAAAGATATTGAATTAATGATTAGAAATATGCAAAACTACCCATAAAGAGACTAGACCCAGAAGGCTTCATTTATGAATTCTACCATATATTTAAAGAATAATTAATGCAGTTCTTTACAAACTTTTCGAAGAATAGAAGAGGAGATCACATTTCTCAACTCATTTATGGGGTAAGCATTACTCTGATACCAAGACCAGTGAAGTTGTCACAGGAGAAGAAAACTACAGACGAATACATCTTAGGAAAAGGGGCCAAAAAAAAAAAAATCCTCAAAGAATAAAAAAAAAAAAAATTAGCGGGGGCGCCTGGGTAGCGCAGTCGTTAAAGCGTCTGCCTTTGGCTCAGGGTGTGATCCCGGCGTTCCGGGATCGAGTCCCACATCGGGCTCCTCTGCTGGGAGCCTGCTTCTTCCTCTCTCACTCCCCTGCTGTGTTCCCTCTCTCGCTGGCTGTCTCTCTGTCACATAAATAAATAAAATCTTTAAAAAAAAAAATTTAGCAAACTGAATCTACAAACATATTAAAAAACAAACTTTACACATCATGACCAAGTGGGATTTATCCCAGGAATTCAAGGTTGGTTTAACATCAGAAAATCAAATAATGTAATACACCATATTAATAGAATAAAGGCAAATAAAGGAAAAAATAGTCATCTCAATGGATGCAGAAGAAACATTTGATAGATTAACACCTCTTCATGATAAAAATATTCACTAACTAGGAATAGAGGGAACTTCCCCAAAACAAAAAGACCCCTTACAGCTAACCTCATATTCAGTAGTGAAACATCAGATGCTTTCCTCCTAAGACCAGGAATAGGACAAGGATGTTTGCCTTCACCACTTCTATTCAACATCATACAGCAGGTTCTAGTCAGGACACCTCACTAAAAAACCATAAAAAAAAAAAAAGAGTTTATCAAGGTTGCGGAATACAAGATCCATATATATATAACTATTTGTATTTCTATACACTTGCAGTGAACAATCTGAAAATGAAACTAAATGAAACTAAGAAAGTGATTCCATTTACATTAGCATAAGAAATACCTAGGAATACTTTTTAATAAAAAGTGCAAAATTTATACTCTGAAAATTATATAACATTAAAAGAAATTGAAGAAGATCTAAATAATGGAAAGACATCCCATTTTCATGGATCAGAAGACTTACTAATGCTAAGAAGGCAATACTCTCCAAGTTGATCTGCAGATTCAGTGCAGTCTCTATCAAAATTCCAGCTGATTGATAAGCTGATTCTAAAATTCATAGAGAAATGTAAAGGGCCCAGAATAGCCAAAAACCAAAAGAACAAAGTTGGAGAAATCACACTTCTCCATTTAAAAACTTACTACAAAGTTACAGTTATCAAGACAGTTTGGTACCAGTACAAGGATAGACATATAAGTAAATGGATTATCATCTGGATAATTATCATTATCCAGATATAAGCTATCGTCATTATGATCAGTTGGTTTTCTACAAGTCTTCCAAGGCCATTCAGTGGAGAAAGAATAATCTTTTCAACAAATGGTTCTGAGAAAACTGGATATCAGATGATCAAGAATGAATTCAAATCCCTGTCTCATACCAGGTGCAGAAATTAACTCACAATGCATCAAAGACCTAAATGTAAGAGCTAACACCATAAAACTCTTAAAAGAAACCATAGGTGTAAATCTTTATGACCTTGGATTTAGCAGTAGTTTCTTAGGTACGACACCAAAATCACAAGTGACAGAAGAAAAAAATAGATAAATTGCACTTCATCAAAATTAAAAACTTTCATGCTTCAAAGAACACGATCAAGAAAGTGGAAAAGACAACTCACAGAATAGGAGAAAATATTTACAAGTCATATTTCTGAAAAGGAATTTGTTTCTAGAATGTATAAAGAATATTTATAATTAGATAATACAAAGATAACTCAATTTAAAAAATGAGCAGAGGGTGAATGGACAGTGATCCAGATAAGGTGTACAATAGCCAGTAAACTCACAAGAAAATGCTCAGCATCACTAGCCATCAGGGCAATGCAGATCAAAAGCACAGTAAGGTAGCACTTCGCATCCAGTAAGATGGCTATAATCAAACGAGAGAGAGTCACAAGTGTCGACAAGGGTACGGAGAAGATGGAACCCTCATGCTCTGTTAGTGGGCATGTAAAATGATGCAGCCACTTTGGAGAACAGTGGGGACATTCCTCAAAATGTTAAACATAGAGTTACCAGATGCCCCAGCATTTCCACTCCCAGATGTATGCCCAAGAAAACTGAAGATACGTGTTCATAGGAAAACTTGCCCACAAATGTTTATGACAGTAGTATTCATCACAGCAGTCCTTCCTTATCTGTGGTTCTGCTTTCTTTGATGTCATGTTACTCATGGTCAACCGTAGTCCAGAAGCTAATGATCCTCTTTCTGACATACGGTCAGAGGGTCCGTGGTAGCCTGACGCTGCGTTGCTATGCCCTTGGCATTCCGCTCACTTCCCTCATCATGTAGGCGTTCTATCGTCTCACATCAGCATGAGAAGAAGGATGAGGACAGTACAGTAAGATATTTTGAGAGAGAGAGACCACATTCACATAATAACTTTTACTGTAGTATATTGTTATGATCGTTCTATTAGTTATTGTTGTTAATCTCTTACTGTGCCTAACTTATAAATTAAACTATCATACGTATGTATGCACGGGAGAAAACATAGTTTATTTGGGGTTCAGTACTATCCATGATTTCAGCCATCCACTGGGGGCCTTG
Source organism: Ursus maritimus (assembly GCF_017311325.1). NCBI lineage: Eukaryota > Metazoa > Chordata > Mammalia > Carnivora > Ursidae > Ursus > Ursus maritimus. The sequence goes on from NW_024423786.1 coordinate 9,260,481, forward strand.
GAACTTATCCCCCACAGATAAGGGGGGACTACAGTACAGCCAAAAATTGGAAAGAACCCAAATATCCATCAATTGAATGGAAAAACAGCTACACAATCGAATAGTAGTTAGCTAAAAAGAAATGTAATACTGTGATACGTGCTGCAGCAAAGGATGGACCAGGAGGTAAAAAAACCATATCGCACCATTCCACGGTTCCTGGTTATGACATGTCCAGGCAATCCATAGGAAAGGAAAATACGTGAGCGGTTGCCTGGAGCTGGAGGTTTGGAGAGAAATGGGGAGTGTGCTAGTGTGTATGAAGTTTCATCATGAACTGACGAAAATGTTCCAAATGACTTAAAATCCCACGACTTTGTTACTTTACAGTTCTGGAGGTCGGAAGCTGGGAATGGATCTCCCTGGCCTAACAGCTAGGTCTCATTCCTAGGGCTGCATTCCTTCCAGGCTCTTGAGGAGACTCTGTTTCCTTGTCTTTTCCAGCTTCTCAGCCACCTGCACTTTTTGGTTGGTGGCTCCTTCCTCCATCTTCAAAGACGCCACATAGCATCCTACAGCCTCTCTCTAACACTGACACCGATTCTGCTCCCTGCCCTCTTCCCTCTTTCATTTATAAGGAACCTTGTGATTACATTGGGTCCACCCACACGACCCACTAAAATAACCCCCATCTCAAGGTTAGCCGACCAGTGACTCTAATTCGCCTTGCCATGCAACACGAGAGATTCGCAGGGCCTGAGGATTAGGTCACAGACGTCTTGGTTGGGGGGCAATATTCTGTTTACCACAGGGGGGCGGGACGGCTGGTACTTGAATATGAATCGAGGCCCTGGCAGCACTTTCTAGTATAGTCATTGTGTGCTTCATTGCCGCACATCTAGAGTAAAGAATGCCAGTTCCACTTAAAAATGTTCTGGACGAAGCAGAAAAAAATACTGACTTTGTTAAACATGAACTTTGGGGCACACTGCTCTTTCACAGTCTGGGTGATGAGACAGGAAGGAGACACAAAGCACTTCTGCGTGTGATATACGGTGGTTGTGACAAGGAGGTGCTCCTGTGCAGTTAGTCGCTGGAGTTGTGAGCTGGACCAGCTGCTTTTCTCATGGAACACAGTTTTTACTGGAAAGAACTAGTGAAAACAAACTGTGGGTCATCATATTTGGGGATCTGTCAGACCCTTTCTCAAAAATGCATGAAATGGACTTGTCCCTTCCAAGAAAAGAGTTTACAGTATCTTTTGACAAGGATTAAATCAGAGCTTTGAAGGGAAAATTAGAAACTTCAGAAAATGTGTACATAACTCTCTGAGCTTGATGGCTTCCTAATACCTAAAGACACTCCTGATGAGATCACTGGTGATATTAATGAATGTGACTTTTAGAATGTTTGATGAAATTTATCAACATTCGGAAGATCTGCATAACTCAGTGAACTGACATTTTTCAAATGACCAGTGCAGGATGTCCTGAGATCATGCGTGGGTAAATATGCATGTAACAGTCAGGATCAGCCAGAGGATTTTGATGTATCAGTGTGTTAAAGGTTCACGTAGATGGTTTCAGTTTCCACATTGCTACTAGCCTGTTTGAAACAGAGACTTGTTGAGTTTTAGCATAGTACCAAAGACGAAAATCCACAATACTGAAAAAGTTGTTAAAATACTCTTCCTTTTTCTTTTTTAATAAATTTATTTATTTGACAGAGACAGCCAGCGAGAGAGGGAACACAAGCAGGGGGAGTGGGAGAGGAAGAAGCAGGCTCCCAGCGGAGGAGCCTGATGTGGGGCTCGATCCCATAACTCTGGGATCACGCCCTGAGCCGAAGGCAGACGCTTAACGACTGCACCACCCAGGCGCCCCACTCTTCCTTTTTCTAACTACATCTGAGTAAGGCTCCTTTTTCATCCTATTCCTCAACCAAAACTTCGTATTGCGACTGAATGTAGAAACAGAGATCATAATTCAGTTGCCTAATATTGAGCCAGATTATGAAGAGATCTGCAAAAATGTAAATAATGCTATGTATTTGTTTTGTTTTGGTGCAGTGGTTTTAGTAAAATGCTGTGGTTTTCATTTAAAAGTTTTGATTACTGGAGTGCCTGGGTGGCTTAGTTGGTTAAGTGTCCAACTTTTGATTTCGGCTCAGGTTATGACCTCAGGGTCGTGAGGTCGAACTGCGGTGGAGCCTGCTTAAGGTTCTCTTCCTCTCCCTCTGTCCCTCCCCACTCATGCTCTCTCTCTCAAACTAAAAAGAAAAAGTTTTGATTACTTAAAAGAAATAAAAGCTTTAAAAAAGGGTGGGGCACCTGGCTGGCTCAGTCAGTAAAGTGTGTGACTCTTGATCTTGGGGTTTTGAGTTCGAGGCCCACTTTGGGTGTAGAGCTTACTTAAAAAAATAAAATCTTTTAAAAAAAGGTTTTGTATGTTTACATGTAATTGATTTATTGTTATTTTAAAGGGAATTAATAAATATTTAAAAAATTTCTCACAGTTAAGATTTTAATGCTGTAAGTATCAATAAAAATAACTTATATAAACAAAACTGTTTGGGGTCCTTGATAATTTTTAAGAGTATAAAGGTGTCCTGAAACTTAAAAAATTTGAGAACAACTGTATTATTGAATGCCACTGAGCTTTTGTGGCCGTTTGTTATGTAGCAGTACCTAACCAGTATAATCTCTGGTGGTCATGTGTCTGCTAGCATAGTGATCTTTGAAAATATTCATCGTTCCGGGGCACCTGGGTGGCTCAGTCAGTTGAGTGTCCGGCTCTTGATTTTGGCTCAGGGTGTGATCTCAGGATCATTGCGAGATCTAGCCCCATGTCAGGCTCTGTGCTGGGTGTGGAGCCTGCTTAAGATTCTTCCTCTCCCTCTGCCCCTCCTCCCCTTCTCTAAAAAAATAAAAATAAAAAATATATATAATAGAAAATATTCATATTCCATCAACAGATAAACAGACAAAGAAATTGTGGAGAGTATGTGTGTGTGTGTGTGGGTGTGTGTGTATGTATATGTGTGTATATAATACTGTTCACCCATAAAAAGAAGGAAATCCTTCCATTTGCAACAACATAGATGAAACTTGGATGCATTATGCTAAGGAAAATAAGTCAGACAGAAGCAAATATTGCATGATCTCACTTATACATGGAATCTAAAAAAACAAAACCACACTCATAGAAAAAGATCAGATTTGTGGTTACCAAGAGAAGGTGGGGGGATTGGATGGAGGTGGTCAAAGGTACAAAACTCTAGTTACAAGATAAGTACTGGGGATATAATATACAATATAATGACTGTAGTTAACACTATTATATGGTATATCCGAAAGCTGCTAAGAGAGTAAATCCTAAAATTACTCATGATGAGGGGAAAATATTTTCCTTCTTTTTTGTTGTCTGTATGATATGATGGATGCTAAGTATGGTGATTATCCCACAATATATATTAAGTCATTATGCTGTATACCTTATACAGTGCTGCATGTCAATTATATCTCAATAGAAGTGAAAAAAAAAAAAGACACCTGCCAATACCTTAATCATGAATGTGTAGCATCCAGAAGTGTGAGAAAATAAATTTGTGTTGTACAAGCAAAAAAAAAAAAAAAAAAAAAAAAGGCAGTAGGATTATATCATTACCCTGCTCGAATCTTCCAATTTCTCTTACATTTCAAATGAAGTCCAAATTCTTCTGCTGACTCATGAGGCCCTCTGTGATCTGGCCCTTGACCTCCATGACCTCATTTCTTACTACTGTACCCTCAGTTCACTCTACTCTGGCCACACTGTCCTTCATGCTATAATACATTGTTGCTGCCTCAGGGCCTTTGCACTTGCAGTTACCTGTGCCTAAAATGCTCGTCTCCCATCGCTAACTCCCTGTTTATTGAGTCTTTGCCCAGTGTTACCTCCTCAGATTGGCCTTCCCTGACAGCTTCATCTTAAATAGCAGCCAAGTCTCCTTCCATCCCTTTACGTTGATTTTTTCTTCTTCGGAGTTCTTATTGCCTCCTGCTATTATGTTACTGTTCTATGTGTATATTTGTTTATGATCTCTCCCACTGGAATGTCAGCTCCAGAAGGGCAGGGACTTTGTCTGTCTTACTCATAGCCAAAGCTCAAGGGCCTGAAACAGTGCCTGGAGCACAGCAGGAGCTTTGATGCCTGGGACTTCACATACCTGGGAGTTCCCAGTGATAAATTCCTCAGAACCAAGGTTGTGTTTTATTAAACATCTCTGTGTGATTAGAGATTTTTGGAATGGGATCTTATGATGGTGGTAGCAGCATTTTCCAGGAAAGGTGGGTGGGACATCATGCTTTGCGCCCTACTTCCTTGAGAGCCGTGGGTTCACAGACTCAAGGGTCAGTGTTGGGTCTGAGAGAGGCGTTAGGACAAGGCTTGGCAGCAGGTTTGGCCTCGTTGACAGGTGGGACCCAGAAATGAACGGAGTCTGGCTGCTCTGGATGTGGAGTGGGACGTGGAGTGGGACATGGAGTGGGAGCCTTTTCTGGGAAATGTCTGGCAGGCTAGTCTCGTGTCTGGCCTTTGCAGGCAGGCGAACCTGGGTTCAAACCCAAGCTCTGTTTTTTTGTTTTGTTTTGTTTTCCTAGCTGTGTACCTGGAACAAGTTATTTAGCTTTGCCCAGCTGCCAGGTCTTACCTGTAGAATAAGGATAATAATTGAATACACGTCCGAGATTTCAGTTGAGATACTTCATGCAGCGCTCTCAGGAAGCATACAGCAAGCACTCAGTAATGATCGCCATGCTGCCCCTGAAGAGAATCATTCCCTAGTCTCAGTTTCCTCTTCTGAAGAGGGGATTCCTGCCTAAGGACCTCATGGAGTTGTTTTTTAAGCTCTCACCAGCGAATAGACCAGAATGTGCTCTGAGGAAGAACAAAAGCAGGACAGATGTGGGAGGCTCGGCCTTCTTTATAAAGGCTCTTTGGCTCCCTGCGGACTCTGAGGTGTGCAGGCTGGAGGGGCTGGGCTTTGGTGCAGGGGTTCAGTTCCCTCTGCCCGCAGCCTCGCTCGGATGCAAGTGGTGGCCGTCCCCTCTCCCGACACCCTGTGGGCCGCACAATGTCCGCCCGCTGCCAGGCCCGGACCCCGGGCGCTGCAGACCCTGGGGGAGCAAAGCCAAGGTGAGGCTGCATGAGAGGACCGGTGGCCGCCCTCTTGCTACTCCTCTCCCTGGTGGGGGCCTGGCGGCAAGGNNNNGGCGGCTCGCCTCCTGTTTGAGTTGACCAGGCCCCTTGATAATCTTTTCCTTGAGTCCGAACTTCAGGAAGCCCTTGAGGAGCAGGAAAGCTGGATGAAGCCCGGGCAGCTCTGTGCCTATGGGTCTTCTCTTGATACCGGAAGTTAGGTAAGTTAGATTCGAATTAGGGTTTAGGCTAAATGTAACAGGCTAATTCATTAAGTTAGGTTCCACATTTCCCCCAAAAGGCAACCTGACGTAGAATGCGACCTGGGTTTGGAACTAGCCCCAGCTGGATTTGAACTTTGAACTAGCCCCAGCTGGAGAGGGGGAACAGCTTCAAGGGGTGCTTTGGAGGGTGGGGTGGATGGTGTGAGGGAAGCTTCCGGAAGGCTGGCTTCACGGGCATGCCGTCTATGCCTCAGTGCCGGCCCCATCCTCCGAGGGCCCCACACTTGCTTTAACACTCTTCTCTCACTGTCTTGAAATTTGTAATAGTGTTTGGCCAAAGGGCTCTGCATTTGTACTTTCCTTTCACTGGAAAGACGCATTTTCCGCCCCTCACTTGTCACCAGGTCCTACAAGTTAGGAAACCAGGCCTGCCTCCTGGGGCTGGACCCAGGGGTCTGAGGATTGCCTTTCCCCCAATTCCAGGCGGTCTCTGAACCAGCTCGTCTGAGTAGGTGCCCTGGACCAGCCATGTAGGGCTCATGGCCCAGAGCGACCCAGCTGGGCATGAATCACAGCTTCAGCCCTAGGGGCCCTGGCCCTGCAAGGAGTCAGCAGAAACCAGGGCCATTTTTTTCCCTCCCATTCTGGACCTCTCTTTGATTCTGTGAGAAACAAAGGGGTGTTTACGATGATTTCTGGAGTCCTTTCCGGCCCCGACATGTTGTGTTTGTTCTGGTTCCTGACAGCCTGCCTGTGCCGTGTGAGGTGCTCGGGGCTGCTGGTATGTGTGCAGACCAGCTTGGGGGTGCTAGGCAGGGCCTGCTCGTCTTCTCTGTCACTTGCCCGATTTTCCACCGTTAGAAATGCACTGTGAGGTCACAGTGAAAGCCCTCTGGGAGCCGTGATATTTGGGACTATTTTCAGCTGAAATTTGAGTGGTGTGTTCTTTACTGGGAGGGGCAAGGGAAGACTTGTTAAGAGAGGCAGGGCGCTCCCCCCCCATCACTGGGTGGGACAGGGCTGCCCAGGCCCCCGGGGTGGGCCAGGAGTAACAGTGTGCCGGGGACCGTTTCTGCTGGTCTAGAAGACATCTGCCCCTGGCTTTCCGGAAGTGGCCTTGTGTTTCCCCCGGCCCTGCGGTTTTCAAAGGTTTCTGTTCTCATTTCCAGGCGGCTTGCCTTGGAACTCTGGGTCTTGTTTAGGACTGTGTGGTTTCCCTTGGCTCCCAATCTGGGACCTTCAGCAATAATTTTGGAGTGGGATGGGTGTATGGGGTGGGGGCATGTGGGGAGAACTCTCACCAACAGGATTTCCTGGTGCTCTTGTCATAAGCAGGCCCTGCTTCACTCAAGCAAGGGTGACTGAGGTGAGTCTTGAGCTTTTGGGCTTGGGGTAGAGAGGACAGATTCCTGCTTGATCTTCAGGGCAGGGCCGTTGGTTTCCATGCTGTAGTGTCCAGACTCCTGCGCGTTCTTCTAGGCCACGACCACCTGACAGTGGCTGGTACCCCCACCGGCCATGTGCTGTTTTAGCTCTTGTTCCATTGAATCTTCCTGAACACCTCAGTGGCCTGGTGTGATTGTGTATTTTCCAGAAATGTCGCAGCAGTACTTTTGGTCTCACTTGCCTCCAATGTCTCCCTCTGAAAGAGGCAGAGCCCAGTTTTCCTCCTCCTGACCATGAGTGGGACTTTGATACCACCTTGTTGAATCCTCCTCTGCCAGCCTTGAACCCTAAGGGAGGTCATCCATTTTGGAGGGAGCAAAGGGAATGTCCACTCTGGCACCCAGGTCCAAAGATCCAGAACTCAGTTCTTAGAAAAGGGCAACTGACGAGGAGGGGTTAGAGATCTGGTCTGATACCAGTGAGCAGAGCAATCTTAGGCAGTCGCTTCCTGTTGTGAGCCTCAGTCTCCCCATCTGCAAAGTGGGCAAGGTGTGGGATTTGACAAGGGGATGAAGAGGAAGGGCACTCCCAGTAGGGGACAGGCTGCTTGAGGACAGGCAGTGTCGGGAGTCCTGCCCGTGGAGCCTGGTTTGCTGCAGGGAGCAGAGTTTCGTGGGTGCAGAGGAGGCAGACAGGTGGGCCAGGGGCCTGCAGGGGGCTGTGGGGTGGAATTAAGCATCTGCTGGGGGCTGGGGGCGTGGTGTTTGTGCCATGTTGGAGAGGCGGTTTGGTCAGTGGGGAGCTTAATCAGCACCCTGAGCCTGGCGTACAGATGGCAATTCAGCCTCTGTTTCACTGGGTGACATCGGAAGCCCTTCCTCCTTTCCACCCCTTACGTCCGCCCTGCGGGGAAATGAACGGAGATGTGTGTCTGTGTTCTCCCTAGGCCCAGCGCTCCAGAATCCTGGGGTCCTGCCCTCAGCTCGGGGGTCCTGGCTCAGCTCCGGAATGTGGCTTTTAGGGAAAAGCTCCTGCACGTGGGCCGCCTCCAAGAATACAGGCTGAGGGACCTTGGCTGTCCCGGCCTGGTCTGGTGTGTCTTTCTTGTGAGGACACGTTGCTGGAGCGTGGCCCTTTAGGACATGGTAAATGAAGTGTCATAGCATCTTACAAGTGGAGAGAAGGTGCTGCGTGCTTTGGGAAGAGCTGGGGGAGGGGACGGAAGAAAGCAGCTCTTCCATTCCAGTGGGGTTCCTGCTGCGGGACCAGGACCCCAACCAGCTCCCACTCAAGGTTTAGGATGCTTGAGAACACTTGCTGGGGATGCCCCAACTTCTCCAGTAGGTGAGGGAGAACACTGCATAGCGAAGGCAAGTGGAGGGTGGAGTCTGGAGTTACTTCCGTCAGTCTGCGATATGGCTTTTGGGAAACAGAATTCTCTCTTTTCACATTGCAAAAACAATCTGCAGGTACTATGAATATCAGAAGGTACAGATCATCAGAATTTTGCGGCCATCCATGACCCTACCGACCAGAGAAAACTGCTGCTAATTTGTAACATCCTTTATATTCTCCTCCTCCTTTCTCCCCTCCACCTCCTTGCCCCCTCGCTGTCCTCCTCCTTCTCCTCCTCCATCATCTTCCTCTCTCTCAGACGCACACACAACACCCGCTGCCATTCCATGTCAGTTAACACAGACCCACCCTGTCATTTTTAACCTCTATATTGTCTTTCACTGGAGGTTCCTAACAACGTCTTGTTCCATTCATCCTTTTTCACCCTTATCAACAATGCCTGAGGAACATCTGTATGCCTATCTCTTTGCCTTCGTGCCCAATTGTGTCCTTAAGTTCAGTCACCAGGATTCATTTGTGCATCAAAAAGCATCCAGGTTTTCAAGGCTTTTGATACATATTGTCCTATTTCCTTCTTTTTTTTTTTTTTTTTTTAAAGATTTTATTTATTTATTTGACAGAGATAGAGACAGCCAGCGAGAGAGGGAACACAAGCAGGGGGAGTGGGAGAGGAAGAAGCAGGCTCATAGCGGAGGAGCCTGACGTGGGGCTCGATCCCAGAACGCCAGGATCACGCCCTGAGCTGAAGGCAGACGCTTAACCGCTGTGCCACCCAGGCGCCCCTGTCCTATTTCCTTCTAAGGAGGCTGTTCCAGATGCATTCCCGTCAGCATTGTTTGAGAGCCCCAGGTGTCCTCCGAGGTATTTTTCTTGTTCATTCTCACCAGTCTGAGAGGTGAAAAATGCTATTTTCAGTTGTCAAAGACTTCCTCTCCTGGCCGAGCACCAGGCTTTCCTGTAAGGTCCACACTCCTCCTACCTGGGTTTCCCGAGGACCGACACGCCCCAGCCCTCCCTGCACATGCAGCCCGGTCCGTGCCCCCTGCTTTGCTCCGTGTGTTTGACTGCCCAGACTTAGAAAATGACAGACAGAGCTGGACCTTTGAGACTGTCCAGTACTCTCATTTTAAGGAGAGGAAACGGAGGCCAGGGAGGGGTGGGCGCTTGCCGCGGGTGGTCATACAAGGCAGCGCGATCCTGGAGCAATCGAACTCTGAATTCAGGCCGGGATTCTAGTCCTTCCGCTTGTCCTGATTTTCTCCCCCACCTCAGGAGCACTGTTGGTTGGAGTTTAACTTCAGATTTAGCGAGGCCTCTGGGTTCCATTCAGGGTCACCCCACTAGGCATACAGTAGGTGCTAAGAAAATATTTACTGAATGAATGTGCATAACAGAGCAGAGGAAATAGTACATTTTGTCAAAATGTGCTCAACATTCCAAAAAGAAAGGATGTTTTGCTGGGTCCCCTCTGGGAAGAAATGCCTTTTGTTTTGTTTTGTTTTGTTTTGAATAAAAAAGCAGGCGAGTAGGCTGTTGGAACTGGTGGAGGAGGAGAGATGGGGCTGCCTGGGGCTTGGGGCAGTGTTTGTGTTTGGAGCTGTCTTGTCACTGGAATTTCCCTCGGGTTCCTCCGTGCTCCCAGAGATGGACTGATAGACACAGGGTAGAGGTGGCAGATGGGAGAAGAGAGTTTAGTTTCCTTTGGTGTCCTGTGTGAATCCACACAGACCTCTTAAATGGTCCCCGGGGCTGTCTCAAGTCCTTTCCTTTACCCCCTTTCTGCAGACCATGCCCCCTTGTCCTCCCCTCCATCAAAAGTTCCTTCTGGCTTTTATCTCCACACCTTTTCAGTGCTGCTCAGGCCTTCCAGGACACAGGAGCTGGCTTGGTTTATGCAGAGACTGGTCCGACTTCATTTCTGATGGCAGGGGGACCTTGAGCAAGTCACCTGTCCTTGCCATGTCAACCCGGCCATCTCGCTGTTTAGGCCAGACCTGCTCTCAAGGGGGCTCTTATCCCATTTGCTTCCTGCCACTTGCCCCCTTCCCATCCTTTCTCCTGCTGAATGCAAACATGTTATCGCTTATCACATCTCTCCTTCAGGTAACCCCTCTCCCTGCCCTCCAGTTTCCAGCAGTCTGAGGGAGAGAGGGCAAAGCCCCTTCCTAAGGCTGCCAGGCTGGGTGGTCTGGTTCAGGTGGACCTCTCTAGGCCTGCCTCATGCTTCATGTCAGCCACACTGGCCTTTAACCAGTTTTGTGCCTTGGGCAAGCCCCTCCCCCTCTCTAAACCTCTGGACCCCATCTGTAAGCTAGACAACATGAGAATCCCAATTGTTCTGCTTGTTTGGAGGATAAAAACCACTTTGAAATGACTCTTAGCTCCTCAGGGCCCTACTTCTCCAAAAGAAGTCACAGATTCTGAAGATCCAATTCTCAATAAACCTTTTCTTCTTCAAAAGAACAGCCTGCTTTTATTCCAAGCTCAGTTATTCCCAAAGAATGCTTTTTGTCTCAGTTATGTCTTGTTGTGTCTTCACCTAGGCCAACAGTGTCTACAGATGGAGAATACATTTATTTATGCCACTTCCTTACTAGGGGTTGTGTTGTCACATCCATTGTCAATCGACATGTTTGTGGAATTAGAAGTATCATGCTTTATCTCTGTCCTTGCTTTCTCTCGGGAAGAATGGCCCATGTGTATGAATGCCATGCTTTCTCACACATGGCCCTCCTGTAGCCAGATTGCCACAGAAATATTATTCTGGGAAGCAAGGGTCTGACCCTAGTAATTAATTTACTGGGAGATGTTCTTGGGGAAGCCATTAATCACTTTCTCAACACATTTTACTGATAGATATGTACAATAGGAAAGATGATGGGTAAATATATATCCCATTGGGGGTGCTTAGGGAAAACCCCTCCCTTATCCCACCATGGAGTGGGGAAGATGTGTTTTACCTCCTAGAATTTGGTTCTCAGATGGCATAGATCATCTAATTCCAGAAAACCAGAAGGATGAGATCTCAGAGAGTAGATGATCTTGACCAGCCTGCTCATTTTACATGTGGGGAAACTGAGGCCCAGGGAGAAAGTCAAGATCACTTAATCCTCACCTGAGTAGTTTGTAACTTTAATCTGTAATTTGTGTGACAGAGACTATTAGTTAATGTGTTAAAAATAAGACAATAGACCCAAAATGGAGTTGCTTATGCTAAGACCCACATCACCAAACTGAGATTCTGTTTCAGCTCACCCAGGGATGGAATTTCAAACCAGTCCATCCGGAACCACCTGATCAGCACTAGTGAATATCTGCCTGATAGACCCCTGCCATACCCTATAGTGAAAGTAACTGGGCAATAGCCAGTCACTTTGTTGCCGAGTATAACTTCCACTTCCGTGTTCTGGGGCTCCCTTCTGCCTATAAAATCTTTCATTTTGTAAAGCTTCTTGGAGCTTCTTTTTATTTAGTAGATGGGAAACTGCCTGATTCATGAATTGGTGAATAAAGCCAGTTAAGATCTTTAAATTTTATTCATTTGAATTTTGTTTTTTAACGATATTATGATGCAACTCCCAAGGACAAGAAAAAGACAACTTTCACCTCTTCCCAATGCTGCTGGAATTCCCAGGCCCATCCTGGAATGCTCACTCAACTAGAACCCTGGGACCAGGACAGAATAATGGTCTGTCCCTAGGATGTCTTGACACAGGGCTATAATTGTGGATTCAGGAAACCCAGTCCTTGACTAACTCAGTTCTCTCCACATAATTAAAAGAGGGAGAAGGGAAATGTCAGGAGGAAGTATACATTTAAATTTTAAAGAGCCTTGTTCATTTTTGAATCCTCACCTTTTTTTTCCTGCCTTAATTCTTGTCCTCTGTAAATTACTTAAAAAAACAAAAAAACAAAACAAAACAAAACCAAACCAACCTGATTTTAGAATAGAAAAGGAGTTGGGAGTCAGAAGAAGCTGTCTTTAACATTTCCTCTTCCTTTGGCATCGTGTAGGATTTTAATTTCGAAGTATGGCAAAGAGGCAGAAATGGCTTCAGGCCACAGACGAACAGAATCAATTTAAAATGAAAATCGATTTTTTTCTTTTTCTTTTCTTGAGATCTTTC
>NW_024423786.1:9272736-9275226 GCF_017311325.1 Ursus maritimus
TAAAACTACCTAAAGAATGAAGCCCTCTGCCTGTGCTGATAAGAACAGAAGGCATTTCTCATTCCTTAGCAATGGGAATGGGAACAAAAGTATTCCAGAGCAAGGACTTGCTTTAATTCACCGCTAAATCCAGTATATCAGGCTCCTGGGAGGGAAAAATAAGCGCTGAAATTAACCTGATGTTTGGGAAATGTCAGTTAGATGCTTTGGCAACTTCATTACCATCTACTGGGGGGGGGGGGACACCGCTATTCAAGCTTCCCGTTTGCCTAAGAGTCAGGAGCTTCCAAACCAAGAAAGGAAGAAACTAAGCGGGTGATTTATGAGCTCCTTCCCCCTTGCAGTTTTAAGCCACGGTCAAAGAAGCCCGTTTGTTACCGCTCTGGGTGAACGCTGGGAGAGAGTTAACCCGCTCCGCGGGGGTCGGCCGGCCCTCCGCGCCTCCCAGCGGACTCGTTTGGTGGTGCAGCCCCGGCCCCAGGCTGCAGAAAAGCGGGCCACCAGCAGACAGCGCGGCATCCTGAAGCTGTCCGCGCGCACAGCCTCGGCTGCGCTCCTCGCTCGCCTTCTGTCCCTACCCAGTGACCAGTTAGGTGCGGGCGAGGGGATTCCAGCTGAGCCTTTAGGGTCTGAGACCTCACGGTAGTATCAGACTGGGTGCCGCCAGCAGCCATCCCAACCTGGCCTGGGAGCGCACGCGTCTTCAGAGCTGTCCGCGGCGGTGCAGTTTCCCCAGGGAGCCAACTTTAGGCCAGCTCGAGGACTGGGTGCAGGTAGCTGGGTCTCGCGCACGGGTAGACGGGAACCCGAGTGGAGGTGGTGGGGTGCCTCGCGCCGTGTAGCCTGGCACCTGGAGGCACGCCCCATGCTCCGAGGGATTGACTGTAAAGAGACCACTCAGGATCAAGGTGTATAGCCAGTAACTGTGGATGGACAAGACTTCATCGGCTTCCTGAGGCTGCTGGGCTGGGGAGGATCTTCCTGGGAGGGGTACCCGGAACAGCAGTTGCACGGCCTGGGGGTAGGTATTGAGACAGGAGTTCTTCCAGGAGGGACCGCTGGATTGGGGTCTCACCGAAGCAGTTGTTGTGGAAGTTCAGAGGTGAGAGGGGATGGCTAAACGTCTTAGAAATAAGAGGCTGAAGGGGGATGGTTCTGCGCTGGGGTTTCCCAAGCAAGTGGCTGTTCAGGGGAATCTCTGGAGGAAGTAACAGGAGTAAGGAGAGATGGCTGTTTGGGGCGTCTTGAGGAAGTTGGGTGTGCTGAGGGTCGGGGTGGGGTGGGGCGGGGCAGGCAGCTAGTTGATCTTGGGAGAGGTCGTCTGTTTAGGAGGCCCCGTCCCAGAGGAAAGTGTTTGATTAGGACCCTCCCCTCTTCCTCAGTACAAGTGATTTAAGATCCTAAGGAACTGACAGTCTGGTAGATTCCTGCTCATTGCCAGGGGCTCTGGGGATTTCTGGGGTGGCAGCTGAACCACCCGCGGCCGGCGGTTGTGCCCGTAGCCCCAAATACTTTGGGGTTCTTGGGAAGGGGACAACTGAGCCGCACGCGCGTCGGGAGATAAGTGCTTGGTCTTCACAGGGCCCTCTGGATTTGTTTCAGGCTCGGACCGGCAAATCCGTCCTCGGGGTCTCAGGGAGTGGAACCCAGGGGCACCCCAGTCCCGCTACCCCCAGGCGCGCCGGATTGCGCGTCGGGCCCCACCCCGCCGCACTACTCCTTTAAAGGGCTTGAAGACCAGGGGCGCAAGGCAGCCACGGTCATGGAGGGAGTGCTGCTGGCCAACTGGAGCGCGGAGGCTGTCAACGGCAGCGAGGCGCCTCCGGAAGCCGAGGGCAACCGCACCGCCGGGCCCCCGCAGCGCAACGAGGCCCTGGCGCGCGTGGAGGTGGCGGTGCTGTGCCTCATCCTCTTCCTGGCGCTGAGCGGCAACGCGTGCGTGCTCCTGGCGCTGCGCACCACGCGCCACAAGCACTCGCGCCTCTTCTTCTTCATGAAGCACCTGAGCATAGCCGACCTGGTGGTGGCAGTGTTCCAGGTGCTGCCGCAGCTGCTGTGGGACATCACCTTCCGCTTCTATGGGCCCGACCTGCTGTGCCGCCTGGTCAAGTACCTGCAGGTGGTGGGCATGTTCGCCTCCACCTACCTGCTGCTGCTCATGTCTCTCGACCGCTGCCTGGCCATCTGCCAGCCGCTGCGGGCGCTGCGTCGCCGCGCGGACCGCCTGGCGGTGCTCGCCACGTGGCTGGGCTGTCTGGTGGCCAGCGCGCCGCAAGTGCACATCTTCTCGCTGCGCGAGGTGGCCGACGGCGTCTTCGACTGCTGGGCCGTCTTCATCCAGCCCTGGGGGCCCAAGGCCTACATCACGTGGATCACACTCGCGGTCTACATCGTGCCGGTCATCGTGCTCGCCGCCTGCTACGGCCTCATCAGCTTCAAGATCTGGCAGAACTTGCGACTCAAGACGGCGGCGGCGGCGGCGGCGGCGGC
>NW_024423786.1:9275236-9277275 GCF_017311325.1 Ursus maritimus
CGGCGGCGGCGGCGGCGGCGGCGGCTGCAGAGGGGCCGGAGAGCGCGGCGGCGGGCGGCTCGGGGCGAGCGGCTCTGGCGCGCGTCAGCAGCGTCAAGCTCATCTCCAAGGCCAAGATCCGCACGGTTAAGATGACCTTCATTATCGTGCTGGCTTTCATCGTGTGCTGGACGCCATTCTTCTTCGTGCAGATGTGGAGCGTCTGGGACGCCAATGCGCCCAAGGAAGGTAGAGCTGGTGGGAAACCAGAGGAGAGAGCGCGGCAGGGCGGGGTCCTTGTCCTGCCTTCTCAGCACCTACAGGGTTCTGGGGATCTCGTGCGGGGGGCGTGGGGGAGAGTGGGTTTGGGAATCCTGCAGAGCTGGGTTTGAGTAATGGTTCCCTTATCCATTGGCCAAGGGATTTGGGGCTTGACTTCCTCTTCTGTAAAATGACCATAGTGATGAAAGTACCGGCTCTCATCAGGGGGATGAAATGAGAAAATGCATGCAAAGTCCTTATTAAGGATGGGAAACCCCAGGTTCAAATGACTTTCCTACCTAATTAGCAAGTGGTTGGAAATAACTTTTGAACCCGAGTCCAAGCTCAAGCTCTCACCACTTTGACTTTACTTTATGTTGAACCTCCCCTTTAAGTTCAAGTCATCCCGAACACCTGGGGCCTGGGGTCCGGTTTAGAAGAGGGCCGAGGGAGGTGGGCTATTTGATTTGTCCAGCTTGGAGCTGAGGACCCGAGTAGTACGGGGGCGGGGTGTTGTGGGGTTGTAAGATCCCTCAACCCCTCACCTGTTAGATTGGTGAGTCTGGAAAGGTAGAGAGGTGAGTGCTAAGGGGGTGGGCCAGGGGCTGGGGGTGCCCAGGGCCAGAGACGGTTGGGAAAAAGATGGGGGCCCCATGCAAACTTTCCTGTTTGACCTGGGAGGATGGGGGATTTCTGTAGGGAGGGAATGCGCTCTCCAGATTGGAAGACTGTGGAGGTCTGCAGTGAGGACTGTGCGAGGAAGATGGGGGGAGGAGAGGGTAGAATGGGGTGGTCTGTGGGGAGGGAGCTTGGGGGAGCAGAGAGCGCCTTGAGTCCTGGGGCTTGTGGCCAGCGCTGGGCTGCTGGGAGCTCCAGGCAGCTTCGCCTCCATCGCACACAATTTCAATAGCTCATATGCAAACAGCAGGAGTGATGATCAGTGATGGTGAATGACTTACACATTTTGTTTGAGGGTAAGCCCATAGCACTGCTCTGGGATTCAGGTGATTCTAATGCTTGTAAGGGTAGACCAAGGGGTTTGCTTTTACCCTTTTTGCAGAAATGTCCCCTTTCTAATATAATCACTGCTGCTCCCAGAAGTCTAAAATACAGCCATCCTGTGGAAGCTGAAATGTCCCTTCATTCAGCTGGATAACCTTGCTTTGCTCTCTTCCAGAAACCACAGACTCCTGGCTTTACCCAGCCCTGCCTGTTAACCTAGTGGCCAGGGCACTTGTTGAGCACTTCCGAGCACCTGTGGTACAGCAGGCTGGGGGGGTGTGGGGGGAGGATTGCTGTGCAGACTCGCCCCAGAGCCAGCCTGGCTCCATGGTGTAGCCCCTGCTCACACCTTGCAGAAAGGGTTCAGGGGTCCAGAGTGGGGAAGGGGCTTGCTCCAGGTCACAGAGCCAATCGGAGGCAGACTAGAGCTGGGGGTTCCTGCTCCCACCCCAGCCCTTTCCTGCTGTGCCAGGCTTCTGATGAAGGACATAGAACTAGGGAGATGGGTTGGGCAAAAGCCGGCAGTGGGTGTTTCCAATTAAGGCATCAGGCTACACCTATTTCCTGGGTGGGAGCTGAAAAGATACCAGACCCACATCTTGAGGAGCTCAAACACCAGTCCTTGAGGAAGTGAGACTGATACTGACCAGATACTGGAGAGACATATTGGGGAGCACTCCCTCCAGCCCTTACCAGTGTGGGACTTTGGGTGAGGGTCCCCTTCTCTCCCTTGACACTAATGAGTGTCTTGCTTTTAGAATGAGGACATCTCAGCATTGAGTTCGTTCATTCCTCTC